>NC_090648.1:57433849-57748849 GCF_040937935.1 Hyperolius riggenbachi
CTAATAATGCATTATAATGAGTGTGACCTGCAGTGGAGACTGGCCATAGACTATAACACAAAGCCTGCATGCAGCAAGTTAGAATAATGCGACCAGTCACAATGCAGTACTGTGAACAGCCCCATGGAACTGTATGGGTAGGGATGGTGGGCAATGCCCATTTCTGATTGTGCGGAAATGCTGCTTTCCACCAATGCCAATTTCTGATTTCCTTTTTTCAAAATTTCAAATGTTACGTCTTTTTATTTCTTTTTTTCCAATTTCCGATTTTCCATTTTTCAATTTCCTTTTTTACTGATTTTTCATTTTCCATTTTTCCGATTTTTGAGGAGTATTGTGTTTGTAATTTTTTTGCATCAGAGAATGCAAAAAAAATCAAAAATCTAAAATTATTGCTGTAATCCAATTTTTGCTTACAAATTCTGCATTGTCTGATTGGTCCGATGCTTCTGAGTTCTGTGATTGGACTAAAATGACTTAGTTGCGGAAGATCGGAATTCCGTTTTCCAATTTCTGATCAAAAATTACGATTACCGATCGGAATTGTGGAGATTTCAGTTCCGCGGAATCCGAGTGAACATTCGCGTGTATGGGCAGGGAACCAACATGCTGAATTATTATGCAACACAACTGAGCACTGTGGACAGGGCCTCAATGCACACATCTAAATAATGTCTTGTTTTTACTGTGTAAAAGTCATCCTATTATGAGATCATATTGTATCTGTTCTTGTGTTCAGGCTGTGAAGACTTTTCTTTATAACTTAAAGGACAACTGAAGTGAGAGGGATATGGAGGCTGCCATATTTATTTACCAAATGTGTTTCTATGCAGGAAAACGCGCACATTTTTTCATAGCAGCTGATGTAATTGATAATGAAAACTGACAAAATGTGCGAAGTCATCATGCAGAATGTCAGTTTTTTTTCTGCGCGTGAACAACTTATTAAGTGTGAGCTAGCCCATTGATTAACATGAGTTCTCCATTTTTCTGTGCAGAAAACGTGCACGAAAACAGTCAAGTGTGTTTCCTGCCTCAAGGCTAGTGAGGGGGAGGAGCCTGGAGAGCCATGATGCAGCAAAAAATAAGTTTAGAGTCATGATACAATGCTCTACTGCAGCAAGAAATAAGCATGATTTTTGTCAGAGACTAAAGAAGAGACCAGCCATTGGTGAGGCTGACAAAGCAAAGCAGAGGCACAGACAAGAGAGCACCACTGAAAAACTAAAGTAAGGAAGAGAAAGAGAGCTGCAGACATAACGGGAGAGGAGAGAGACAAAGTACGTAACAAAAACAGACGTTTCGTACTTTACCTAAAATGGTCAGGCATTCTATAGAATGTATCATATATATATATATATCTTACTATACTGTCAGAACTTCTCATAATAGTGTAAAAATAACATGTAATTATTTAATTGCAGGTGCGATAAAAAGCTGAATTCCTGCTCAACTCTGAAAATATCTGACAACAACGTAGATCTCCAGCAGCACACGATGAGTCACAGAGGAGACAAGCCGCATCACTGCTCAGAGTGTGAGAAAAGCTTCACTCGTCTATCACATCTTATTAGACACCAGAGGAGTCACAACGGGGAGAAGCCATTTTCTTGTCCTCAATGTGAGAAATGTTTTGCCAGGAAATCAAACTTGAAAGATCATCAGATGATTCATACAGGAGAAAAACCTTTTTCCTGCTCTGAATGTCAGAAAGGCTTTACTGTGAAATCAAGCCTCATAGCACACCTGAGGATTCATACAGGAGAGAGGAATTATTTGTGTTCAGAATGTGACAAATCTTTCACTCAAATGTCAGACCTTATACAACACCAGAAGATTCATACAGGAGAGAAGCCATTTTCCTGCTCTGTATGCCAGAAATGTTTTAATAGAGAATCATTCCTCTTAGCTCACCAGAGAATTCATACTGGAGAGAAGCCGTTTTCTTGCTCTGAATGCCAGAAATGTTTTACCAGTGAATCAACCCTCATAGCTCACCAGAGGATTCACACTGGAGAGAAACCATATAAATGCACAGAATGTGGCAAATGCTTCACACAGGAGGCAAATCTTACTCAGCATCAGAGAACTCACACAGGAGAAAAAACATATAAATGTACAGAATGTGACAAATGCTTCCCACGGAAGGGACATCTTACTCAGCATCAGAGAAGTCACACAGGAGAAAAGCCATTTAGTTTCTCAGAATGTGGCAAAAGTTTCTCACAACAGTCAAATCTGAGAAGTCATCAGAAGATACATAAGCGGGTGGGTGTGAGCCTGTGAACTAATTTCAATGAACATATTTGTTGTAATAACACAGGATTATTACTTTTAATTATAAAAGTTTCTTTTAAATATGCATTTCAGAAGCTCATATAGCTTCAGAGACCATGTACAGTATACACAGAAAGTACATGTTTTTTGGTGATTTATTACAAAAAACTGCAGTGAACTTTGATCAGCTACTACACTAAAACCTACCTGATTCCCAATTATACCTTTACATTTTTGCACAATAGACAGTAATTCTATAAGGATATCCATCTAATCCGTGTTTTATTTACTGTTAAAGGACCTTTATCATCAAAAAAAAAATGAAATCCTTGTGTATGCATATTTATAAAATGTGCATTTATCAAAGTGTAAAATACCTTTAGAAATCTTTTTTCCTGCTGCTGTTACTTGCAGAAGTTTGTAAAAATCTAACAGATCTGATAGAGGATCCATCTCCTCATAGGGGAATCTTATGTTTTTCAAAAGCACTAACTGGATGGCAGGTGCTCAGGTAGGGAGGCTGGTCAGCATCTATGTGTATCTCCTTTCCAGTGAATGCTTTTGTAAAGAATAAAAGAGATAGCGAGGATCCACATGAGGAGATGAAATAGTTGAAAACTTGTCAGGTCTGTCAGATTTATATTACCTACTGTTAGCGACAGCTATTGTACTTCTAATAAGTATGTGTACTTACTTTTTTTTGTGATGGTGGTCCTTTAACCTGCCTGGCATTCAGTTTCTGGTGCATTTCTGTGCATAAAGGGATCCAAATTATGTTCATAACACCTTCAGTCCCCTTCTGTCTCCCATGTGTCCCCTTCTGTCTCCCTTGTGTCCTCCTCTGCCCCCCTGTTTATCCTCTGCTACCCCCCATTTGTCCTTCCACTCCCCCCCCCACCCCCAAGGTGTACTATGCAAAACAGCAGCATGGCTCACCTAATCAACAGCTCCAGCTGCAATCTGCTGTGAAGCCGGCACTAGAGGTGCAGTGAAGGAAAGGAGAGGACTGTGATTGCCACTGGAGCCGTTGATTAGGTGAGCCATGTTGCTGCTTCTCATAGTACATAGGAGGACACACAGGAGGAAGGTGGAGGGTAAAAGGGGGTGGGCAAAGGAGGACAAACGAGGGTAGAGGAGTGATCCTGGACTGTATGCCTGGCACTGCATTGGGTATACCACTTTCAGCCCATTTTTCATGCCTTGCACAGAGTCAGGCATCCCACCCAGGAGGTTAAGTTTATGATCTGTAAATGTATCTTACAATCGGTTACTTTGCATTCATTGAATGTAATTATCTATGATTTCTATATGTGTACAGAGATGTGTGGTTTAAGAAAATGATGTAATTTTAAAGTTGATTTCTTTTCGTCTTTGTGACTAATGGTGGGGGGAGTTACAATAGTCTGCATGCATGTGATTTTATCTGCTCATTGATTGATGTGTTAATGTGTTTTAAGTTTAATTCAATAAAACCTGAAATTTCTTTAGTATTTTGCTTTGCTGGAAATATTGTTTGCATTGTTATTCTATGAAGTGGGCCCTTAGACTGATTGCCAAATCATTGTCTATTAAAAAAATACACCAAAACATGGCTCACCAAACTGGTTTATCCCATATATTCAATCAACAGAGTATACAAAAATGTTTTGGGACAGAAGACTGAGCATCTGAGGAAGGGAGAGCAGCCCAAACCCTTGTGCCAGTCTTCCTGTACATTCTTTTGATTGAATAATTGTGATAGCTCCAGTTTTCTGTTTTTTTCACTGGTATATCTGGGTGTGATGGTACAGGGGTGCTGCTTGGCCCAGGAGAATCAAGCAGGTGCTCACCCACAGCAGGTGAAGAAGGTCATTTTGGTGACTGCACTGCCCCACGCTGCACATAACCTGGACACCACCATAGACATAATGTTATTATGCAAGGGGAATACAGGGATCTGGCAATCACCGCATCCCAAATTACTTCTCCCTCCAAGTTGCTATGACTCAGAGGAGCAATAGTAATTACCACGGCCTTGAATTTGTGCGGCAGCAGGGTGCTCCGAGGAGACTTGGTGATGGTGAAACACCATGTATGCCACAGCAGAGGCCTCCCATGCTGCCAGGGCTGCTCTGTTTGGTATCTGGGTAGTGAGGTACAGGAGCATTGCTTGGCCCAGGCAAACCAAGCAGAAGCTTTGGGCCACACCCACAGCAGGGGCCTTCTGTGCTGCAAGGTTTTCACTGTCTGCTACTTGTATGGCTGCTGCTGTCCCCCCATTATTCATACACAGACCTCAGATCAGCGGTAATGTAAACAAAGTAAAGAGAATCACAGTGACCACTGCAGTTGTGGAAGTGAGGTAATTGCTCATTTCCTACATTTGAAGTATGCTACATGGTTACTTTGTGCTGCTCTCATCTCTTTGTATTGTGGCTGATCTGCAGATCTGTGAGTGTTGGCGATAGGGAGATTTCAAGAAGCTAGATACACCCACTTACCCACTGACACCAATGCCCTATATGGGGGGATTGGTGGAAGGACACCTTGTGCTACCTATACTGGGAGTGGCTATATAAACTGGGGAGACACCTTGTCTAACTATACTGGAGATTACTGCCTTTGCTGGGGGTGCAATTTTGACTGCTTACCTATACTGAAGGGATATTTATTGGGGAGGGGGCACATTTGGCTGCCTATTATTAAAGGAGAAGGGCCTCTGGCTAGCAGGGGGAGGAGGGCCATATATTGTTTGCTACTTTGGGGCAACAAAAACCTTATAATGTGTATATACACTGTATCTTCCCACTTTAAATTACACCCACTCTGCCTGTTACAGGAGGTGCTCCTGTAAAATCAATTGGACACAGTTAATATAATATAATATAATATATATTTCCTAGCAAAGGCATGATGACATTTGTGTCCAATTGATTTTACAGTAGCCCTTTCTGCACCACAGTGCCAGGCAGAGAGGGTGTAATTTAAGGTGGGAAGCTGCACAATATAGTTACATAATACACATCATGTGGGTCAAGTGATGTTAGGAAGATTACATTGCATGTTTACATTCACAGCTATGGTACTGACACTGGGAGAGAGCACATTTACATCAAAATAGTACATTCAAAAATAATTCAGAACATCAGAAGTTTGGGTAACCAATAAAGAACTTGATACTTACCATATTTTGTGGTATATAAGCCACTATGGAATATAAGACACCCCTAAGTTTAGAGGTTAAAAACAGGGAAAAAATAAACTAAATCTGGTGTGTCCATGTTCCAGGAGCATCTTGTAGACGTTCTCCCTAAATTATTGTGTCTTCCTGTGTCCCCATGTGTTCTCTTCTGTCCCCAGTGTGTCCCATTCTGTCCCCAGTGTGTCTCCTCTTGTCCCCAGTGTGTCCCCTCTTATCCCCAGTGTGTCCCCTCTTGTCCCCAGTGTGTCCCCTTCTGTACCCAGTGTGTCCCCTTCTGTACCCAGTGTGACCCCTTCTGTCCCCAGAGTGACCCCTTCTGTCCCCAGAGTGACCCCATATGTCTCCAACTCTCCTTGTGTCTCCACTCTCCCACCCCATCTCCACTCTTCCCTCTGTCTCTCTGCTCCCCTGTATATGATTAGCAGTGTCAGGAGCGTATCTAACCTAATCCACACCTCAGTCAGTGATCACAGACTTCTTTTCTCCTTCACAGCTCTACTAGCAATGGCTTCTGCTGATGAAGCGATCAGCAGAAGCCAACACTAGGGGAGCTGTGCAGGTCTGCAATCACAGAGGGATCCCCAGTGTGCCCCCATTTGTCTCCAACTCTCCTTGTGTCTTCACTCTCCCCCCAATCCCTGCTCTTCCCCCCCGTGTCTCTGCTCCCCTGTATATAATTAGCAGTGTCAGGAGCGTACCTCATCTAATCTATACCTCAGTCGGTGATCACAGACTTCTTTTCTCCTTCATGGCTCCACTAGCAATGGTTTCTGCTGATGAAGCGATCAGCAGAAGCCAACACTAGGGGAGCTGTGTAGGTCTGCGATCACAGAGGGAGCCATGGATTAGGTGAGACACGCTCCTGACACTGCTAATTATATACGGGGTAGTTGAGACACAGAGAGATAGAGACACACGGGGGGACATTACAGGGAGTCCACGATGTCGCGGCGGGTCAGCGGTTCCTATCGGCAGGCGTTCATAAGATGGTGACTCCCTGAATTTGGCAGATAAGAAGCAAGGACTTTTTGTCACCATTTTGGGGGAGAAAAACTGTGTCTTATATGCTGAAAAATACGGTACATGTGTGTGAAAAATATTTTATTGGCATACTAACAAAACATGAATTACACACATTGGTCATGTAAATGCGTTACAATTTAGTTCCATGCCTTTTGAAAAATAAACAGTTCATTACATTTTTGTATAACTGTAGTTAGTGCAGGTTATCATAGCAGACAATCTGTTTCTATAATGAGTATAATAAAAAATATACAAATATAACTATAACAGTAACCTTCATAGTGTTATCAGACTCATCATACATGCGCATGATATATTGACTATGCTCCCAATTCTTCACTTAGACTCCTAGAACATCAAGAAACAGCACTTATCAGTTTTTCTAATCTAGCTAAGCTGTAAGACTCATTTTAAACCTATCATAGCCATCGTTCCTCTCCTATAAGAAAAGTATTGGCTGTTCCTTGTGAGAGAGAAAATTGTTTCCGTGTTCACAGCTTGTATTCATTATTTGGATCACTTCTGAAATAGTCAGTGTTACATAATTACATAGTTATTTGGGTTGAAAAAAGACATACGTCCATCGAGTTCAACCAAAGTACAACACCAGCCTGCTCCCTCACATATCCCTGTTGATCCAGAGGAAGGCAAAAAAAACCCTTACAAGGCATGGTCCAATTAGCCCCAAAAGGGAAAAAAATTCCTTCCTGACTCCAGATGGCAATCAGATAAAATCCCTGGATCAACATCATTAGGTATTACCTAGTAATTGTAGCCATGGATGTCTTTCAACGCAAGGAAAGCATCTAAGCCCCCTTTAAATGCAGGTATAGAGTTTGCCATAACTACTTCCTGTGGCAATGCATTCCACATCTTAACCACTTGAGGACCTAGGGCTTTCTACCCCTTAAGGACCGGCCACTTTTTTTCCATTCAGACCACTGCAGCTTTCACGGTTTATTGCTCACTCATACAACCTACCACCTAAATGAATTTTGGCTCCTTTTCTTGTCACTAATAAAGCTTTCTTTTGGTGCTATTTGATTGCTCCTGCGATTTTTACTTTTTATTATATTCATCAAAAAAGACATGAATTTTGGCAAAAAAATGATTTTTTTAACTTTCTGTGCTGACATTTTTCAAATAAAGTAAAATTTCTGTATACATGCAGCGCGAAAAATGTGGACAAACATGTTTTTGATAAAAAAAAAAATTCAGTGTATATTTATTGGTTTGGGTAAAAGTTATAGCGTTTACAAACTATGGTGCAAAAAGTGAATTTTCCCATTTTCAAGCATCTCTGACTTTTCTGACCCCCTGTCATGTTTCATGAGGGGCTAGAATTCCAGGATAGTATAAATACCCCCCAAATGACCCCATTTTGGAAAGAAGACATCCCAAAGTATTCACTGAGAGGCATAGTGAGTTCATAGAAGATATTATTTTTTGTCACAAGTAAGCGGAAAATGACACTTTGTGAGAAAAAAAAAAAAGTTTTCATTTCTTCTAACTTGCGACAAAAAAAAAATGAAATCTGCCACGGACTCACCATGCCCCTCTCTGAATACCTTGAAGGGTCTACTTTCCAAAATGGGGTCATTTGTGGGGTGTGTTTACTGTCCTGACATTTTGGGGGGTGCTAAATTGTAAGCACCCCTGTAAAGCCTAAAGGTGCTCATTGGACTTTGGACCCCTTAGCGCAGTTAGGCTGCAAAAAAGTGCCACACATGTGGTATTGCCGTACTCAGGAGAAGTAGTATAATGTGTTTTGGGGTGTATTTTTACACATACCCATGCTGGGTGGGAGAAATATCTCTGTAAATGACAATTTGTTAATTTTTTTTACACACAATTGTTCATTTACAGAGATCTTTCTCCCACTCAGCATGGATATGTGTAAAAATACACCACAAAACACATTATAATACTTCTCCTGAGTACGGCAATACCACATGTGTGGCACTTTTTTGCACCCTAACTGCGCTAAAGGGCCCAAAGTCCAATGAGTACCTTTAGGATTTCACAGGTCATTTTGAGAAATTTCGTTTCAAGACTACTCCTCACGGTTTAGGGCCCCTAAAATGCCAGGGCAGTATAGGAACCCCACAAATGACCCCATTTTAGAAAGAAGACACCCCAAGGTATTCCGTTAGGAGTATGGTGAGTTCATAGAAGATTTTATTTTTTGTCAAAAGTTAGCGGAAAATGACACTTTGTGAAAAAACACAATTAAAATCAATTTCCGCTAACTTGTGACAAAAAATAAAATCTTCTATGAACTCGCCATACTACTAACGGAATACCTTGGGGTGTCTTCTTTCTAAAATGGGGTCATTTGTGGGGTTCCTATACTGCCCTGGCATTTAAGGGGCCCTAAACCGTGAGGAGTAGTCTTGAAACGAAATTTCTCAAAATGACCTGTGAAATCCTAAAGGTACTCATTGGACTTTGGGCCCTTTAGCGCAGTTAGGGTGCAAAAAAGTGCCACACATGTGGTATCGCCGTACTCGAGAGAAGTAGTACAATGTGTTTTGGGGTGTATTTTTACACATACCCATGCTGGGTGGGAGAAATAACTCTGTAAATGGACAATTGTGTGTAAAAAAATCAAAAGATTGTCATTTACAGAGGTATTTCTCCCACCCAGCATGGGTATGTATAAAAATACACCCCAAAACACATTATACTACTTCTCCCGAGTACGGCAATACCACATGTGTGGCACTTTTTTGCACCCTAACTGCGCTAAAGGGCCCAACGTCCAATGAGTACCTTTAGGATTTCACAGGTCATTTTTGTTTCAAGACTACTCCTCACGGTTTAGGGCCCCTAAAATGCCAGGGCAGTATAGGAACCCCACTAATGACCCCATTTTACAAAGAAGACACCCCAAGGTATTCCGTTAGGAGTATGGTGAGTTCATAGAAGATTTTATTTTTTGCCACAAGTTAGCGGAAATTGATTTGAATTGTTTTTCTTCACAAAGTGTCATATTCCGCTAACTTGTGACAAAAAATAAAATCTTCTATGAACTCACCATACTCCTAACGGAATACCTTTGGGTGTCTCCTTTCTAGAATGGGGTCATTTGTGGGGTTCCTATACTGCCCTGACATTTTAGGGGCCCTAAACCGCGAGGAGTAGTCTTGAAACTAAATGTCGCAAAATGACCTGTGAAATCCTAAAGGTACTCATTGGACTTTGGGCCCCTTAGCGCACTTAGGGTGTAAAAAAGTGCCACACATGTGGTACCGCCGTACTCAGGAGAAGTAGTATAATGTGTTTTGTGGTGTATTTTTACACATACCCATGCTGGGTGGTAGAAATATCTCTGTACATGACAATTGTTAGATTTTTTTTACACACAATTGTCCATTTACAGAGAGATTTCTCCCACCCAGCATGGGTATGTGTAAAAATACACCCCAAAACACATTATACTACTTCTCCTGAGTACGGCGATACCACATGTGTGACACTTTTTTTGCAGCCTAGGTGCGCTAAGGGGCCCAACGTCCTATTCACAGGTCATTTTGAGGCATTTGTTTTCTAGACTACTCCTCACGGTTTAGGGCCCCTAAAATGCCAGGGCAGTATAGGAACCCCACAAGTGACCCCATTTTAGAAAGAAGACACCCCAAGGTATTCCATTAGGTGTATGGCGAGGTCATCGAAGATTTTATTTTTAGTTACAAGTTAGTGAAAAATGACACTTTGTGAAAAAAACCCAATAAAAATCAATTTCCGCTAACTTTTGACAAAAAATAAAATCTTCTATGAACTCGTCATACACCTAACAGAATACCTTGGGGTGTCTTTTTTCTAAAATGGGGTCACTTGTGGGGTTCCTATACCGCCCTGGCATTTTACGGGCCCAAAACCGTGAGTAGTCTGGAAACCAAATGTCTCAAAATGACTGTTCAGGGGTATAAGCATCTGCAAATTTTGATGACAGGTGGTCTATGAGGGGCCGAATTTTGTGGAACCGGTCATAAGCAGGGTGGCCTTTTAGATGACAGGTTGTATTGGGCCTGATCTGATGGATAGGAGTGCTAGATGGGTGACAGGAGGTGATTGATGGGTGTCTCAGGGGGTGATTAGAGGGGAAAATAGATGCACTCAATGCACTGGGGAGGTGATCGGAAGGGGGTCTGAGGGGGATCTAAGGGTTTGGCCGAGTGATCAGTAGCCCACACGGGGCAAATTAGGGCCTGATCTGATGGGTAGGTGTGCTAGGGGGTGACAGGTAGTGACAGGAGGTGATTGATGGGTGTCTCAAGGTGTGATTAGTGGGGGGAATAGATGCAAGTAATGCAATGGCGAGGTGATCAGGGCTGGGGTCTGAGGGTGTGCGCGGGTGATTGGGTGCCCTAGGGGCAGATGGGGGTCTAATCTGATGGGTAGCAGTGACAGGGGGTGATTGATGGGTAATTAGTGGGTGTTTAGAGGAGAGAACAGATGCAATGCACTTGGGAGGTGATCTGACTGCGGGTCTGCAGGCGATCGGATGGTGTGGGTGGGTGATCAGATTGCCCGCAAGGGGCAGGTTAGGGGCTGATTGATGGGTGGCAGTGACAGGGGGTGATTGATGGGTGATAGGTGATTGGCAGGTGATTGACAGGTGATCAGTGGGTTATTACAGGGAAGAACAGATGTAATTAATGCACTGGCGAATTGATAAGGGGGGTCAGAGGGCAATCTGAGCGTGTTGGCGGGTGATTGGGTGCCCGCAAGGGGCAGATTAGGGTCTGATCTGATAGGTAAAAGTGACAGGTGGTGATAGGGGGTGATTGATGGGTAATTAGTGGGTGTTTAGAGGAGAGAATAGATGTAAACAATGGATTTGGGAGGTGATCTGATGTCGGATCTGCGGGCGATCTATTGGTGTGGGTGGGTGATCAAATTGCCCGCAAGGGGCAGGTTAGGGGCTGATTGATGGGTGGCAGTGACAGGGGGTGACAGGGGGTGATTGATGGGTGATAGGTGATTGGCAGGTGATTGACAGGTGATCAGTGGGTTATTACAGGGAAGAACAGATGTAATTAATGCACTGGCAAATTGATAAGGGGGGGGTCAGAGGGCAATCTGAACGTGTTGGCGGGTGATTGGGTGCCCGCAAGGGGCAGATTAGGGTCTGATCTGATAGGTAAAAGTGACAGGTGGTGATAGGGGGTGATTGATGGGTAATTAGTGGGTGTTTAGAGGAGAGAATAGATGTAAACAATGGATTTGGGAGGTGATCTGATGTCGGATCTGCGGGCGATCTATTGGTGTGGGTGGGTGATCAAATTGCCCGCAAGGGGCAGGTTAGGGGCTGATTGATGGGTGGCAGTGACAGGGGGTGACAGGGGTGATTGATGGGTGATAAGTGATTGGCAGGTGATTGACAGGTGATCAGTGGGTTATTACAGGGAAGAACAGATGTAATTAATGCACTGGCGAATTGATAAGGGGGGTCAGAGGGCAATCTGAGCGTGTTGGCGGGTGATTGGGTGCCCGCAAGGGGCAGATTAGGGTCTGATCTGATAGGTAAAAGTGACAGGTGGTGATAGGGGGTGATTGATGGGTGATTGATGGGTAATTAGTGGGTGTTTAGAGGAGAGAATAGATGTAAACAATGGATTTGGGAGGTGATCTGATGTCGGATCTGCGGGCGATCTATTGGTGTGGGTGGGTGATCAGATTGCCCGCAAGGGGCAGGTTAGGGGCTGATTGTTGGGTGGCAGTGACAGGGGGTGATTGATGGGTGATTGATGGGTGATTGACAGGTGATTGACAGGTTATCAGGGGGGATAGATGCATACAGTACACAGGGGGGGGGGGGGTCTGGGGGGGGTCCTGGGGAGAATCTGAGGGGTGGGGGGGTGATCAGGAGGGGGCAGGGGGGGAGATAAAAAAAAATAGCGTTGATAGATAGTGACAGGGAGTGATTGATGGGTTATTAGGGGGGTGATTGGGTGCAAACAGGGGTCTGGGGGGTGGGCAGGGGGGGGGTCTGAGGGGTGCTGTGGGCGATCAGTGGGCGGGGGGGCAGATCAGTGTGTTTGGGTGCAGACTAGGGTGGCTGCAGCCTGCCCTGGTGGTCCCTCCAACACTGGGACCACCAGGGCAGGAGGCAGCCTGTATAATACACTTTGTATACATTACAAAGTGTATTATACACTTTGTAGCGGCGATCGCGGGGTTAACATTCCGCCGGCGCTTCCGTATGGCCGGCGGGATGTTACGGCGGGTGGGCGGAGCCAGTTGCCGGGGGAAGCGCGCGTCATCAATGACGCGATCGCTCCCCCGGGATAGGAAAAGGACGCAACGCCCTAAGGCGTATTGCGGTCCTTAAGGCATCCACTTTGCCGCCGCCCATGGGCTGTGGGCGGTCGGCAAGTGGTTAATCACTCTTACTGTAAAGAACCTTTTCCTAAATAAATGGCTAGAACGTTTTTCCTCCATGCGCAGATCATGTCCTCTAGTCCTTTGAGAAGGCCTAGGGACAAAAAGCTCATCCGCCAAGCTTTTATATTGCCCTCTGATGTATTTATACATGTTAATTAGATCCCCTCTAAGGCGTCTTTTCTCTAGACTAAATAAACCCAGTTTATCTAACCTTTCTTGGTAAGTGAGACCTTCCATCCCACGTATCAATTTTGTTGCTCGTCTCTGCACCTGCTCTAACACTGCAATATCCTTCCTGTAATGTGGTGCCCAGAACTGAATTCCATATTCCAGATGTGGCCTTACTAGAGAGTTAAACATGGGCAATATAATGCTAGCATCTCGAGTTTGTATTTCCCTTTTAATACATCCCAAAATTTTGTTAGGTTTAGCTGCAGCGGCTTGGCATTGAGGCATTGGCATTTAACTTGTTGTCGTGGGGTACTCCTAAGTCCTTCTCCAAGTTTGATGTCCCCAACTGTATCTCATTTATTTTGTGTGGTGCTAGTTCATTGGTACGACCAAAATGCATGACTTTACACTTTTCAACATTGAATTTCATCTGCCATTTATGTGCCCATATAGCCATCCTATCCAGATCCTTTTGCAATATATCCCTATCTTCCTGAGAGTTGATGATTTTGCACAATTTTGTATCATCTGCAAAAATAGCAACATTGCTCACTACTGAATCTACTAGGTCATTAATAAATAAATTGAAGAGCACTGGACCCAGTACAGACCCCTGTGGGACCCTACTGCTAACAGTATCCCATTTCGAGTATGATCCATTGACCACAACTCTTTGTTTTCTGTCCATTAGTCATTTCCCTATCCATGCACACAGACTCTTCTCCAGTCCTTGCATCTTCAACTTTTGCACTAGACTTTTGTGGGGAACCATGTCGAAGGCCTTTGCAAAGTCCAAGTATATCACATCTACAGCATTCCCAATATCCACATTAGCGTTCACTACCTCATAAAAGCTGAGCATGTTAGTCAAACAGGACCTGTCTTTAGTAAACCCATGTTGATGCTGAGAAATAAGATTGTTTTCTACTATGAAGTCATGTATAGTATCTCTTAGTAACCCCTCAAATATTTTGCATACCACCGATGTTAAGCTTACAGGTCTATAATTTCCTGGATCTGATTTTTTGCCCTTCTTAAATAATGGGAAAACGTGGGCTGTACGCCAATCCACTGGGACTCTTACAGTTGAAAGAGAGTCACAAAAGATAAGATAAAGGGGTTTATCTATAACTGAACTTAATTCCCTTAGGACCCGAGGATGCATGCCATCCGGGCCAGGTGCCTTGTCTATTTTTAATTTATTTAGTCTTGCCTTCACTTCTTCCTGCGTTAAGTATTTAATATTACAATTGGAAGATTGAGACTCTTCTGCCTCTGTAATTTGCAACAGTGATGTTTCCCTTGTGAAGACAGAAGCAAAGAAAGCATTTAATAACTCTGCCTTACCTTGGTCATCCACCATTGAGTTCCTCCCCTCATCCTTTAGGAGTCCAATACAGTCAACCTTTCTTTTTTTTAGAGTTTATGTACTTGTAAAACTTTTTTGGGTTAGATTTGATATCCCTAGCGATTTGATTATCAGCTTCAATCTTTGCCAGCCTAATTTCTTTTTTACAATTTTTATTGCACTCCTTATAATTGTTTAATGCAGCCTCGGTCCCCTCCTGTTTTAGGACCTTATAGGCATTCTTTTTCCTCTTCATTTTATCTCTAACCTTTCTATTCATCCATAGAGGCCTTTTTTTTATTCCTAGATATTTTGTTTCCATATGGGATATACATGCTACAATATTGATTGAGAGTAAGTTTAAAAGCTTGCCATTTCCCTTCAGTGTCCTCCCCTTGTAGTACATTATCCCAGTTCACCAAACTTAGTGCCTGCCTGAGTTGATTGAACTTTGCTTTTCTAAAATTCATAGTTTTAGTGGTCCCGCTACCCCGGGGCCTACCAGTCACCAGATCAAACGTTATCATGTTGTGGTCACTATTTCTCAAATGTTCTTGAACCTAAACATTTGATACATTATCTGGTCTATTAGAAATGATCAGATCCAGTAACGCATTACCCCTAGTTGGTTCCGTTACCATTTGAGTCAAGTAATTGTCCTGTAGTGATGCCAGAAATCTGCTGCTTTTACCAGAATGGGTAGCCTCAATACTCCAGTCAATGTCTGGAAAATTGAAGTCACCCATAACTATGACCTCATTTTTCAATCTGCTGTAGTAATCACTGTTCTGCAGCTTCATGAATATGTGGGGGCCTGTAGCATACCCCAATAAGCAATTGGCAACCTTTATTTCCACCATGAATATTTACCCAAACGGACTCCACATCTTCACAATCTTCCTCCATCTCATCGTTCAGGACAGCTGTAAAAGAATTTCCAGTTTCTGGAAATAGATATTTTATCTGCAGGGTATAATTGTATAGTTACATTGTGTAAGTGCAATGGGGATAGGGTAAACATGTTTCCTGATAACCTGGATATTGCGCCTGCTGTATTGTGCCAAAGAGGGTGAATATATGGGCATTTGCACCATATGTGTAAGCAGGGCCGGCCCTAGACTTTTTGCCGCCTGAGGCAAAATTAGAAAAAATCACCCCCCCCCCCCAGCCGTGGTGAGGCTGTAGGGCAGCATAGGAGTGGTGGCCTGCGCAATGACTGTTTTGTGCACTACAGATCTTCTGAGGCTCTGTGGCAGAGTAATTTCCCCTGGTCTATGGTTTAATTGGCACCGTGGACACTCCTCCTTCTGCATATCTCCTTGGTAACACTTCCTTGTCATGTGCATTACTATAGAGACTGGCAACATGACCCGGAAGTGTTTATATCAATCAAAATAGTGTGATAACAGTATAATAACAACACTGTATAAATGCATTAAAGGTGCTGGGTGCATAGGGAAAGTGAATGGAATAGAATATTCTAAAATTTGTACAAAAATGTAATTATATAAAGAGGATAAGTATAAATGAATGAAAAAAAAAATACAAAAAACATACTCACAATGACAACAACTTTAAAGGATATCTGAAGCAAGAGGGTTATGGAGGCTGCCATATTTATTTCCTTTTAAACAATACCAGTTGCCTGGCTATCATGCTGATCTTCTGCCTCTAATTCCTTTAGCCACAGACCCAGAACAAGCCTGCAGCAGATCAGCCGTTTCTGACATTATTGTCCGATCTGACAAGATTACCTGCATGCTTGTTTCAGGTGTGTGATGCAGACCCTACAGCAGCCAAATAGATCAGGAGGGCTGCCAGGCAACTGGTATTGCTTAAAAGGAAATAAATATGGCAGCCTCCACATCGCTCTCACTTCAGTTGTCCTTTAAGGAGGTAGAGATGCTATGTGGAGGGAATATCTAATTTGTTATTTTACTTTAAGTTTTCAATAAAAAAAACAAAATAATTACTAAATTCAAAGGAATTAGATTCCTAGATTATTATTTATTTACATTTTTAAATGTTAATGGGATTCCACTTTAAAGAAAGGGTAGGAGGTTTTTTTGTTTTTGTAGTATCGCACATAAAGAATACAGTATATACATGCTCAATCAGTGATGTAGGGATCACCATAGCAGCCATAGTGGGGCCTGTAGCCATGGAGGGCACGGTATGAGGGGTAATAATGTGGTCTGTGGCAGGCCCCTTCCATGCAGAGTAGCATGGCAGTGGGGGCATAGAGTAGTTATCACCGCCCATCTCTACTGCTGATCTGTCTTCTCCAGGCATCCTCATCTCTGTTATAACAGCTCACTCTAGAGGCATTTCCCCTTGTTTCCACTGCTCTTCTTAACATACCCAGCAAATTTGATGATCCTAGCATGTATGGGGGCATAGCTATTAACTGCTTAATTTGGCGACCATTGACATGTAAAAAAGAAAAAATAATGATTAAAAAGCGTTTTCATAAAATATGTATTTTTTGGTGACTGTTTTGCCATTGATCCTCCTCTGCCATGCCTCTGTCTGGGTATTTGGACACCGTATAATCCTTTTTTAAAGAAATTGTGGTTGCAGAGATACCCTGAAGATTTTAGAGGTTCGCCTGCCATCACTGGGGCTCGCCGCTTTGCAGTAACATTTACGATCTGCAAGTGTTCTTTTATGATGTTTGTCCAATGTCCATCACTACCTAGAGAAGGAGTTTATATCTCTGCAGGTGACAGTTATAGTGTGGGTATATGCACTCTAAAGGTTCCCCGATCATTTCAAACGACGATAGTTACAAAAAAGACGCACTGGGTGAACCTTGTGGAGCCTGGCAGTGATTCCTCACCTGCTATGGCACGGGTGTTGCCCACGCCGCAAACAGCTGCACCGCCGTCCCTCCCACTGGATAACAACAGCAGCACCTACCTCTCTGACTCCTTCTACTCCAACGCATCTCAAAGCTGTACCTCATCCGGAAACGCTAACCCAGCAGCAGTAGGATCGTGGAAGCAGTGCAGCACAGCTGTTGGCATGCGTCAGCAAGCGTTGCTGAAGCTGATCTGCCTTGGGGATAAGCAGCACACAGGGGAGGAAATTTGGAGGGGAATAAAGGAACAGACGGATTTGTGGCTGGCACCGCTGGACCTGAAACCGGGCATGGTTGTGTGTGATAATGGGAGTAATCTCATTCGCGCTTTAAGGTTGGCTAAGCTGACACACATCCCTTGCCTGGCGCACGTGATGAACCTAGTAGTTCAGCGGTTCCTGAGGACATACCCAGGCGTGGCCGATCTTCTGTTGAAGGTGCGACGAGTGGCCAAACATTGTAGAAATTCCAGTACTGCTTTGGGGGCACTCGCCAAGATGCAGGAGCGCTTCAATCTCCCCACCATCGCTTGCTGTGTGATGTCCCTACGCGCTGGAATTCTACGCTGCACATGCTAGCCCACTTTTGCGAGCAGAAGAGTGCAGTGGTCCAGTACATGACGGCGCAGTACCGAGGCACATCCGGACAGCTGCCAAGCTTCTGTGGATCCGATTGGGCCAACATGTTGGACCTCTGCCAAGTCCTCCAAAATTTTGAGCAATCCACGTTGCTTGTGAGCAGTGACAACTTTTCAGTCAGCATTACAATACCACTGCTGTGTTTACTGAAGAATTCAATGTTGAAAATCAAGGAAACAGCTGCCATGATGCAACTGGGGGAATCTGAAGGAGAAAACGATCAGCGTGATGGTACCAACATCAGGCCATCTGCCTCAGGAAACGCTGGCCCCAGCAGCTATGACGAAGAAGAGGAGGAGGAACAGCTGGAGTTGGAGCAGGAATTTCATGCCACCACTGACGAGGGCCAGAGCGGTGCACGTTGGACTTCCACAATTCAGCGCGAATGGTCAGCAGAAGCAGACCAGGAAGAAGGTGACGACTATGATGCATCACAACAATCACAACGCCCACAAGAGGATGATGAGGATTCTGGCAGGACTCTGGCACACATGGCTCAATTCATGCTAGACTGCATTGAACGCGACTTACGCATTGTGCGCATTCAGGACAACACCAATTACTGGGTTTATACCCTTCTGGATCCACGGTACAAACACAATGTTCCAAAACTGCTTGAAGAAAGAGTCAGACAGGTCAAAATGGAAGAATACCAGCAGGCCCTTGTGGAGACTTTAGAGAGGAGATTGACATCCTCCCCCTCCTCTAGCCAGTTGTACGCCAACAGACTGACTTCCGCAAACCCAGGACGACCAGGAGGGCAGCAAACAACACAAGCCGCAGCTAGTTCCCAAAAGGGAATGGTATCGGCAGTGTCCTTGGAGTGGGAACATTTTCTGACACCCATGCAACAGCCCACAGAACAGCAAGCGTGCACATCCACCTCCAACACCGATCGCCTGGAGAAGATGGTCAAGGACTACATGTCAGATGGCGTAGCTGTGTTGAACAATCCATCTGCACCCTTCAACTATTGGGTATCGAAGATAGACACCTGGCACGAACTGGCAAAATACGCAATAGAGGTGCTGGCTTGCCCGGCAGCCAGCGTTATGTCGGAACGCTGTTTCAGTGCTGCCGGAGGCATCGTCACAGATCGGCGTATCCGCCTCTCCACAGAAAATGCAGACCGTCTGACTCAAATGAAAATGAATCAATCCTGGATTGGAAACGACTACGCAACACTCCCGGACCCCAACCAAGTAACATGAACAATGAACATCTGTGATGGGTTAGCGTTTCCGGTCCCTGTTTATTGAACCTCTCATCAGTATTACATTTATGACTGCATGCCGACAAAATGCATTGCTATCCGCACGCTTCTTGTCCTCATGCAAGGCCTGGGTTGCACCTCAAAGCGTGGCCTTCTCCTTTTGCGCCTCCTCCTGTTCCATCATGTGTGCTGCTGCTGGGTTAGCGTTTCCGGTCCCTGTTTATTGAACCTCTTATCTGTATTACATTTATGACTGCATGCCGACAAAATGCATTGCCATCCGCACGCTTCTTGTCCTCATGCAAGGCCTGGGTTGCGCCTCAAAGCGTGGCCTTCTCCTCCTGCGCCTCCTTCTGTTCCATCACGTGTGCTGCTGCTGGGTTAGCATTTCCGGTCCCTTTTTACGGAACCTCTTATCTGTATTACATTTATGACTGCATGGCGACAAAATGGATGTTACCTGTGCAAAGAAAACAGACATTTCCCGCATTTAAAAGACAGTTTTGTCTTTGAAACTTTAAAATCGATTTTCTCAAAAACTATAAGCTCTTTTTGCTACATTTTTTTTCCTCTTGTACCCACTCCCTAGGTGCACATACCCTGTAAATTTGGGGTATGTAGCATGTAAGGAGGCTTTACAAAGCACGAAAGTCTGGGTCCCCATTGACTTCCATTATGTTCGGAGTTCGGCGCAAACACCCGAACATCGCGGCCATGTTCGGCCTGTTCGGCCCGAACCCGAACATCTAGATGTTCGCCCAACACTATGGCCTTGCAGCACTGGGTCCCTGGTTCAAATCCCAGCCAGGTAAAACATCTGCAAGGAGTTTGTATGTTCTCCTCGTGTCTGCATGGGTTTCCTACAGGCACTCTGGTTTCCTCCTTCATCCCAAAAACATAGGCTTTCCCCTAAATTGGCCCTAGACTATGATACATGCACTACACAATATGTATGTATCATGTAGTGCATGAATCATAGTCTAGGGATTAACTTGTGAGCCCCTCTGAGGGTCGACGGACAGTTAGTGACGAGACAATATACGTATATATATATATATATATATATATACACACACACACACATATATGTTTCTAATATAATATATAATTCCTAGCACAGGTACGATGGACACTTGTGTCCAATTGATTTTACAGTAGCCCCTTCTGTACCACGGTGCCAGGCACAGAGGGTGTAATTTAAGGTGGGAAGCTGCACACTATAGTTACATAATACACATCATGTGGGTCAAGTGATGTTAGGAAGATTGCATTGCATATTTACATTCACAGCTATGGTGCTGACACTGGGAGAAAGCACATTTATATCAAAATAGTGCATTCAAAAATATTTAAAACATCACAAGTTTGGGTAACCAATAAAGCACTTAATACTCACCATATTTTTGGCATATAAGATGCTCTGGAATTTAAGATACGCCTAGGGCAAAAACCATGAAATAACAATATACTAAACCTAGTGCGTCCATGTTCCAGGTAGTGTTGGGCGAACAGTGTTCGCTACTGTTCGGGTTCTGCAGAACATCACCCTGTTCGGGTGATGTTCGAGTTCGGCCGAACACCCGATGGTGTTCGGCCAAACCGTTCGGCCGTATGGCCGAACTAAGAGCGCATGGCCAAACGTTCCCCGAACATTCATCTAGCGCTGTGATTGGCCGAACGGGTCACGTGGTTCGGACCCGAACGCGCTCTGATTGGCCGAACGGGTCACGTGGTTCGGGTAAATAAATACCCGAACCACGTCATTTCTCCGCCATTTGTCTGTGGGTTTAGCTTTGGGTAGGCAGGCAGGGTAGTTCTCTCTCCAGTCAGGCTAGCCAGGGTCCCCCCAGTCATTGTGTCGCTGCTGGGAACAGTAGTACACCGCTCACCCGCACTACATAGCATTGTGTTTACTGCCACTCTGTGTCTCTGCTGGGAACAGTAGTACACCGCTCACCCTGTATAGCATTGTGCTCTGTGTTGCTGCTGGGAATAGTAGTACACCGCTCACCCACCACTGTATAGCATTGTGTTTACTGCCACTCTGTGTCTCTGCTGGGAAAGTAGTACACCGCTCACCCACACTATATAGCATTGTGTTTACTGCCACTCTGTGTACACCGCTCACCCACCACTGTATAGCATTGTGTTTGCCACTCTGTGTCTCTGCTGGGAACAGTAGTACACCGCTCACCCGCCACTGTATAGCATTGTGCTCTGTGTCTCTGCTGGGAACAGTAGTACACCGCTCACCCGCCACTGTATAGCATTGTGCTCTGTGTCTCTGCTGGGAACAGTAGTACACCGCTAACCCACCACTGTATAGCATTGTGTTTACTGCCACTCTGTGTACACCGCTCACCCACCACTGTATAGAATTGTGCTCTGTGTCGCTGCTGGGAACAGTAGTACACCGCTCACCCACCACTGTATAGCATTGTGCTCTGTGTCGCTGCTGGGAACAGTAGTACACCGCTCACCCGCCACTGTATAGCATTGTGCTCTGTGTCGCTGCTGGGAACAGTAGTACACCGCTCACCCGCCACTGTATAGCATTGTGCTCTGTGTCTCTGCTGGGAACAGTAGTACACCGCTCACCCGCCACTGTATAGCATTGTGCTCTGTGTCGCTGCTGGGAACAGTAGTACACCGCTCACCCGCCACTGTATAGCATTGTGCTCTGTGTCGCTGCTGGGAACAGTAGTACACCGCTCACCCGCCACTGTATAGCATTGTGCTCTGTGTCGCTGCTGGGAACAGTAGTACACTGCTCACCCGCCACTGTATAGCATTGTGCTCTGTGTCGCTGCTGGGAACAGTAGTACACCGCTCACCCGCCACTGTATAGCATTGTGCTCTGTGTGTCTGCTGGGAACAGTAGTACACCGCTCACCCGCCACTGTATAGCATTGTGCTCTGTGTCTCTGCTGGGAACAGTAGTACACCGCTCACCCACCACTGTATAGCATTGTGCTCTGTGTCGCTGCTGGGAACAGTAGTACACCGCTCACCCGCCACTGTATAGCATTGTGCTCTGTGTCGCTGCTGGGAACAGTAGTACACCGCTCACCCGCCACTGTATAGCATTGTGCTCTGTGTCGCTGCTGGGAACAGTAGTACACCGCTCACCCGCCACTGTATAGCATTGTGCTCTGTGTCGCTGCTGGGAACAGTAGTACACCGCTCACCCGCCACTGTATAGCATTGTGCTCTGAGTCGCTGCTGGGAACAGTAGTACACCGCTCACCCGCCACTGTATAGCATTGTGCTCTGTGTCGCTGCTGGGAACAGTAGTACACCGCTCACCCGCCACTGTATAGCATTGTGCTCTGTGTCGCTGCTGGGAACAGTAGTACACCGCTCACCCGCCACTGTATAGCATTGTGCTCTGTGTCGCTGCTGGGAACAGTAGTACACCGCTCACCCGCCACTGTATAGCATTGTGCTCTGTGTCGCTGCTGGGAACAGTAGTACACCGCTCACCCGCCACTGTATAGCATTGTGCTCTGTGTCTCTGCTGGGAACAGTAGTACACCGCTCACCCGCCACTGTATAGCATTGTGCTCTGTGTCGCTGCTGGGAACAGTAGTACACTGCTCACCCGCCACTGTATTGCATTGTGCTCTGTGTCGCTGCTGGGAACAGTAGTACACCGCTCACCCGCCGCTGTATAGCATTGTGCTCTGTGTCGCTGCTGGGAACAGTAGTACACTGCTCACCCGCCACTGTATAGCATTGTGCTCTGTGTCGCTGCTGGGAACAGTAGTACACCGCTCACCCGCCACTGTATAGCATTGTGCTCTGTGTCGCTGCTTGGAACAGTAGTACACCGCTCACCCGCCACTGTATAGCATTGTGCTCTGTGTCTCTGCTGGGAACAGTAGTACACCGCTCACCCGCCACTGTATAGCATTGTGCTCTGTGTCGCTGCTGGGAACAGTAGTACACCGCTCACCCGCCACTGTATAGCATTGTGCTCTGTGTCGCTGCTGGGAACAGTAGTACACCGCTTACCCGCCACTGTATAGCATTGTGCTCTGTGTCGCTGCTGGGAACAGTAGTACACCGCTCACCCACCACTGTATAGCATTGTGCTCTGTGTCGCTGCTGGGAACAGTAGTACACCACTCACCCACCACTGTATAGCATTGTGCTCTGTGTCGCTGCTGGGAATAGTAGTACACCGCTCACCCACCACTATATAGCATTTCTGTACTGCCACTGTACTGCTGCCAGTCAGCGTGTACTTTAAGGATAAGTGAAATGAAGAAGAAATCCTGTGAAAGAGGGAGGGGCAAGGGAAGAGGTTTTTCCCCTGACGGTTCACGTACAGGCCACAGTGGAGCACCGAAGAAAACCCACTCAATACCGCCCATGTTGTCCAGGAAATCAACCCTCACAAATCCAAAAGAACAGGACCAGATAGTTAATTGGATGACCTCTCAAGCGTCCAGCAGTGGGTTAAGCAGCACCAGCACATCACGCACGAGGTCCGAGTCCTCAGCCAGTTACAAGGAGCCAGTGGGCACAAAGCTGACACAACCGGCAGCGACACCACGCACACAACTGCCAAATAACCAGTCCGAAGAATTTCCTCAGGACACAATGGGGTATTTGCAGGAGCTATTTCCAGCCCAACAAACTTCCACCTTTCAAAGGTCAATGGAACAGCCAGAAATGTTGTGCCCGGATTCACAACCATTTACTGTGGTAAATGCACCGCGCACTGAAATGCAAGGCAAGTCCGAGGACTGTGAAACCCAGATCCCAGAGCAAGTTGGGCAGGAGGTCGGCCGAGAAAATCTGGAAGACGACGTTGGAGTGAGCTGCGCAGAGGTTGTTCTGGAGAGCTCTACTCCACGGCGGCGGCCCACAATCACATATGACGAGTTTGAGGAGATGGAACAGGAGGGTTTTCACAATGTGGACACAGACCCAGATTTTGAATGTGAAGGAGAACATCTCGTCGTAGCAGCACAGATAAGTCTGTTGAAGAACCCACTGCTGCACGAGTTCGCCTTGTGCCACAAGGTAGGCGGCGCGAAATTTCAGGCACCACAAGCGTGGAAGTTCCTTTGAGACGCAAAAGAGGCGCAAACAGAAATCCCCAGCAAGGCAGGTGCTCCAAAGTCTGGCCTTTCTTTGAAGACTGCAGTGAGGATGGTACCATGGTGATTTGCAAGGTGTGCAAGACCCGCCTGAGCAGGGGTAAACATATTAACAACCTCTCCACCACCAGCATGACCCGCCACATGGTATCCAAACATCCCACTCTGTAGGCAAACTCGGCAGGACAGGGTACCAGCAACACTGCCTCCCTTGGGGTCACCAGACTCACCACCAGACCCTCCTCAGCAGCAGCAGTAGCCCAGCCATTGCGTGGTTCACAACAACATTCACAAACATCAGACGACGCTGACACTGTCACTTTCCGGAATAGTGCTCTTGAGGTCTCCCAGTCTTCATCAAACACAACAACCAACAGCCCTTCAGTGTGCAGCCCTATGGTTCAGTTGTCTGTCTCGGAGATGTTTGAGCGCAAGAGGAAATTGCCAGCAAATGACCCCCGGGCCGTGGCACTAACAGCCAGCATAGCCAAGCTTCTGGCCTGCGAAATGCTGCCATATCGAGTGGTGGAGACAAACAGCTTCAAGGGCATGATGTCAGTGGCCATCCCACGATACGTGGTTCCCAGCCGCTACCACTTTGCGCGCTCTGCAGTGCCTGAGTTGCATGAGCACGTGGTCAGCAAAATAACCCGAAGCTTGAAGAATGCCGTTGCCTGCAAGGTTCACCTCACCACTGACACCTGGACGAGTGCGTTCGGCCAGGGTCGATACATCTCCCTTACCACGCACTGGGTGAACCTTGTGGAGCCTGGCAGCGATTCCTCACCTGCTATGGCGCGGGTGTTGCCCACGCCGCAAACAGCTGCACCGCCATTCCTCCCACTGGATAACAACAGCAGCACCTACCTCTCTGACTCCTTCTACTCCAACGCATCTCAAAGCTGTACCTCATCCGGAAACGCTAACCCAGCAGCAGTAGGATCGTGGAAGCAGTGCAGCACAGCTGTTGGCATGCGTCAGCAAGTGTTGCTGAAGCTGATCTGCCTTGGGGATAAGCAGCACACAGGGGAGGAAATTTGGAGGGGAATAAAGGAACAGACGGATTTGTGGCTGGCACCGCTGGACCTGAAACCGGGCATGGTTGTGTGTGATAATGGGAGTAATCTCATTCGCGCTGTAAGGTTGGCTAAGCTGACACACATCCCTTGCCTGGCGCACGTGATGAACCTAGTAGTTCAGCGGTACCCGAGGACATACCCAGGCATGGCCGATCTTCTGTTGAAGGTGCGACGAGTGGCCAAACATTGTAGAAATTCCAGTACTGCTTCGGGGGCATTCGCCAAGATGCAGGAGCGCTTCAATCTCCCCCACCATCGCTTGCTGTGTGATGTCCCTACACGCTGGAATTCTACGCTGCACATGCTAGCCCGCTTTTGCGAGCAGAAGAGTGCAGTGGTCCAGTACATGACGGCGCAGTACCGAGGCGCATCCGGACAGCTGCCAAGCTTCTGTGGATCCGATTGGGCCAACATGTTGGACCTCTGCCAAGTCCTCCAAAATTTTGAGCAATCCACGTTGCTTGTGAGCAGTGACAACTCTTCAGTCAGCATTACCATACCACTGCTGTGTTTACTGAAGAAGTCAATGTTGAAAATCAAGGAAACAGCTGCCATGATGCAACTGGGGGAATCTGAAGGAGAAAACGATCAGCGTGATGGTACCAACATCAGGCCATCTGCCTCAGGAAACGCTGGCCCCAGCAGCTATGACGAAGAAGAGGAGGAGGAACAGCTGGAGTTGGAGCAGGAATTTCATGCCACCACTGACGAGGGCCAGAGCGGTGCACGTTGGACTTCCACAATTCAGCGCGAATAGTCAGCAGAAGCAGACCAGGAAGAAGGTGACGACTATGATGCATCACAACAATCACAACGCCCACTAGAGGATGATGAGGGTTCTGGCAGGACTCTGGCACACATGGCTCAATTCATGCTAGACTGCATTGAACGCGACCCATGCATTGTGCACATTCAGGACAACACCAATTACTGGGTTTATGCTCTTCTGGATCCACGGTACAAACACAATGTTCCAAAACTGCTTGAAGAAAGAGTCAGACAGGTCAAAATGGAAGAATACCAGCAGGCCCTTGTGGAGACTTTAGAGAGGAGATTGACATCCTCCCCCTCCTCTAGCCAGTTGTACGCCAACAGACTGACTTCCGCAAACCCAGGACGACCAGGAGGGCAGCAAACAACACAAGCCGCAGCTAGTGCCCAAAAGGGAATGGTATTGGCAGTGTCCTTGGAGTGGGAAAATTTTCTGACACCCATGCAACAGCCCACAGAACAGCAAGCGTGCAGATCCACCTCCAACACCGACCGCCTGGAGAAGATGGTCAAGGACTACATGTCAGATGGCGTAGCTGTGTTGAACAATCCATCTGCACCCTTCAACTATTGGGTACCGAAGCTAGACACCTGGCACGAACTGGCAATGTACGCAATAGAGGTGCTGGCTTGCCCGGCAGCCAACGTTATGTCGGAACGCTGTTTCAGTGCTGCTGGAGGCATCGTCACAGATCGGCGTATCCGCCTCTTCACAGAAAATGCAGACCGTCTGACTCAAATTAAAATGAATCAATCCTGGATTGGAAACGACTACGCAACACTCCCGGACCCCAACCAAGTTACATGAACAATGAACATCTGTGATGGATTAGCGTTTCCGGTCCCTGTTTATTGAACCTCTCATCTGTATTACATTTATGACTGCATGCCGACAAAATGCATTGCTATCCGCACGCTTCTTGTCCTCATGTAAGGCCTGGGTTGCGCCTCAAAGCGTGGTCTTCTCCTCTTGCGCCTCCTCCTGTTCCATCACGTGTGCTGCTGCTGGGTTAGCGTTTCCGGTCCCTGTTTATTGAACCTCTTATCTGTATTACATTTATGACTGCATGACGACAAAATGCATTGCTATCCGCACGCTTCTTGTCCTCATGCAAGGCCTGGGTTGCGCCTCAAAGCGTGGCCTTCTCCTCTTGCGCCTCCTCCTGTTCCATCACGTGTGCTGCTGCTGGGTTAGCGTTTCTGGTCCCTGTTTATTGAACCTCTTATCTGTATTACATTTATGACTGCATGACGACAAAATGCATTGCTATCCGCACGCTTCTTGTCCTCATGCAAGGCCTGGGTTGCGCCTCAAAGCGTGGCCTTCTCCTCTTGCGCCTCCTCCTCCTGTTCCATCACGTGTGCTGCTGCTGGGTTAGCGTTTCCGGTCCCTGTTTATTGAACCTCTCATCTGTATTACATTTATGACTGCATGATGACAAAATGCATTGCTATCCGCACGCTTCTTGTCCTCATGCAAGGCCTAGGTTGTGCCTCAAAGCGTGGCCTTCTCCTCTTGCGCCTCCTCTTCCTGTTCCATCATGTGTGCTGCTGCTGGGTTAGCGTTTCCGGTCCCTGTTTATTGAACCTCTTATCTGTATTACATTTATGACTGCATGACGACAAAATGCATTGCTATCTGCACGCTTCTTGTCCTCATGCAAGGCCTGGGTTGCGCCTCAAAGCGTGGCCTTCTCCTCTTGCGCCTCCTCCTCCTGTTCCATCACGTGTGCTGCTGCTGGGTTAGCGTTTCCGGTCCCTGTTTATTGAACCTCTTATCTGTATTACATTTATGACTGCATGACGACAAAATGCATTGCTATCCGCACGCTTCTTGTCCTCATGCAAGGCCTGGGTTGCGCCTCAAAGCGTGGCCTTCTCCTCTTGTGCCTCCTCCTCCTGTTCCATCACGTGTGCTGCCGCTGGGTTATCGTTTCCGGTCCCTGTTTATTGAACCTCTTATCTGTATTACATTTATGACTGCATGACGCCAAAATGCATTGCTATCCGCACGCTTCTTGTCCTCATGCAAGGCCTGGGTTGCGCCTCAAAGCGTGGCCTTCTCCTCTTGCGCCTCCTCCTGTTCCATCACGTGTGCTGCTGCTGGGTTAGCGTTTCCGGTCCCTTTTTACGGAACCTCTTATCTGTATTACATTTATGACTGCATGCCGACAAAATGCATGTTACCTGTGCAAAGAAAACAGACATTTCCCGCATTTAAAAGAAACTTTAAAATCGATTTTCTCAAAAACTATAAGCTCTTTTTGCTACATTTTTTTTTCTTGTACCCACTCCCAAGGTGCACATACCCTGTAAATTTGGGGTATGTAGCATGTAAGGAGGCTTTACAAAGCACGAAAGTTCGGGTCCCCACTGACTTCCATTATGTTCGGAGTTCTGCGCGAACACCCGAACATCGTGGCCATGTTCGGCCTGTTCGGCCCGAACCCGAACATCTAGATGTTCGCCCAACAGCGTCTTGTGGATGTTTTCCCCCAATTATGGTGTCCTTCTGCGTCAGGCAGCCTATTAGGCTAATCAAAGTGCGGGGATTACGTCCTTTAACCACTTCACCCTACCTGGAAGAAAATTTTCGCCCCCCCCCGTGCGCCCCCGCTGCTGGTTGTTAGCCCATTGATCAATGAAAGGGATTATAAATCCCTTTCACTGATCGGACCCCCCCGGTGAAAAGCCGACAGCGTCTCTTCAGACGCTGCGGCTTTTCTGAGCTCTGGTCTCCTTTCTTCTGCCTGGGAGTGAGATCGATCGCTCCCAGGACTTTTTGACTGTGGCCATCTTGTGGCCAAATAGCAAACTACACACACACACCAAAAAATACCCACATACAAGTTTTAATAAAAAAAAAAAAATGTACAATAATAAAAAAAAAAAAAAACATAAATAGTTACCTAAGGGTCTGAACTTTTTAAATATGCATGTCAAAGGAGTATGTATATCAATATGATTTATTAAATTATGGGCTTCTAAATAGTGATGGACGCAAATTGAAAAAATGCCCCTTTATTTCCAAATAAAATATTGTCGCCATACATTGTGATAGGGACATAATTTTAACGGTGTAATACCCGGGACATATGGGCAAATACAATACGTGAGTTTTTATTATGGAGGCATGTATTATTTTAAAACTATAATGGATGAAAACTGACAAATAATGAATTTTTTCCGTTTTTTTCTTATTCTTCCTGTTAAAATGCATTTACAGTAAAGTGGCTCTTAGCAAAATGTACCACCCACAGAAAGCCTAATTGGTGGCGGAAAAAACAAGATATAGATCAATTCATTGTAGTGATAAAGTTATTGGCAAATGAATGGGAGGTGAAAGTTGATGAAAAAAAATCTCAACCCTGTAGGCTGAAGTGGTTAAAGCGACTGTACCTGAAGGGGCAAAGGGCTGGATGAGTAGGGTGCCCGTTATTGGCACATAGTGGGTATAAAGTTACTAGCGCTTGCTATGCTGCACTGCAGTAGCATAGTGTGTGTTCCTGTCACTGGGGTTAATTACGCATGCTGCGCGGCCACTAGTGCTTGTAACATGCAGAATCTTCACATTAAGTCACGCTGAGGAAATAGCAGAGTAACAGGAGATTTCTCGCAATATTTCTGTTAGTGAATCAACCCCCATCTGTGCCTATTATGATGATAAAAAAAATAAAAATAAACATATAAACATAACAGTAAACTCCATAGTGTTATCAGACTCATCCTACATGCTCATGAAATATTGACTATGTACCCAGTTCTGCATTTTGACTCCTAGAACCAGTGGTGCTCATCCGGATTCCGGATATCCAAACTACCCGGATAATCCAAACTTTTTCCACTATCCGACCCCGGATCCGGATTCCGTATTTCTTTGCAAATCCGAATAGCACTATCCGGGTAACGCGGATATTTATACGCAATCCGGATATCTGGTGGTATATCCGGCGGATATCCAAATATGGACACTGTAACCAATGGAGATGCCGTCCATGACATCATTGAGACAATCAGAGGGCTCCCAGCAGAAGCCCTAGCAACCAATCACAGAAAGGAACCCTGGCCAGCCCCTCCTGACCTCATTAAGCCAATCAAAGGGCTCCCAGCCTAAGCCCTAGCACCCAATCACAGAAGGGAACCCTGGCCAACCCCCCCCCCCCCCTGTATATAAGGAGGGGTGCCATGATGAGAAATCTCATCCTTGCTTGTGTAACTGCTCACTGAGAGACATGCTCCAGTGCTGCTGCCTGGCCTAGCAAGTGCTATATACAGTGATAAACCTAAGGCTTTTCAGTGATTAACACCTTCACTACACTATTGCTCTATTGTTTATTAGGTAGCTAGCTTGATTTCATTCAGTGACAGTCAGAGTTTTTGCTGCAGGCCTGCAGCAGCTGCTATTAGGTCCTGTGTCTATGTGTGCTGTGCACAGAGACCAGGCCTGCTGCTGGCCTGCTATTAGCCACATTATAGGTTAGGGAATAGGATTACTTTGTTATTGTGTAGTTACTACTGCAGTGCTAGTTAGTTGTTAGAGTAGTACTACTGTGTTAGCTTACTACAGATTATTGCAGTTCTGCTATGCTGAGCAGTGTCAGTGTGACAGTTAGTGTGCACTGTCTTCTCCTCTGCTGTCTGTCACTCTGTGCTGATTTGCTTTAAAGTCCAACACCGATTTTAATAAAGTACAAGTACCCCACATCATCTGGCTGAAGCAGAAGCAAGCTGGCACTGGCAGTGGTCAGACTTGGAGCACCAGAACCCCCTCTGTCACCCCTGCCGACACTGAGGCCGATTCAGGCAGCCAGTCCTCAGCCACCTCCTCTGCTCCCTACACCACTTCCCGTGCAAGGAAAAAACTTCGCCAAACCCTGTTGGGTGAGTCTTTCCCTGTTGTTGGCAAGAGGGGGACATGAAGTGGCTGGGAATCACTATGCCTGCCTTACCACCCTTTAAACATAGAAAATGACTCACACACCAGGCTTTATAATGCTCAAAAATTTGTATTGAAAAATTTGTATTCAATCTAAGAAAGTAGTGCAAAATACATCATACAAAGTTATACACAACTGAGACAAAGGTCTACAGCAAATGCACAATGGTCACTCAGGGACAGAAACCCACAAGCTGCATCTACATAAAGCTATGATCACAATGAGTTATGCAGCATAAAAATGGAGAAGCATAAGATCAGACTGCCAAACTGCATCATCGCAGTAAAGTATGCAAAGAGTTCATCACTGAGTGAATAGTGGTGGATAGTCCATTACCCTGACAGCGCCGGTTCGGACCTATAGTCCTTCATCAGAGGGTGGTGTAAGAATGGCTTCCTGTGGCTGCTGCAGTACAATCCGGCTTCCAACATTGTTTAAATACACTTATCTAATCAGTGACACCCACACTGGACACTGGGGCTGGCCCTAATGATGCAAATTACGTCACACGGCTCACACAACGCCATCATGATGTCACTTCCGGTTCCGGTTGGCGCTGCTCAGAGCTGCCAGCCAGGAGGGCACTGCTTAGAGCTGCCAGCCAGGAGGGGAAAGCGAGCCAACCCCTCAATGGCCGAACCATCTGCGCATTGCGGCGCTCATCGGCCAGGCTGAGAAGAGCAACATAGTCTATAGCAAAAAGAGCAGCATATATCAGTGGGTCCAGGAGACGGAATTTTCATTGCAGTGTCCAGTTGAATCACTATGAAAAAGAATAAAAACACCCGGAATTAGTGAAGCAGCATAAATAGGAAAAAGGACCAAAATCCCTTGGTCATGGGAGGTAGTGGGTGGAAGCCACTTACTTTTTGCATGGCACATTGTCAAATTGATCTCAGATGGGAAGGGACTTGTAGTAGAAGAGGTAGGATGGGAGGCGATTCTTGTCCTCTAAAAAACGCTTTAATTTGTAAGGTCCTAAAAAAGTTAAACAGGTCACAGTCAAGTTCCAGACGGCTACCTTGATAGGTGGGAACAAACCCTCAACCCCACCTCAATACCTTTTTCTCGGTCTCAGTTAGTGTCCGAGAGGATAAATTCACAATTAGGTCCTCCCCTGTGTCTGGCTCCTCGTGACCCTCTGCTCGACCGGACCGTTTCCTCCCTCTCCTCATCTTTTTCCTTTTCTTCCTTTGCCCTTGGGGCGAGGCCCTAAAAAATCTGATGAGCTAGTGGAACCTTCACCCGAGCTATCTGAGGGGGGGTTACCCTGAGGATCCCACTGATATATGCTGCTCTTTTTGCTATAGACCATGTTGCTCTTCTCAGCCTGGCCGATGAGCGCCACAATGCACAGATGCTGCGGCCATTGAGGGGTTGGCTCGTTTTCCCCTCCTGGCTGGCAGCTCTAAGCAGTGCCCGCCAGAACCGTAAATGATGTCATGATGCCAGTGCGATGATGCAGTTTGGCAGTCTGATCTTATGCTTCTCCATTTGTATGCTGCATAACTCATTGTGATCATAGCTTTATGTAGATGCAGCTTGTGGGTTACTGTCACTTAGTGACCATTGTGCATTTGCTGTATACCTTTGTCTCAGTTGTGTATAACTTTGTATGATGTATTTTGCACTACTTTCTTATCTTGAATACAAATTTTTCAATACAAATTTTTGAGCATTATAAAGCCTGGTGTGCGAGTTGTTTTCTATGTTTATAGTATGTGTAGGGCTTTTAAAGTCCAAAATGTTGCATATGTGCTATAGTTGCAACCCAAATGTTGCATATGTGCTAGTTGATTGTTCTGGGAGTGCAGACCTTTTTGTAACTAGAGGGCCTTACCACCCTTTACCACCACCTCCACAACCTCCTGGCTCCTCTTGATTAACCACCCTGGCGTTCTGATTAAATCGCCAGGGTGGCTGCGGGAGGGTTTTTTTTTAAATAAAAAAAAAACTATTTCATGCAGCCAACTGAAAGTTGGCTGCATGAAAGCCCACTAGAGGGCGCTCCGGAGGCGTTCTTCCGATCGCCTCCGGCGCCCAGAATAAACAAGGAAGGCCGCAATGAGCGGCCTTCCTTGTGTTGCTTACATCGTCGCCATAGCGACGAGCGGAGTGACGTCATCGACGTCAGCCGACGTCCTGACGTCAGCCGCCTCCGATCCAGCCCTTAGCGCTGGCCGGAACTTTTTGTTCCAGCTACGCTGGGCTCAGGCGGCTGGGGGGACCCTCTTTCGCCGCTTTCGCCGCTGGGGGGACCCTCTTTCGACGCTGCGGTGATCAGGCAGCACACGCGGCTGGCAAAGTGCCGGCTGCGTGTGCTGCTTTTTATTTGACGAAAATCGGCCCAGCAGGGCCTGAGCGGCAGCCTCTGGCGGTGTTGGACGAGCTGAGCTCGTCCAGACCGCTCAGCAGGTTAACTATTACTAAGCCGCCTGGTTCACAATTTCTTTACAGTCGAGGTACCACCAACACTACGTGCCACGTACACGAGCCACGTGCAACGTACATGTGCCACATGCCATGTCCGACATGCTCCTGGCACACGTTACACCTGCTGCTGCTGATGCATTGCCCTGCTTCTGCTGCCTGTGCTGCTCCCACCGCCAGGTTGCCACAGGCCACTGCTCCTGTGCTGATACCACCTATATTTAACCCAAAACACAATTACTGCGTAATGTTTTGGAGATGTCTGGGATGAAAACTGTCATGTCCCAGTTGTGCGGTTGGACTTTGGACACAATGTGTGCTGCACGACCGCTGTCTGGAACCTAGTCCTGATGTTAATTTACAGCCATTTTTTATAATCAATTAGTGTTTCCCTTTTAAAAAAACATGATGTTACATGCCTCATTTACCCTAAAATACATTTTGGAAGCAATTTAAAGGTCACTTCCGGTTTTCTATCCGGACATCCGAATCCACTCGGATATCCCGGATAATGCGTTCGGATATATCCGCGTGTACGTGGATACCGCAAAGTTCGGATTTGGATATCCGATCCTGATATCTGGGTATCCGGATCAATTCAGATTTTAAAAAGGGGTATCCGAGCACCCTTGCCTAGAACATCAAGAACCAGCACTTAGTTTTACTAATCTGGCTACGCTTTAAGACTCATTTTTTAACATATCATAACCATCACTCCTATCCCACAAGACAAGTATTGCATTTCCCTAGTGAGAGAGGAAATTGTTTCTCATATTCTCAGTTTGTATTCATTATTTGGATCACTTCTGAAATAGTCGGTGTTGTTTTGACATACTCTGCAAATTTGGTGATCGTAGCACATATGGGACATTTGCTATTAATTGCTTAATTCGGAGACTATTGACATTTAAAAAAATAAATAAATAAAAAGCATTTACATAAAATACGTATTTGTTGTCGACTATTTTGCCCTTGATTTCCCTCCACTATGCCACTGTCTGGGTTTTTGGACACTTTGTACAGCTTTTTTAAAGAAATCCTGGTTGCAGAGATGCCCTGAAGGTCTAAGAGGTTCGCCTGCCATCATTGGGGCTCGCTGCGGACAGTCGATTCACAAATTATTACAATAAAATTTACGATCTGCAAGTGTTCTTTTTTGAGGTTTGTCCATCACTATCTAGGGAATAGGTTTATATCTCTGCAGGTGACAGTTATAGTGTGGCTATATGCACCCTAAGGCTTAGCTGTTCCAGAAATGTAAATCTACTTGTGACCTTGCATGAGCAATGCATAAATTAAATGTAGTGTTCTTTTTTGAGGTTTGTCCATCACTACCTAGGGAATAAGTTTATGTCTCTGCAGATGACAGTTATAGTGTGGCTATATGCACCCTAAGGCTTAGCTGTTCCAGAAATGTAAATCTACTTGTGACCTTGCATGAGCAATGCATAAATTAAATGCAGGGAGCTCTTTTCTTATTGCTGGCATTAGACACAGCTCTCCAGTAGAGAAAGGAAGAGGAATTTGTAGATCTTAAAAGTTTCTTTATTCAGTTTATATGCAGGTGTTGTTTCCCCAAACAAGCTCAGATGGAGCGTATATGTAAAGCCGACATTCACCTCATACTGGGGAACTGTAGTGTCTCAATGGATCCTTAGTGAATGTAAATAAACAAGGCCTTTGTGTTTGATGGTGTAAAGCTCTCACTTGAAGTGAATTCTTATGCTGGGAATACACCATGCCCCAAATGCAATTCCTTTTTTCTCCTAAGTTTTCTCCTAGGTAATATTTTCAAACTTGTCAATAAAATTAATTTTACACCACCAGCAAGCAAAAAAATTCGCCAAATAATTTTGATAGTACTTTTTTCACCTACATTTTGGTACTTTTTCCATTGCAAAGTGCTGAAAATGTATTCGAAGCTGAAAAATTATCTCCTAGGAGATAACTCAGGAGAAAAAGTTAATTGCATAAGGGCCCATAAGTTCTTTTGGCAGATAGATGGCTCGATAAATAATTTCTGACAGATTTTCTGATCGATTTTCTGATAGAAGTAAATGGAAATCGATTGGAAAATCGATTGACCAGTAAATCTGCTGAATAACTCATTGTGTATTCCAAGCATTAGGGCTTGTACACACTTCCAATGCATGTTGCCTGTTGGAGAAAAGCACCTGATATTTTTGCCGAGCTGGGCTGCATAAACATGTGTCAGCTGTGCTATGAGGGTGGGTGGGTGGGCAATAAAGAGACGACAAGCAGTGCAATGCATGACATTACACGATGGGAGATTATAACAAAAAGATGTTAATAATAAAAATTTTTACATAATTCAACAATACAGCTTAACCCAACCCTACTCTCACACAGAACACTTTCCAGGTGGTGCCTAAAGCTAACCACTCCCCCGGTGGTGCCGAACCCTAACCACCCCCCCCGGTGGTGCCTAACCTTAACCACCCCCCTGGAGGTGCCTAACCCTAACCACCCCCCTGCAGAAACACCCTTTTACACATAGTAATGATAATATGCTTGGTAACGTAAAATCTGTACATACAAACAAGTAATATGACAAAAACTATAACAGTTCAAGCTTCAAAAATGATTGATAACATACTTCAAAAACTTTAATGTTTTAATGTTGTTAATGATGTTTATCGGTCACCCTTTTCCTGCTTTGTTTCGCTGCATTAACGATAATTGCATTAGAGTCCATGGCGGCACCCTTTTCCTCCACTAGCTGCAGGTGCCCTTTTTTCCTGCTACCTTTTCCCCTGGAGAAGTCGGACTATTTGCTTGATAGTCTGTGACACCTGTAAGGCTATTTGGAATCCCCTCTGCCCTCTCTATCTCCCACTTCCAACCACAGAAACATGAGAGGCCATTGCTCAAGATTTTTGGACAGTGGAAATAGACATTTCATTTACCAGAAATTTAGATTGTTAGTTCTGCTGACAGTTGCGGATGTCGACTATAAGTTTATTTATGTAGATATGTAATACTATGAGGGCAGCAGTGACTCCTACCTTTTTGGCCATTCCCCATTCTTTCAAGACACGGAAAACCAACAGCTCAACATTTCACCTACAAAAGCCTGGCATGGCACTCCTGGTCCAGATCATTATATTACGTTTGTGGCATATGAATACATCATAAGGCATTACTGCTCCTGCAACCTCACAGTGATGAAAATATTGGTGGGTTTTTTTTAGAGATTTTTTTATTGAGTTTTTTTCAAAAAGAGGAAACATTAATCAAAACAATCCACTAGCAATGCAGCGACAACTTACATCAGACATCAAATGTGACACAAGTTACAAATAGTTTCCATTAAGGAAGGTTCAAACACATAACATACAAGTGAACACTGTGAGCTATATCAGCATATGAGCAAGTTACAAATAAGTTAATTCAAGTTTGGAGGTCAGGGATAATGGCATTAATATCGAGGTGTGGGATAACTGTATAAGATAATTCCAAGCATATTCATATTTCCATATTTCATATATTATCCAATTTATTCAATTGAGCTCTAGACTGATATGTAAGTTTATAAAGGGGTAAGCTGGCATCTCCCACATAATGGCCTCAATTCACTCAGCAGTTTAGACTAGTCTACTGATGGTTTTTAGTCTACTGATGGTTTGGTGTAAATCAGTTGCATCAAGAGGGAATTCACTAATAATTACCGAATGTTTTAGACCTGTTTTTAGACCTGGTCTAAAACATTTGGTAATTAGATCGGTAAAGCAGGGGAAATGATCAAAAGATGCAATTCACAAACAAATAGCTATGACTGACATCCTTCTCCTCTGATGAGCTCTCCTCTGGATACAATTAAACTCCTGCATAATTAATTCAAAAGGTTCCATCCTCATGTCTAAAATACCTCACAGAATTACTTTGCTGACAAAAATCAGCTGGTCTAATCTCTGTCAGAAAAAGTGGGCGCAGTTACTCCTTGATTGCCTTTGTAAATTGCATATTTTTATCATTTCCCCTGCTTTACAGGCCTAATTACCAAATGTTTTAGAGCAGGTCTAAAAACAGGTCAAAAACATTACACCAAACCATCAGTAGACTAAAAACCATCAGTAGACTAGTCTAAACTGCTTAGTGAATTGAGGCCAATGTAGGGGTAGGGAACCCTGTTTCCATTTTGACTCTCTTGCATAGAATAGTATGATCCTAATAAGCACCATTTTATACCACAACCACAGGCAATATCTCCCAGCATGCCTAGCATGCAGACTTTAAAGGGTACCCGAGGTGACATGTGACATGATGAGATAAACATGTGTATATACAGTGCAAAACACATTAACAACAAGGATGTTTTAGTTTCTTTTATTTTGCTGCCTGATGGCTAGTTCACAGAGCTCAGTTGCGTTCCAGAATATCTCTGCATGTCAACTGCCCATACAATTCTATGAGGCTGTTCACAGAACTGCTTTGTAACGGATCATGTTATTCCAATTTTAGTGATTAATACCAAAGCCCCCATACATGTTTGAATCACCAAATTTGCAGGGTATGCTAAGGAGTACCCTGGGAACAAGAGGGAAAAAAGATTTTTTTTTTCAAAAAGATCTTGTAATTTTTGAGAATATCGATTTTGAATACTTCAAAAGAAAAAAAAATGTTTTTAAAGTCAGCAAAACAACATTTTGCAGCAGAATTCCGAATGTCATTTCTCTGGGGCTTGCCATACTTAGTATAGCAAGTCCAGGGCTGGGAATGGGATAAACGTGTGTGGCCCTGTCTGTCATCAAGGCAGGGATCAATGCATCTCCGTCAATTCATCGAGTATCGAGAGGATATGGCACTGGATCATTTCTGAGGATGCTGTCAAGTGAATAATGAAAGGAAAGTTATGGTTAATTAAGATTATTAAAGGACCTTTTCATGGTTGCCTTTTTACTTTGTTTTAAGTCTTTGTGAAAATGTTCAGAGTGTGGGAAATATTTTGGCGATAAAGGAAACCTTGTCAAACATGAGAGAACTCAAACTGGTGAGAAACCATATTCGTGTACTGAGTGTGGGAAATGTTTTGCACAGAAATCCCAACTTGTTACACATGAGAGATCTCACACTACTGAGAAGCCCTTTTTTATGTGCTGAGTGTGGGAAATGTTTTGCTCACAAATCAGAGCTTGTTTCACATGGCGGCTTTCACACTGGGAATACACCCTATTCATGTTCTGAGTGTGGGAAATTTCTTGGGCACAAATCACTGATGGTCAGACATGAGACGTCTCACACTGGTGAGAAGCACTATTCATGTGGTGAGTGTGGGAAATGTTTTGTACAGAAATCAATTCTTGTCACATATGAGAGGTCAGGGCCGGTTCACACTTGTTGCTAATGTATCCCTATGGGATAATTCTCACTGCAGTATTTACGATTTGCATAAATCACAAACATGCTGCATGCAGCGCTTTGGAGGATGATTGCAATGTGATTCACATTCTGTTGAATGGGAATCACAATGCAAATTACAGCAAAATTGCAATGCAAAATAGCAATCATGTTTGCAATCACGATTTGTGTTCAGAGTGTGAACTAACCCTCACACACTGGTGAGAGGCCCTATTCATGTGCTGAGTGTGGGAAAAGTTTTTGTCAGGAAGAAATCCTTATAATACATGAAAGATCTCACACTGGTGAAAAGCCCTATTCATGTTCTGAGTGTGGGAAATGGTTTGGTAAGGAGCAAAACCTTATAATACATGAAAGATCTCACACTAGTGAGAAGCCCAATTCATGTTCTGAGAGTGGAAACAGTAGATGTAGAAATGCACCAACCCCTAGATGATCAGTTGGATGTGCCACGGCTAGCCCAGCACCACCTGAGCGAAAGTCTTCAGAAAGGATGAAGCCGGCACCATCAGATTGCTCTTTAGTAATTTTTTAAAAGACTGTCATCAAGTAAAAATGAATACAATATGCGACGTTTCGGAGCCATGACAGTCTCAATCTATCATAGGAACAATGAGTTTAAATAGTACATCATATTCAAAACTACCAATCACAGGCTATCTAACTCACTAGCCAATCCCCATCCACTATGTATAAAGTGGACCTGATGGGGAACTTATTACATGAAGTCTAAGCCAATGGATTTGAAATTCACCAACCTGTCCATGTTAGCCATCACCCCTGGAGCGCACCATCGACGCCCCTAACCGCCACCGCAAGTAAATGTATACACCCACCAGTCAGCCGGACCTGATGGGGAACTTGCGGGGAGGCGGCGCCGTAACGTCATCGATGTTACTAGGGAGACGCATAGGACGCAGACGGAATTCCGCATGTGCCCTAGAGGGCAGGATGGAATGTCACTACCCAACGCCGGCTGATCACGTGGAGTGAACCACCAATCAGACGGCCCTGCGTCTCCCTATATGGCAAATGCGGCCAAACAGCCGCAACAAAGCGGCTAAGCCGCCGCAATAAAGCGGCTAAACCGCCGCAATAAAGCGGCTGAAACGCCGCAATAACGCGGCTAAACAGCCGCCATGCCTGGCGATGGAAAACCAAAGGGGTGGGATATAATGCGCCAAGGGGATGGGGACACAGACATAGCAACAGCAGAGAATAGCAAATGTCACATCAATGTAAAGCAGAAACCACTGGTTTATATATTATAAGTGGAAGCAATATATGCAGCAACTAGTCCAGTGCACTGGATTCGCATGCTTGATACCATTGAACCTCGTGGATTGAACCGCGAATATGTCTCACACCTTTCTTATGATATCTGATTCTATTTTATTTTATTTTATTTTACTTTATTTGTTTTGTGCATTTGCCCCCTTTAAGGTAGTTGCTGCATATATTGCTTCCACTTATAATATATAAACCAGTGGTTTCTGCTTTACATTGATGTGACATTTGCTATTCTCTGCTGTTGCTATGTCTGTGTCCCCATCCCCTTGGCGCATTATTTCCCACCCCTTTGGTTTTCCATCGCCAGGCATGGCGGCTTTATTGTTTAGCCGCGTTATTGCGGCGGTTTAGCCGCTTTATTGCGGCGGCTTAGCCGCTTTGTTGCGGCTGTTTGGCCGCATTTGCCATATAGGGAGACGCAGGGCCGTCTGATTGGTGGTTCACTCCACGTGATCAGCCGGCGTTGGGTAGTGACATTCCGTCCTGTCCTCTAGGGCGCATGCGGAATTCCGTCTGCGTCCTATGCGTCTCCCTAGTAACATCGATGACGTTACGGCGCCGCCTCCCCGCAAGTTCCCCATCAGGTCCGTCTGACCGGTGGGTGTATACATTTACTTGCGGTGGCGGTTAGGGGCGTCGATGGTGCGCTCCAGGGGTGATGGCTAACATGGACAGGTGGGTGAATTTCAAATCCATTGGCTTAGACTTCATGTAATAAGTTCCCCATCAGGTCCACTTTATACATAGTGGATGGGGATTGGCTAGTGAGTTAGATAGCCTGCGATTGGTAGTTTTGAATATGATGTACTATTTAAACTCATTGTTCCTATGATAGATTGAGACTGTCATGGCTTGATAAAGGGGCATGTTCTAATGCTCCGAAACGTCGCATATTGTATTCATTTTTACTTGATGACAGTCTTTTAATAAATTACTAAAGAGCAATCTGATGGTGCCGGCTTCATCCTTTCTGATGTTCTGAGAGTGGGAAATGTTTTGGGAGCAAATCAAACCTTGTCATGCGTAAGAAGTCTAACACTAGTGAAAAGCCCTATCCATGTTCTGAGTGTGGGAAATGTTTTGACCAGAAATCAGACCTTGTCACACCTGAGAGATCACACACTGGTGAGAGGCCCTATCCATGAGCTGAGTGTGGGAAATGCTTTGTCCAAGTGCTGAGTGGGGGAAATGATTTGCACAGAAATCAGTTCTTGTCACACATGAAAAGTCACGCACTAGTGAGAAGCCCTATTCATGCACTAAGTGTGGGTAATGTTTTGGTCATAAACAAAACCTTGTCATAAATGAGAGATCTCACACTGGCGAGAAGCCCTGTTCATGTTCTGAGAGTGGGAAATGATTGGAAGCAAATTAACTGGTGAGAATCATTATTCAAGTGCTGAGTGGGGGAAATGATTTGCACAGAAATCAGTTCTTGTCACACATGAAAAGTCACGCACTAGTGAGAAGCCCTATTCATGCACTAAGTGTGGGTAATGTTTTGGTCATAAACAAAACCTTGTCATAAATGAGAGATCTCACACTGGCGAGAAGCCCTGTTCATGTTCTGAGAGTGGGAAATGATTGGAAGCAAATTAAACCTTGTCATGCATAAGAAATATCACAGTGGTGAAAAGCCCTATTCATGTTCTGAGTGTGGGAAATGTTTTGACCAGAAATCAGACCTTGTCACACCTGAGAGAGCAAACACTGGTGGGAGGTCCTATCCATGAGCTGAGTGTGGGAAATGCTGTACAAAACATTTCCCACACTCAGCACATGAAGGTGATTGCTCACCAGTGTGAGTTCTCTCACGTTTGATAAGGTTTCCTTTATCACCAAAATATTTCCCACACTAATTTCCACAAAGACTTAAAATTAAATAAAAAGGTAACCACAAAAAAGCCCTTTAACCATTTTCACCTTTTGGACATAGCTGCTACGTCCAAAAGGCTGCTACTATGCTACTGTGTGGTGTGTTAGCCCGGAGATCAATGAATGAGAACACAGTTCCCTTCATTGATCTAAGTCACCATTAGAAAGACCGATGGCTTATTTTAGAAGCCGTGATCTTTCTAAAGGAAAAAAAAGTTTCCCGTCCTCCCTTCACATCCTGTAAGCGAGAGTGCTTGCTTACAGGGCTAAAAACAAACATTTTGACCATGGCCATCTTGTGGACAAATAGTAAAACTACATCTACATACATTTTTTTTTAAATAAATACAATTTTTAAAATTAACTGTTCACCCTCCACACTCCAAAAAATACATAAATATATTTTTTAATAAAAATGCAATAAAAAAAATAGTTATCTAAGGGTCTGAGCTTTTTTAATATGCATGTGAAGAGGGTATACTACTATTATTTTTTTAAATTATAAGCTTGTAAATAGTGAAATATTCGTGCCATACATTGTAATAGGGACACATTTTAAATGGTGTAATAAAATAACCGAAACATATGTGGATTTTAAGTATGGTAACATGTATTATTTTAAAGCTAAAATGGATGAAAACTGAGAAATGATTATTTTTTTTCATTTTTTTTCTTAATATTCCCTTTAAAATGCATTTAGAAAAAATAATTCTTAGCAAAATGTACCACCCAAAGAAAGCCTAATTAGTGGCGGAAAAACAAGATATAGATCAATTGATTGTGATAATTAGTGATAAAGTTATTGGAGAATGAATGGGAGGTGAAAATTGCTTGGATGCATAAGGTGAAAAACGACTGAATGCTTAAGTGGTTAATGATCTTAATTAACCATAAATACTTACCTTTCATTATTCGCATGACAGTATCCTCAGAAATTATCCAGTGCCATATCCTCTTGATACCCGATGAATGATGGAGAATCCTTGCCCTGATGATCGATGGACAGTACCACACACATTGATCCCATTCCCAGCCCTGGACTTGCTATACTAAGTATGGCAAGCCCCAGAGCAATGACATTCTGAGTTATGCTGCAGAATGTCACTTTGCTGACTTTAAAAAACATTTTTTCTTTGAAATATTCAAAATTGATATTCTCAAAAACTACAAGGCCTTTTTGAAAGATGTTTTTTTCCTTTTGTTCCCACAGTTCTCCTTAACATACCCTGCAAATTTGGTTTTGGTAATTCTAGAATGTTTGTGGTCTTTACTATTAAGCACTAAAGTTAGCAACCTTTGACTTCAATGTTAAATATGAACACAAACTTTTACCATGAAAATTTGCTGTAAAATGTGCACAGTCATTATTCGCCTGGAACTGTTCATCTGGCAAACGTTTCTGCCATCACTATGTGTATGTTGTCCCTGTGTTTGCATAAGTTTCCCCAGTTGCAGTACTCCAGTTTCCTCCCACATCTCACATACATACACAGATAGGTTGAAAGGCCTTTGCTGCCTTTCACAATAATTGGAGCATTGTAAAATGACCGACATGCTGAGAATACACCATGAGTTTTTTCAGCAGATAGATGGCTGGATAGATAATTTTCGACAGGTTTGCTCTGATTTTGATCGTTTTTCTGATCTATTTTCTCACAGAAGTGAATTGAAATTGAACGGAAAAATGATCGGAAAATCAATCAGAAAAACTATCAGAAAATTGATTGGAAAGTAAATCCGCCAAAAAAAACCTCATTGCGTATTCCCAGCATTAGTTTATCTACCATGGTTCTGTAAACACTTGTAAGCAGCACACATTAAAGCACCTCATACCTCCACCAAGGTTGGATTGGGGATAAATGGGCATGGTCCTCACCACTCCCCTTCTGCCTCCTACTCCATTTCTATCACTCTCCCAGCAAGTCCACACAGAAAGGAGAATGTGCTTAAGACAGGCCACTAGGAACCCCTCAAACATCCACCTTGCCAGGCAGTGCTGAAAGCAGTGGTGGATCTAGAGGGGTGCAGGCATGGCTAGTGCCATGGGCGACAGTGCACAATGGGCGCCATGCCTGCCCCCATGCTGCCCACCACCTCCGCATCTTGTGCCGCCCATTCCAGATGCCTCCGGTCCCCTGCGCCCTCCCTCCCATGGGGGCCATGCTGCCGGCCACCTCCACAATCTGCATCTTGTGCCTCCTGCCTCGGTGCTCAATGCCTCTGGTCTCCCGTGCCCCCGCCTGCTGTTTCTCTGTCCCTGCTATCAGACTTTAGATTAGCGGCAAGAGGAGAGACAGAGTACGCACACTGTTCACCCGTCGCGTCACATGCGGAAGTGACGTCATCAGTCACTTCCTGCATTTGACCGGAGGCATCGAGTACCAGGAGACGCAAGATGCAGAGGTGACGACATGGGGGATGCGGTAGTGCTGGGGGGGGCGCAAACTCAGTGTTTGCCATGGGCGCTATACAGCCTTGATACGCCTCTGGCTGAAAGTGCTTTCCTGCAACTGCTTTTCTTCAGGGACAGAAGACCCACTGCCCAAGACGCCCTTTGATCACTCCACTACACAAGTAATCTGTTGGAATTTAATTTTTTTTAACAAAAATTTCTGGATATTTATACTAATTGATATACACATATGTTTTTAACAATTACAATAATAGTTCCCCTGGTGATAGCTGGCACCAAAGCCACACTGCAACTGTTCTTGCTCACATCCCCCCACACACACACTGCAACTCAGGTCCTCCATCCTTGGGCCTAATATTTCTACTACTTCTAGATAGTGTTGGGCGAACACCTAGATGTTCGGGTTCGCGAACTTTCGCCGAACATCGCCGCGATGTTCGGGTGTTCGCGCCGAACCCCGAACATAATGGAAGTCAATGGGGACCCGAACTTTCATGCTTTGTAAAGCTTCCTTACATGCTACATACCCCAAATTAGCAGGGTATGTGCACCTTGGGAGTGGGTACAAGGGGAAAAAATATTTGAAAAAGAGCTTATAGTTTTTGAGAAAATTGATTGTAAAGTTTCAAAGGAAAAACTGTCTTTTAAATGTGGAGAATGTCATGTTTCTTTGCACAGGTAACATGCTTTTTGTCGCCATGCAGTCATAAGTGTAATACAGAGAAGAGGTTCCAGGAAAAGGGACCGGTAACGCTAACCCAGCACCAGCAGCAGCACACGTGATGGAACAGGAGGAGGCGCAGGAGGAGAAGGCCACGCTTTGTGAGACACAACAACCCAGGCCTTGCATGAGGACAAGAAGCGTGCGGATAGCATGCTTTGTACCGCCATGCATGCAGTCATAAATGTAATAAAGATAAGAGGTTCAATAAACAGGGACCGGGCGGCAACGCTAACCCAGCAGCAGCAGACGTGATGGAACAGGAGGAGGCGCAGGAGGAGAAGGCCACGCTTTGTGAGACACAACAACCCAGGCCTTGCATGAGGACAAGAAGCGTGCGGATAGCATGCTTTGTACTGCCATGCATGCAGTCATAAATGTAATAAAGATAAGAGGTTCAATAAACAGGGACCGGGCGGCAACGCTAACCCAGCAGCAGCAGCAGCAGCAGACGTGATGGAACAGGAGGAGGCGCAGGAGGAGAAGGCCACGCTTTGTGAGACACAACAACCCAGGCCTTGCATGAGGACAAGAAGCGCCGTGGATAGCATGCTTTGTACCGCCATGCATGCAGTCATAAATGTAATAAAGATAAGAGGTTCAATAAACAGGGACCGGGCGGCAACGCTAACCCAGCAGCAGCAGACGTGATGGAACAGGAGGAGGCGCAGGAGGAGAAGGCCACGCTTTGTGAGACACAACAACCCAGGCCTTGCATGAGGACAAGAAGCGTGCGGATAGCATGCTTTGTACCGCCATGCATGCAGTCATAAATGTAATAAAGATAAGAGGTTCAATAAACAGGGACCGGGCGGCAACGCTAACCCAGCAGCAGCAGCAGACGTGATGGAACAGGAGGAGGCGCAGGAGGAGAAGGCCACGCTTTGTGAGACACAACAACCCAGGCCTTGCATGAGGACAAGAAGCGTGCGGATAGCATGCTTTGTACCGCCATGCATGCAGTCATAAATGTAATAAAGATAAGAGGTTCAATAAACAGGGACCGGGCGGCAACGCTAACCCAGCAGCAGCAGACGTGATGGAACAGGAGGAGGCGCAGGAGGAGAAGGCCACGCTTTGTGAGACACAACAACCCAGGCCTTGCATGAGGACAAGAAGCGTGCGGATAGCATGCTTTGTACCGCCATGCATGCAGTCATAAATGTAATAAAGATAAGAGGTTCAATAAACAGGGACCGGGCGGCAACGCTAACCCAGCAGCAGCAGCACACGTGATGGAACAGGAGCAGGCGCAGGAGGAGAAGAAGGCCACGCTTTTTGAGACACAACAACCCAGGCCTTGCATGAGGACAAAAAGCGTGCGGATATAGCAGCAATGCTTTTTGCCGCCATGCAGTCATAAATGTAATACAGATGAGAGGTTCAATAAACAGGGACCGGAAACGCTAAACCATCCCAGATGTTCATTGGTCATGTTACTTGGTTGGGGTCCTGGAGTGTTGCGTAGTCGTTTCCAATCCAGGATTGATTCATTTTAATTTGAGTCAGACGGTCTGCATTTTCTGTGGAGAGGCGGATACGCCGATCTGTGACGATGCCTCCGGCAGCACTGAAACAGCGTTCCGACATAACGCTGGCTGCCATGCAAGCCAGCACCTCTATTGCGTACATTGCCAGTTCGTGCCAGGTGTCTAGCTTCATGCCCGGTTTCAGGTCCAGCGGTGCCTGCCAGCCACAAATCCGTCTGTTCCTTTATTTCCCTCCAAATTTCCTCCCCTGTGTGCTGCTTATCCCCAAGGCAGATCAGCTTCAGCAACGCTTGCTGACGCATGCCAACAGCTGTGCTGCACTGCTTCCACGATCCTACTGCTGCTGGTGCTGGGTTAGCGTTTCCGGATGAGGTACAGCTTTGAGATGCGTTGGAGGAGAAGGAGTCAGAGAGGTAGGTGCTGCTGTTGTTATCCAGTGGGAGGGACGGCGGTGCAGCTGTTTGCGGCGTGGGCAACACCCGCGCCGTAGCAGGTGAGGAATCGCTGCCAGGCTCCACAAAGTTCACCCAGTGCGCGGTAAGGGAGATGTATCGACCCTGGCCGAACGCACTCGTCCAGGTGTCAGTGGTGAGGTGAACCTTGCAGGCAACGGCATTCTTCAAGCTTCGGGTTATTTAGCTGACCACGTGCTCATGCAACTCAGGCACTGCAGAGCGCGCAAAGTGGTAGCGGCTGGGAACCACATAACGTGGGATGGCCACTGACATCATGCCCTTGAAGCTGTTTGTCTCCACCACTCGATATGGCAGCATTTCGCAGGCCAGAAGCTTGGCTATGCTGGCTGCCTGTTACTGCCACGGCCCAGGGGTCATTTGCTGGCAATTTCCTCTTGCGCTCAAACATCTCCGAGACAGACAACTCAACCGTAGGGCTGCACACCGAAGGGCTGTTGGTTGTTGTGTTTGATGAACACTGGGAGACCTCAAGAGCACTAATCCGGAAAGTGACAGTGTCAGCGTCGTCTGATGTTTGTGAATGTTGTGAACCACGCAATGGCTGGGCTACTGCTGCTGCTGAGGCGGGTCTGGTGGTGAGTCTGGTGAACCCAAGGGAGGCAGTGTTGCTGGTGGTACCCTGTCCTGCCGCGTTTGCCCACAGAGTGGGATGTTTGGATAGAATGTGGCGGCTCATGCTGGTGGTGGAGAGATTGTTAATACTTTTCCCCCTGCTCAGGCGGGTCTTGCACACCTTGCAAATCGCCATGGTAACATCCTCAGTGCAGTCTTCAAAGAAAGCCCAGACTTTGGAGCACCTGCCTTGCTGGCGATTTCTGTTTGCGCCTCTTTTGCCTCTCACTTGAACTTCCAAGCTTGCGGTGCCTGAAATTGCGCGCCGCCTACCTTGTGGCACAAGGCGAACTCGTGCAGCAGTGGGTTCCTCAACAGACTCATCTGTGCTGCTGCTACGACGGCGATGTTCTCGTTCACAAACAAAATCTGGGTCTATGTCCACATTGTCCATACCCTCCTCTTCCATCTCCTCAAACTCGTCACATGTCATTGTGGGGGGCCGCCGCCGTGGAGTAGAGCTCCCCAGAACAACCTCTGCGCAGCTCACTCCAACGTCGTCTGGTTATCTGGCAGTTGTGTGCGTGGTGTCGCTGCCGGTTGTGTCAGCTTTGTGCCCACTGGCTCCTTGTAACTGGCTGAGGACTCGGACCTCGTGCGTGATGTGCTGGTGCTGCTTAACCCACTGCTGGACGCTTGAGAGGTCATCCAAGTAATTATCTGGTCCTGTTCTTTTGGATCTGTGAGGGTGGTTGTCCTGGACAACATGGGCGGTATAGAGTGGGTTTTCTTGGGTGCTCCCCTGTGGCCTGTACGTGAACCGTCAGGGGAAACACCTCTTCCCTTGCCCCTCCCTCTTTCACCGGATTTCTCCCTCATTTCACTTATCCTTAAAGTACACGCTGACTGGCAGCAGTACAGTGGCAGTACAGAAATGCTATACAGTGGTGGGTGAGCGGTGTACCACTATTGCCAGCAGCGACACAGAGCACAATGCTATACAGTAGCGGGTGAGCGGTGTACTACTGTTCCCAGCAGACACAGAGTGGCAGTAAACACAATGCTATATAGTGTGGCTGAGCCGTGTACACAGAGTGGCATTAAACACAATGCTATATAGTCTGCTATATAGTCACCCCGAACGGGGTGATGTTCTGCAGAACCAGAACAGTGGCAAACACTGTTCGCCCAACACTACTGGGAACGCAGATTTTAGTACCTAAACACACGATACAACATGTTTTCCGGGGTCGGACTCTGAGGCACATACAGATGGTCCCGATCATCATCCTCATCATACAACTCTTCTCCTGAGTCTGACCCACCCACCACCTCTGCCACCCCAACATCCCCAGACACAGACCCCTCATCGTCCTCAACATTAACTTGGGATGCTGGCCTGAGCCAGACCTCCTCCTCCACATCAGGCCCCATCATCTCCTCAATGGCTGCCCTCATTAATCGCTCTGGCGACGGACCGATGGACACAACGTTCTCCTCCGGGGAGGGCTGCTGCTGACCACTGGCTGCTGGGGTGGATGTTATAGCTTGCGTGGGGCATTGGCTGTTGCTGTTGTTGGGAGTGCTGCTCACAGCGGAGGTCTCTGGGGAACTCATGGTGAGCTCATATAGTGGTTGACGGTGAGTGGAGTATTACTGATCCCAGCAATATACACACTGACTGGCAGAGTATGCAATGCTATATAGTGTGGCTGAGCGGTGTACACAGAGTGGAAGTACACACAATGCTATATAGTCTGGCTGAGCCGTGTACACAGAGTGTCAGTAAACAATGCTATATAGTCTGGCTGAGCCGTGTACACAGAGTGTCAGTAAACAATGCTATATAGTCTGGCTGAGCCGTGTACACAGAGTGTCAGTAAACAATGGTATTGTAACGATCGGTGAAGCACAGAGAGGTCTGATTACCGGTGATCTGCAGTATCACGGGGAATACAGACGTATACCAGATTATATGTGATCTGCAGTATCACCGATAATCCAATATACTAACTAACCTCTGTTCACCTGAGTAGAGTGTAGTGATTGGTGTAACAGTAACACAGAGGACAAGCCTCAGTGCAGCAAGGAGTACTGCACAAATACCTTCCGCAGATCTGAGCTCTCCAAGACGGGAGGAGTCAGACAGACAGTAGGAAGGGAAGTCCGAGAGTGACACTCAGGAAGAAGTGTCACTAACAGGACGGGGAACCGCCTCCAATCGTGAGGTCGGTTCTCGAGGTCGGACAAGCCAGGTCGTAACACACGGACAGATAAAGTACAGGTACAGCAGGTAAAGGCGGAGTCAAAGTACAGGAAGGCTTCGGCAACGGGGTATCAGATATATTGAGGTACAGAATCAGGAGGCTGAGGCGGAGTCTAGAAACGGGCTGAGGTTCGGCAACAAAGTATCAGAAATATCGAGGTACAAGATCAGAGTTCAGGAGGATAGTCAAGCAGGCAATAAGTCATAACAGATAATCACAATCAAACTAGTACTTTAGCTATCAACAGAATCTAGCTAAGTGTAGGATTACAGCTCCAGCTGGTCCCGGCACACTTGCGGATCTGACTACGGATCTGGGTGCTCCCACATATGTGATCGCAACGCCAGACGCCAGAGAAGTGACCAGCCAGCAGTATATATACGCTGGTATTCCCCCAGCACCTCCCTCAGTGATGGACCAATGAGGAGCAGAATCAGGGTCAGCTGACCAGCCTGGTCAGCTGACTCCTTTCAGACTGTCATAAATTCTCCCTGAGTGCGCGCGCGCGCGTCACTCTGAACTCTGAGGGACTACGAGTCCCAGCCCCAGCAGCCCCGCTCTGCGGTGTCTCCGCAGCGGGGAAGTGCGCGCCAACCGCCGCATCCATCGCGGCGGCTTCACCGCGCTCACCACCATCCTGTACAGAGACAGCCGCCTCATACTGAGAGGAAGCGGCTGCCTCTCCGTGAGCTGACACTCTGCGCGCGGAAAGAGCCGCCCGCCGCTGACTCATGGCGGTGGCTCTTCCGAGTTTTCTGACAGTACCCCCCCCCCCCCCGAGGAGTGGACTCCGGACAGCTCCTTCCAGGCTTTTCTGGATGTAAAGCATGAAACTCCTTCACTAACTCGTCCGCATGCATGCGGTTCCAGGGTACCCATTGCCTCTCTTCAATGCCATACCCTCTCCAATGTACCAGATACTGCGTAGAATTTTGTACTACCCGAGAATCTAAAATCTTCTCGACTTCATATTCCGGTTGATCATCAATTATTACAGGAGGAGGAGGAGTGAGACCCACATGCACTGCAGGTTTCAGTAGGGATACATGGAAGGACCTAACGCCACGCATGTTCGTGGGAAGATCAATGACATATGTGACATTGTTGATCTTTTTTGCTACCCGGAATGGACCCACGAATCTGGGCCCCAACTTGGCTGAAGGCTGCCTCAAGGTCAAGTGGCGGGTGGACACCCAGACCAAGTCTCCTGGTTGAAACCTCCACTCTAAAGAGCGTCTCTTGTCCGCCTGACCTTTCTGACTCTGAAATGCTTTCACTAGGTTGTCTTTTATGGTCCACCACATGTCCCTAAATGACCTCTGCCAGGCCTCCAAGGCTGGGAATGGATTGGACGCAATCGGCAACGGAGAAAACTTAGGTAATTTCCCGGTCACTATCTGGAATGGACAGAAACCCGAGGAAGAACTCTTTAAGTTATTGTGCGCAAACTCTGCGTAGGGTAAAAACTTGACCCAATCGCTCTGTGCTTCAGCAACGTAACATCGTAAAAATTGCTCTAAAGATTGGTTGACCCTCTCAGTTTGGCCATTTGTCTGTGGGTGGTAGCCCGACGAAAATGACAGTCCCATGCCCATCTGGTGACAGAATGCCCTCCAAAATTTTGAGACAAACTGGACTCCCCGATCGGATACTATGTCTTCCGGAATGCCATGTAACCGAAAGATATGGATGATGAATAGGTCGGCCAATTCCTGGGCCGAGGGGAGTCCTTTCAAGGGCACGAAATGGGCCATTTTACTAAAGCGGTCGACTACCACCCATATGACCGACTTGCCTTCTGACCTAGGAAGCTCCCCCACAAAATCCATGGACAAGTGGGTCCATGGCTCACTCGGGGTGGGCAAAGGCTGCAGAGTACCTACAGATGCCAGCCGGGAGGGTTTGCTTCTTGCGCACACCGCACATTCCCTAACAAATTCTTTGCAGTCAGCTGCCAGAGAGGGCCACCACGCACACCTGGCCATGAGATCCTGCGTTCTAGACGCCCCAGGATGTCCCGCATTCTTGTGTGAGTGGACCATCTCCAAAATCTAGAGACGGAAGGGCAATGGGATAAACAAAACTCCCTCAGGCTTCCCTTCTGGGACATCCTGTTGGAAAGGACCCAAAATTGCTTTCCAGTTCTCCCAAGTTTCGGTAGCGGCTAACACCAACTTTCGTGGAACAATGGATTCGGGAATCGAGGGCTGTGCTGTCTCTGGCTCGAAACACCTAGAAAGTGCGTCTGCCTTGGTATTTTTACTGCCTGGAGTGTACGTAATCAAGAATGTGAACCTCGAATAAAATAACGACCATCGAGCTTGTCGAGGCCTTAACCTTTTAGCCCGCTCGATGTACTCGAGATTCTTGTGGTCGGTATAAACCGTAATCGTGTGCTCCGCTCCTTCCAGCCAATGACGCCACTCTTCGAAGGCTAGTTTGATAGCTAGAAGCTCCCTATTGCCTATATCGTAGTTTCTCTCTGCCGGAGAGAACCTCCGGGAAAAATAGGCACACGGGTGTAATCTCCCCTGAAGTCCTGAACGTTGGGACAGCACAGCCCCCACCCCAACCTCTGAGGCGTCTACCTCGACTATAAACGGAAACGAAGTGTCCACGTGCCTCAATATGGGCGCCGAGCAGAATAACCCCTTTAAAGTAGCGAATGCCTGTAAAGCCTCGGGAGGCCAATGAGTGGTGTCTGCCCCTTTCTTTGTAAGGCTGGTGAGGGGTGCCACTACTGTGGAATACCCCTTAATAAACCTTCTGTAGTAGTTTGCAAACCCTAGGAACCGTTGTAAGGACTTCAACCCCACCGGCTGCGGCCACTCCAGGACCGCGGAGACCTTGGCAGGGTCCATAGAGAGGCCTGAGGTGGAGATTATATACCCCAGAAAGGCCACGGACGTGACCTCGAAAATGCACTTTTCTAGTTTAGCATATAACAAATTCTGCCTCAGTTTGTTCAATACCCATCTAACATGGGCTCTGTGATCCGAGAGATTGTTAGAAAAAATAAGAATATCGTCGAGGTAAACTAAAACGAACTTCCCCAACACCTCCCTAAAGACCTCATTAATGAGTTCCTGAAAAACGGCCGGGGCATTACATAACCCGAAAGGCATCACCAGGTACTCGTAATGCCCGTCCGGAGTATTGAAGGCCGTTTTCCATTCGTCACCCTTTCTTATCCGCACAAGATTGTATGCCCCCCGTAAATCCAGTTTCGAGAATATCCTAGCCTCCGTGACCTGTGTGAAAAGGTCATCTATTAATGGCAACGGGTAGCAATTCTTCACTGTGATTTTATTAAGCCCCCGGTAGTCGATACATGGCCGTAAGCCCCATCTTTTTTCTTAACAAAAAAGAAACCTGCCCCGGCGGGTGACCGGGAAGGCCGAATGAAGCCCTTGGCCAGGTTCTCACAGATATAATCCTGCATGGCCACTTTTTCGGGCCCCGACAAATTGTACAAATGGCCCCGGGGAGGTACACAACCTGAACGGAGATCGATGGGACAGTCGAAGGGCCGATGTGGGGGCAGTTTGTCAGCTGCCTTGGGACAAAATACGTCGGCATATTCAGAGTACTGGTCTGGCACACCTCCCACCTGAACTCTGGTTTGCCCCAATGTCAACTTCCCCAGACACCGTTGGAAACAATGAGGTGACCAGGTAGTTAACTGACCCGTGGCCCAGTCTATTTGAGGTGAATGGGTTTGCAACCACGGCATGCCTAGGATAATAGTGGAGGTGGACATGTGTAACACAAAAAACCGTAACTGTTCCCCATGCAGTACCCCTATGGTGACCTTCACCTCCGGAGTCTGTGACAGTGGGCGCTCCCGTTGCAGAGGGGAATCGTCCACTGCCGTGACCTGAATGGGGGGACTCACAGGAGTGAGGGGAATACCCAACTCCTGAGCAAATTCAAGGTTCATAAAATTAGCCGCTGAGCCGGAATCAACAAACGCTTCAGTGGCTACGGACTTGTTCTCCCATGTAATGGTACAGGGGAGAAGCAATTTTTTCTCTTTAAGGGGTGAAAACTGTGTGCCTAGGGTGTCACCCCCCACTACTCCTAGGCAAACTCGTTTCCCGACTTGTTAGGGCAGTTTCGCACCCTATGCCCTGCTGCTGCACAGTACAGGCACAGCTGTTCCGTCATTCTCCGCCTTCGCTCCACCTGGGTCAGTTTCGAACGACCAATCTGCATTGGTTCGGGCGGAGGCAAGGCCGGAGAGGGTGAGACAGGCGGAGAAGGTGTTACTAGGGGTGTAGCGGATGGTGCCGCGTAAGATGTCACCCTGACGCGGTGACTGCCCCTAGCCTGCCTCTGATGGCGTAGCCTACGATCAACTCGAATGGCCGATGATATGGCCTCATCGACTGTCTTGGGCTCGGGTACGGTTAACATTAGATCAGAGACTTCCTCCGACAACCCAGACAGGAAGTAATCCATCAGGGCAAAGTTATCGAATCTAGCGGTGACTGACCACCTACGGAACTCTGCCGCATAATCCTCGACCGAACCTCTGCCTTGCCGCAAAAGTTTGAGCTTCCGCTCAGAGGACGCGGCAAGGTCAGGGTCGTCGTAAATTACGGCCATGGCCTTAAAGAATTCCTCTACCGAGGTTAGAGCTGTATCGGTAGGAGGCAGGTTATATGCCCAGGACTGGGAGTCACCAGTCAGCAGGGTTTTAATAAAGATGACCCGTTGGGCCTCAGTCCCCGAGGATCGGGGTCTCAACTCGAAATACGACAACACTCTACTCCTGAAATTCCGGAAGTCAGACTTGTGGCCGGAAAACTTATCAGGTACAGGCATACGTATGTCATCACTAGGAGGGGATCGCACTGAATCAACTGACGTCTGTAGGGTTTTCACAGAGCCTGATAAGGCATCAATTAAGGCTTTGTGCTGGCCCAGTGCTTGATGAATGTTATCCACCGAAGTGGCAAGCACAGTCAGAGGATCAGTGCGTGATTCCATCGTTTTTGTGGTCTGGCGTTCTGTAACGATCGGTGAAGCACAGAGAGGTCTGATTACCGGTGATCTGCAGCATCACGGGGAATACAGACGTATACCAGATTATATGTGATCTGCAGTATCACCGATAATCCAATATACTAACTAACCTCTGTTCACCTGAGTAGAGTGTAGTGATTGGTGTAACAGTAACACAGAGGACAAGCCTCAGTGCAGCAAGGAGTACTGCACAAATACCTTCCGCAGATCTGAGCTCTCCAAGACGGGAGGAGTCAGACTGACAGTAGGAAGGGAAGTCCGAGAGTGACACTCAGGAAGAAGTGTCACTAACAGGACGGGGAACCGCCTCCAATCGTGAGGTCGGTTCTCGAGGTCGGACAAGCCAGGTCGTAACACACGGACAGATAAAGTACAGGTACAGCAGGCAAAGGCGGAGTCAAAGTACAGGCAGGGTTCGGCAACGGGGTATCAGATATATTGAGGTACAGAATCAGGAGGCTGAGGCGGAGTCTAGAAACGGGCCGAGGTTCGGCAACAAAGTATCAGAAATATCGAGGTACAAGATCAGAGTTCAGGAGGATAGTCAAGCAGGCAATAAGTCATAACAGATAATCACAATCAAACTAGTACTTTAGCTATCAACAGAATCTAGCTAAGTGTAGGATTACAGCTCCAGCTGGTCCCGGCACACTTGCAGATCTGACTACGGATCTGGGTGCTCCCACATATGTGATCGCAATGCCAGACGCCAGAGAAGTGACCAGCCAGCAGTATATATACGCTGGTATTCCCCCAGCACCTCCCTCAGTGATGGACCAATGAGGAGCAGAATCAGGGTCAGCTGACCAGCCTGGTCAGCTGACTCCTTTCAGACTGTCATAAATTCTCCCTGAGTGCGCGCGCGCGCGTCACTCTGAACTCTGAGGGACTACGAGTCCCAGCCCCAGCAGCCCCGCTCTGCAGTGTCTCCGCAGCGGGGAAGTGCGCGCCAACCGCCGCATCCATCGCGGCGGCTTCACCGCGCTCACCACCATCCTGTACGGAGACAGCCGCCTCATACTGAGAGGAGGCGGCTGCCTCTCCGTGAGCTGACACTCTGCGCGCGGAAAGAGCCGCCCGCCGCTGACTCATGGCGGCGGCTCTTCAGAGTTTTCTGACAGGTATATAGTCTGGCTGAGCCGTGTACACAGAGTGTCAGTAAACAATGCTATATAGTCTGGCTGAGCCGTGTACACAGAGTGTCAGTAAACAATGCTATATAGTCTGGCTGAGCCGTGTACACAGAGTGTCAGTAAACAATGCTATATAGTCTGGCTGAGCCGTGTACACAGAGTGTCAGTAAACAATGCTATATAGTCTGGCTGAGCCGTGTACACAGAGTGTCAGTAAACAATGCTATATAGTCTGGCTGAGCCGTGTACACAGAGTGTCAGTAAACAATGGTATATAGTCTGGCTGAGCCGTGTACACAGAGTGTCAGTAAACAATGGTATATAGTCTGGCTGAGCCGTGTACACAGAGTGTCAGTAAACAATGGTATATAGTCTGGCTAAGCCGTGTACACAGAGTGTCAGTAAACAATGCTATATAGTCTGGCTGAGCCGTGTACACAGAGTGTCAGTAAACAATGGTATATAGTCTGGCTGAGCCATGTACACAGAGTGTCAGTAAACAATGGTATATAGTCTGGCTGAGCCGTGTACACAGAGTGTCAGTAAACAATGGTAGATAGTCTGGCTGAGCCGTGTACACAGAGTGTCAGTAAACAATGCTATATAGTCTGGCTGAGCCGTGTACACAGAGTGTCAGTAAACAATGGTATATAGTCTGGCTGAGCCATGTACACAGAGTGTCAGTAAACAATGCTATATAGTCTGGCTGAGCCATGTACACAGAGTGTCAGTAAACAATGCTATATAGTCTGGCTGAGCCGTGTACACAGAGTGTCAGTAAACAATGGTATATAGTCTGGCTGAGCCGTGTACACAGAGTGTCAGTAAACAATGCTATATAGTCTGGCTGAGCCGTGTACACAGAGTGTCAGTAAACAATGGTATATAGTCTGGCTGAGCCGTGTACACAGAGTGTCAGTAAACAATGGTATATAGTCTGGCTGAGCCATGTACACAGAGTGTCAGTAAACAATGATATATAGTCTGGCTGAGCGGTGTACACAGAGTGTCAGAAAACACAATGCTATATATAGCGTGGCTGAGCGAGGTACACAGTGGCAGTAAACAATGCTATATATAGTCTGGCTGAGCGAGCGGTGTACTACTGTTCCCAGCAGCAACACACAATGACTGGGGGGGACCCTGGCTAGCGTGGCTGGAGCGCGAACTACCCTGCCTGCCTACCCAAAGCTAAACCCACAGACAAATGGCGGAGATATGACGTGGTTCGGGTATTTATTTACCCGAACCACGTGACCGTTCGGCCAATCAGAGCGCGTTCGGGTCCGAACCACGTGACCCGTTCGGCCAATCACAGCGCTAGCCGAACATTCGGGGAACGTTCGGCCATGCGCTCTTAGTTCGGCCATGTGGCCGAACGGTTTGGCCGAACACCATTAGGTGTTCGGCCGAACTCGAACATCACCCGAACAGGGTGATGTTCTGCAGAACCCGAACAGTGGCGAACGCTGTTCGCCCAACACTACTTCTAGACAGCTTTATGAATGGAATTATTATTTTATGATATCATCCAGTGATGACGCCTGCTAGCAATGCGGTACCCTGCTGTTTTGTCTGCCCAGACTACAGCTAGTGCTCTGAGCTGTCATTTAGCATTGCTGTCTCATTCCCAGGTCCAAATTCCATGGCCTTATGTTTTCACTGTTTTATGGATGCTTTTTGACAGGCATGCATATCATCATCAAGCTGCAAAGTAGCAACAAATCTATTTGTTCTGTACATCACGTTAGTTTCCATTTTCTAAATGTTTTTTTTTTCTAGAAAAATCACGCTTCAAGTATACCATCTGCATCTTGTAGTTTGTATGTTTCAGCTCGTGTTTGTGTGACTGTCTTCTGGGTAGTCCACTTTGCTGCCAGTCCCACATCCCATAAACAGGTTCATCGATCCCTTTTAACTGGCTACAAATTCTGCTATTTTACCACATTTAGGCCTCTTTCACACCAAGATGTTGCATTTTAGGGGATGTTAAGGTCGCATAACGTGTCCCTAACGCAACACATGGTGGTGTTGAAGTTGGACGTCAGATTGAGCCGCGTTATGCAGCTCCTGGTGTGCTGTTTTTGTTCTATCTATACTGATAGAACAGCCGCTCCAGGATAGTGATGGGAAGTCCGGATCTTTTCAAGGATTCGGATGATTCGAATCGGATCATTGAAAAGATCCTGGTCTTTGAACCGAATCATTTGAATCATTTTACTAGGGAAGCAGACTGGGGGTGAAATGACTAGCAGGACACGACTTTCCCTGCACTGTACATTCTGTATGTTCTTGTTTCTTCCAGACAGACATCCACTGTGAACCGAATCGTTCATTGTGATGACCCGGATGATTCGACTCACAAAAAAGATCCGGATCAAATGAAGGATTCATTCATGATCCGGACAACACTAGGAGTCCAGGTTACCTCACCACAGTGCAGTGAATATTAATTTGCCATGTGGCTAGTCACTGAGCAAGTGCAAGCAGTTTAACACAGCTAAAACCCAGTATAACGCACAGCATGCTGCACTTTCATTCAACGTATAGAGTTACAATGTAACGCAACGTGTGCACTCTGAACAGCACATTGATTTTTCATTACTGTGAGTTGGGCTGCGTTACAGGCTGCTGTAATGTGGGATTTTAACGTCCCACTGTGAAAGCAGCCTTAAAAAAAAAAACATTTTTTTTCTAGTTCCACTTTCAATTTTATTTTCTCAAAAACTACAAGGTCTTTTTGATTTTTTTTACTGTTCCTTTTTTCCAACTGCTCTCTCTAACTTTCCTAGCAAATTTGGTGATTCTAGGATATATGGGGGCTTTGCTAATAACCTCTAATTTTGGTCCCTGATTTTAAAGCAATTCACAAAAAATGTTGCCAAAAGATTGTGGATCCATGAGGTCTGAGGAAAGTTAGCTATTAAACATCTGTATTTTTACCTATTTTCCACACCTGGACCAATCAGTTGATTGGTGTTAAACTTTGAAACTTCTCCAGCCTACCATTTTCCGTTACAACATAGTATGCAAATAAAGAAAAATAAAAACATCAATTAAGCTGAAACAATAAGTGTCCTCAATATATGGATCCAAACTCGACCACTTTGGGTTTTTCAACAAAATGTATTTCAATACATAGAGCCAAACTAAAAATACAGAGCAATTCTTAACAAAAGATGAGTCTCCCTTTAAGTGTCTATTGTATATTTTATTGATGCAGATCACAAATGAGTGCATCATTCAGTACTACAGAGTCTGTAAACACCATGATGTGTATTCTTTTGTCAACAGGGGGTGGATTTATCAAAGCATTTCCGATAGTTTTTTTCTTTTTAAACAGTTCTAATCAGCAGGGGGGCAGTTCTGCATGATAATAAGAAGATTCCTAAATCCTACTTAACAGTGGCAGTTTAGCATGAATTTCTAGAACAGCACTACAGTTAAGAATAGTGCAAATGCATCCCTAAACTGCCACAGATTAAGAAGTGCTTAATAGCAGTTCTACAGCTTGTGCAGCAATGTAAACTTGACATGATTTGTGAATTGCTCCTCCTCCCTGCTGCCAGGTGTCCTATGGAGCTGTTCTGTGCTTAACCATTCCAGTGCTGGGTATTGATGCAATACAGCAGATGTATTGGTTACCTCAGCAACAGCAATCTCTCTCACACACTGCATAAGAACCCTTCCTAACTCCTCCTATTTTACCACAGTTAAGAAGGAAACTGCACTATCTAGTGATTTCTTAAGATGTCTGATACAGTTCTGCATGGATTTCTAAAAACCTGCCAATATTTTGTCTCAGACACTCATGATCAAGTTCCCCCTGGACTTTTAATCTAATTTGCATTGTTTGTTTTTAGTTAGGTGAGGATCTACAAAACTACATAGAAATGCAATTGATTTCAGGTATTTCCCACAGAGTGTGGTTTTCTTCTCAGCCTTATTTCAATTGATGCTAAATGCTGCCGTGAGTTGTTGCAAGTCTCTGTCTTAAAAAAAAATCCCAATTCAACAGACCTTCTGCACACATAATTACGTGTAGACTGGCAGCAGAGTTTGACAATCAATGTTTTTTTATACTATACTTTTTTTTATCTTAGAATTCTTTCATATAACAAACTTGCTTCTTATAATACCTAAAAGAAAGACATTTTCAGGATCCTATTCTCTCTCTCTCCCTCTCTCTTTTCCTCACTCTCTCGCTCTCACCCCGCCTCTCTCTCTCTCTCTCGCTCTCTCTCTCCCACCCTCCCCATCTCTTTCCCTATTTCCCCTCTCTCTCTCTCCCTCCCTTTCTCACAGTTTATACATTTGTATTTTCAAATATTACTACATTGCGAATGTATAATCTAATTGTTTTCTACCCTTGCAAGATGCAAAAAAAAAGGTGCCTGAAAAAAGTGTACATTTTATTGCTCCAGTGGTTAAATCTAGGTTTTTTAAGACTTGTATGATTTACTATTCTGAATCTTAATTAATTATTAAAAAAGAGCAGTTTTATAGCCTGATAAGTTATCTAACTACTGCATAATGACACTTCATATAGTACTATGGAGTAAAAATGGATTCAAATGCAAGAATAACCTTAAAAAAAGCTGCATGGATATTCCAGGCAATACAACATGCATTGTATATCACTTGCATTTGTAGTTTTATCCACATCAGTCTGGTTCATACAATCCAGTGCCCCATCAGCAGCAATTCTCTTCTAAGATGAATGTATGAGAACTAATAACTGTTTTTTATATTTCTTTTAGAAAGTGAATAAAAATAAAGATATAATTTAAGATACACATATTCATGTAGGATTCTTAGTAAGATAATATTTTGGGGAAAGTGATTTTCCAAATCTGTGAATTTAGAACTAAACATATTATTCCACATGTGGATATCAGAGAAACTGCCCATCCTCTACAGACCTATGCATTGTAATTACATCTATTGTTATGCTAGTGAAGAATCTCCAGCTTGGATCAGCTCCATTCATTTCCCTTTAGTTTCTTTTGTGGAATGCAAATGAAGTTATCACCTGTCTGGTTGGGTTGGGTTGATATAAAGAGGTCTAGAAACTGTCCTTTAATACTACTGTAAATAAACCCTTTGTTGATAACAATGAACCCTTTTTAGCCAATCACAATCCACCTCCTACTAGTGAATGGAGGAGATGTGACTATAAGATGGGCCAAACATCAGTCACTCAGGTAGAAAGATCACAGAGAGACAACAGGAATAAGGAGTCCAATACTACGTCCTGCAAGGTAACTATGTCCTTTCTGATTTCCTTAGCTGCAATCTTGTTCTAATTGCATTTTGTTCTCTTTTTGTTGTGGTGTTTTTATTTGTTTAATGTTTTTAAAGGAAATATAAGTTATATTTACGAGTTTGATATTAGGTACTTTAGGGTAGGGAGGAGGTGCTCTAAAAGAATGTTTAAATGTTAAAACAGTTTAAAAGAAAGAGATAAACTTACCTCAAATGAGGGACACCAATCAGTGAAATAGAAGTTTATTCATGCACATGGCACGCTAGATGATCCATTTCACAGTTGTTGTCCTGAATATTAATGTCAATAAAAAAGTGTCTGCAGACAAGTCTGCAAGGCTGGGACAGATGCTCCTACTCTCTACTGACTTGTTTCCATACACTTTTTATTGACCTTAGAAATAGGGAAGACATCACTGAAACAGTGAAGATAGTATGTCTGTAGGTATATAAATACACCTCTGTATTTTACTGATTAGCATCAGTCTATCATTAAAAATAACTAGATAAATACCTTTTTTTGTTACTGTTTTTAAACCTTTTATCATCCTCTTCTGTTGCCTTCTCCTTGTCCTAAAAAATACCACCCCAGTGGTGAATTTATCTTTAGGTGGTCATTTATGACTTACCCGAAAGTGCTTGTTTGTTTGGGCACTCTAGCCTGATTTTGTGAGTACCCCACTTTTTATGATACCTTTGTTTCATATTGACTTGTGCACTACACTACATAGCGGGTCCAGACCTCTCTCTCTCTATCTTTTTCTTTCACTTGCTTCTGGAGGATTCTAGGATACAATTGATATTAGATAGAGCAGGTCCATAGATGTGTGCCGTGTTGTGCACGCACTTGCTGTTTTAATAGACCACATTTATGAAAAACTGTAACATTTTATATGCATGTGCACACATACAACATTAGTTTGGTTGGAAAAAAAAGACATCTGTCCATCAAGTTCAATCGGGGGAAAAAAAAATCACTGAACTTGCACATATCTCTTGCACAGCGCTGCATAATATGTTGGCGCTTTATAAATACAATAAATAATAAATAAATATCCCAGTTGATCCAGGAGAAGGTAAAAACCTGTACAAGCTTGGACCAATTAACCTTACAATGGAAAAATTCCTTCCTGACAACATGTAAGGTCTACAATTGATCAGGATTCCCTTATAGTATGTATTATCAAGAGAATAAAAGGATGTAGAGAATAAGAGGTAATATCGTGTCTTGCCACTGGTGCTGCTCCAGGAGTAGGCTATGTGAAAACAAAAAAGATCTATCTGTCTTGACAGCTTACTCATTAGTGCATATTATTAGAGAGATCTGAACCTCAGCATCCTATAGGTCCCCTCCATACTCCCACTGTATACATCAGCATTTTTTTAGTATTATTATTATTTATTTAGTTCCAAAATATTTTATAGTACTGTATATGTGCACTGTACATGCGCTCAAAGAATGCACTTACAATCTAGTGAGCAGAAGCCACATATACACAAAGTTTTGTTTCCTGTATATAGATTTGTGATGCATCCACTGATGTGAAATATGTTGGAACTTTCCAAATATACCATGAGTATAATGAAAATGTTAGTCATCTTTCTATTTAGTTTCTTTATCTTTACAAATGTTAGAATTGATTATTTCTGTGGAAAGGAATTGTCAGTGTGTCTTTTATGTCTGTTGTGTTGTTGATTTTAGGGTAAATTGTTCCTTTAGGCTAGATTTACAAAAGCCATTAGAATAACACATGCGTAATAATGCATTACAATGAGTGTGAACTGCAATGGAGACTGGCCATAGACTATAACACAAAGCCTGCATGCAGCAAGTTAGAATAATGCGATCAGTCACAATGCAGTACTGCGACCAGCCCCATGGAACTGTATGGGTAGGGATGGTGGGCAATGCCCATTTCTGATTCTGCGGAAATGCTGCTTTCCACCAATGCCAATTTCTGATTTCCTTTTTTCCAAATTTCAAATGTTCCGTCTTTTTATTTATTTTTTTCCAATTTCTCATTTTCCATTTTTCAATTTCCTTTTTTTCCCCAATTTTTCATTTTCCATTTTTCCGATTTTTGAGTTTTGCTTCTGAGTTCTGTGATTGGACTAAAATGACTTAGTTGCGGTAAATCGGAATTCCGTTTTCCAATTTCTGATCAAAAATTACGATTACCAATCAGAAATGGTGAATTCTTATGCAACACAACTAAGCACTGTGGACAGGGCCTCAATGCACACATCTAGATAATGTTTTGTTTTTACTGTGTAAAAGTCATCCTATTATGAGATCATATTGTATCTGTTCTTGTGTTCAGGCTGTGAAGACTTTTATTTATAACTTAAAGGACAACTGAAGTGAGAGTGATATGGAGGCTGCCATATTTATTTCCATCTAAGCAATGCCAGTTGCCAGGCCCTCCTGCTGATCCTCTGCCACTAATACTATTAGCCATAGCCCCTGAACAAGCATGCAGCAGATCAGGTGTTTCTGACATTAATGTCAGATCTGACAAGACTAGCTGCATGCTTGTTTCTGGTGTTATTCAGATACTACTGCAGAGAAATAGACCAGCAGGGCTGCCAGGGAACTGGTATTGGTTAAAAGAAAAATAAATATGGCAGCCTCCATATACCTCTTAATTCAGTTCCCCTTTAATGTGAATCTGTAGTGTAAAATAAACAAACAACAGATACTTATCTAAGGAGAGGGAAGGCTCTGGGTTCTATAGAGCCTTCCTCTTCTCTTTCCAGTGTCCTTGGTCTCCTGCACGCTCCTCCGTTTGTAATATATATATATATATATATTACAGGCAAAGTGTACGAAATCAGGCATTCTATAGAATGCCTGAAGTGATTAGGCAATGTACGAAATGTCTGTTTCATTACGTACGTTGCCTAGGCATGCTATGGAATGCCTGAAATCGCTCAGACAAAGTGTAGAATACCCGGTTCTGTATAGAATGCCTGCTTTTTTCACACTTTGACTGTAACAGCTGCATATCTATGCTGCCAGTGAGGCTAGTGATGATGGGTGCATGCATGCTAATATTTACTGTTTGTGGAAAGTGCTGCTGTGAAGCAACCTTCAGGTGCTGCCAGGGGGAGCCCATGAGCAGGAAAGAGGAGAGAAAAGTTGGACATGTGCAGGGGAAATTGGCAGTTGGGTTTTGGCAGTTGAGGCACGGAACACACATGTCTTTCAGTTTTCTGCGCACGTTTTTCTGCATACTTTTTCTGCACACCAAGTGTGTTTCTATGCAGGAAAACGCACACGTTTTTTCATAGCAGCTGATGTAATTGATAGAGAAAACTGACAAAATGTGCGGAGTCATCATGCAGAATGTCAGTTTTTTTTTCTGTGTGCGAACAACATATTAAGTGTGAACTAGCCCATTGATTAACAGTCAAGTGTGTTCCCTGCCTCAAGGCTAGTGAGGGGGAGGAGCCTGAAAAGCCAAGATGCAGCAAAAAATAAGTTTAGAGTCATGATACAATGCTCTACTGCAGCAAGAAATAAGCATGATTTTTGTGAGAAAATAGAGACAGAGACTAAAGAAGAGACCAGCCATTGGTGAGGCTGACAAAGCAAAGCAGAGGCACAGACAAGAGAGCACTACTGAAAAACTAAAGTAAGGAATAGAAAGAGAGCTGCAGACATAACAGGAGAGGAGAGAGACAAAGTATGTAACAAAAACAGACGTTTCGTACTTTGCCTAAAATGGTCAGGCATTCTATAGAATGTATCAAATATATATATCTTACTATACTGTCAGAACTTCTCATAATAGTGTAAAAATAACATATAATTATTTAATTGCAGGTGCGATAAAAAGCTGAATTCCTGCTCAACTCTGAAAATATCTGACAACAAAGTGGATCTCCAGCAGCCCATGATGAGTCACAGAGGAGACAAGCCGCATCACTGCTCAGAGTGTGAGAAAAGCTTCACTCGTCCATCAGAGCTTATTAGACACCAGAGGAGGCACACCGGGGAAAAGCCATTTTCTTGTCCTGAATGTGAGAAATGTTTTAATTTGAAATCAAACTTGAAAAATCATCAGAGGATTCATACTGGAGAGAAACCTTTTTCCTGCTCTGAATGTCAGAAATGCTTTACTGTGAAATCACACCTCATAGTACACCAGATGATTCATACTGGAGAGAGGAATTATTTGTGTTCAGAATGTGACAAATCTTTCACTCAAATGTCAAACCTTATACAACACCAGAAGATTCATACAGGAGAGAAGCAGTTTTCTTGTCCCGAATGTGAGAAACATTTTACTGTGAAATCAAACTTCAAAGCTCATCAGAGGATTCATACTGGAGAGAAACCTTTTTCTTGCTCTGAATGTCAGAAAGGCTTTACTGTGAAATCACACCTCATAGTACACCAGAGGATTCATACTGGAGAGAGGAATTATTTGTGCTCAGAATGTGACAAATCTTTCACTCACATATCAGGCCTTATACGACACCAGAAGATTCATACAGGAGAGAAGCCATTTTCCTGCTCTGAATGTGAGAAATGTTTTACCAGTGAATCAACCCTCATAGCTCACCAGAGGATTCACACTGGAGAGAATCCATTTTCTTGCTCTGAATGTGAGACATCCTTCAGAACTCAAAAAAACTTCAACATTCATCTCCGGATCCACACAGGAGAGAAACCATATAAATGCACCGAATGTGACAAATGCTTCACACAGGAGGGACATCTTACTCAGCATCAGAGAACTCACACAGGAGAAAAACCATATAAATGCACAGAATGTGACAAATGCTTCACACAGGAGGCAAATCTTACTCAGCATCAGAGAATTCACACAGGAGAAAAACCATTTAAATGTACAGAATGTGACAAATCCTTCACAAAGGAGGTAAATCTTACTCAGCATCAGAGAACTCACACAGGAGAAAAGCCATTTAGCTGCTCAGAATGTGGCAAAAGCTTCTCACAACAGTCATCTCTGAGAAGTCATCAGAAGATACATGATCGAGTGGATGTGAGCCTGTAAACTAATTTCAATGAACATATTTGTTGTAATAACACAGGATTATTACTTTTAATTATATAAGTATATTTTAAATATTCATTTCAGAATCTTATATAGCTTCAGAGACTATGTACAGTATACACAGAAAGTACATGTTTTTTGGTGATTTATTACCAAAAACTGCAGATGAGGTGAACTTTGATCATCTAGTACACTAAAACCTAACTGATTCCTAAATATACTTTTACATTTTTGCGCAATAGACAGTAATTCTATAAGGATATCCATCTAATCAGTGTTTTATTTACTGTACAAAAAAATGAAATCCATGTGTATGCATATTTATAAAATGTGCATTTTTCAAAGTGTACAATACGTTTAGAAATCTTTTTTCCTGCCACTGTAACTTGCAGTAGTTTGTAAAAATCTAACAGATCTGATAGAGGATCCATCTCCTCATAGGGGAATCTTATGTTTTTCAATAGCACTAACTGGATGGCAGGTGCTCAGGTAGGGAGGCTGGTCAGCATCTATGCGTATCTCCTTTCCAGCGAATGCTTTTGTAAAGAATAAAAGAGAGTGAGAATCCACATGAGGAGATGAAATAGTTCAAAACTTGTCAGGTCTGTCAGATTTATTTTACCTACTGTTAGCAACAGCGATTGTACTTCTAATAAGTATTTTTTTTTTTTTGCGATAGTGGTCCTTTAACCTCCCTGGCATTTAGTTTCTGGTGCATTTCTGTGCATAAAGGGATCCAAATTTTTTTTTCATAACACCTTCTGTCTCCAGTGTGTCCCCTTCTGTCTCCCTTGTGTCCTCCTCTGCCCTGTGTGTCCTCCTCTGCCCCCTGTTTATCCTCTGCTACCCCCCATTTATCCTTCCACTCCCCCCCCCCCCCCAAGGTGTACTATGCAAAGCAGCAGCATGGCTCATCTAATCAACAGCTTCAGCTGCAATCTGCTGCAGCCGGCACTAGAGGTGCAGTGAAGGAAAGGAGAGGTCTGTGATTGCAGCTGGAGCTGCTGATTAGGTGAGCCATGCTGCTGCTTCTCATAGTACACAGGAGGACACACGGGGGGAAGGTGGAGGGTAAATGGGGGCGGGCAGAGGAGGACAAACCAGGGCAGAGGAGGGCTCCTGGGCGGTATGCCTGGCACTGCATCCAGTATACCACTTTCAGCACATTTTTCTTGCCCTACACAGAGTCAGGCATCTCGCCCAGGAGGTTAAGTTTATGACCTGTAAATGTATCTTACAATCGGTTACTTTGCATTCATTGAATGTGATTATCTATGATTTATATATGTGTACAGAGGTGTGTGGTTTAAGAAAATGATGTCATTTTAAAGTTGATTTCTTTTTGTCTTTGTGACTAATGGTGAGAAAAACAAAAAATTGCTTTCCTAAAACAGAAAGAATTTGCGATAATTCAGGTTGGAGCGAGCTCGAGATGTCTCCCAGAGCACCACTGCTGAATATATGCAAATTAACCATTGTACCCTTAGAAGCTAAACACACCTCCAGAACCGCTGGAATGCAATGATGCATTCCAGCGGTTCTGGAGGTGTGTTTAGCTTCTAAGGGTACAATGGTTAATTTGCATATATTCAGCAGTGGTGCTCTGGGAGACATCTCGAGCTCGCTCCAACCTGAATTATCGCAAATTCTTTCTGTTTTAGGAAAGCAATTTTTTGTTTTTCTTAACATCTTAGTAAGGGGGCTTTTAGGACCATTGTAGTCCCTTACACACTCCAATGAGTTCTGGGTCACCATGAGCTTGCTGGTTAGTCTGTGACTAATGGTGGGGGAGTTACAATAGTCTGCATGCATGTGATTTTATCTGCTCATTGATTGATGTGTTAATGTGTTTTAAGTTTAATTCAATAAAACCTGACATTTCTTTAGTATTTTGCTTTGCTGGAAATATTGTTTGCATTGTTATTCTATGAAGTGGGCCTTTAGACTGATTGTCAAAGCAATTAAAAAATACACCAAAACAGGGCTCACCAAACTGGTTTATCCCATATATTCAATCAACAGAGCATACAAAAATGTTTTGGGAAAGAAGATTGAGCATCTGAGGAAGGGAGAGCGGCCCAAACCCTTGTGGCAGTCTTCCTGTACATTCTTTTGATTGAATAATTGTGATAGCTCCAGTTTTCTGGTTTTTCACTGGTATATCTGGGTGTGGTGGTACAGGGGTGCTGCTTGTCCCAGGTGAATCAAGCAGGTGCTCACCCACAGCAGGTGAAGAAGGTCAATTTGGTGTCCGCACTGCCTCACGCTGCACCTAACCTGGGCACCACCATAGACATAATGTTATTATGCAAGGGTAATACAGGGATCTGGCACTCACCGCATACCAAATTACTTCTCCCTCCGAGTTGCTATGACTCCGAGGAGGTATAGTAATTACCACAGCCTTGAATTTGTGCGGTAGCAGGGTGCTCCGAGGAGACTTGGTGGTGGTGAAACACCATGTATGCCACAGCAGAGGCCTCCCATGCTGCCAGGGCTGCCCTGTTTGGTATCTGGGTGGTGAGGTACAGGAGCATTGCTTGACCACACCCACAGCAGGGGCCTCCCGTGCTGCCGGGGCTTCCCTGTCTGTTACTTGTATGGCTGCTGCTGCCTCCCCATCATTCATACACATACCTCAGATCAGTGGTAATGTAAACAGAGGAAAGAGCGTCGCAATGACCACTGCAGTTGTGGAAGTGAGGTCATTGCTCGTTTCCTGCATTTGAAGTGTGCCACGTGGTTACTTTGTGCTGCTCTCATCTTTTTGTATTGTGGCTGATCTGCAGGTCTGTGAGTGTTGGTGATAGGGAGATTTCAAGAAGCTAGATACACCCACTTACCCACTGAAACCAATACCTATACTGGGAGTGGCTATATAAACTGGGAAGACACCTTGTCTAAGTATACTGGAGGCTACTGTCTTTGGGGGTGCAATTTTGACTACCTACCTGTACTGAAGGGATATTTATTGGCGAGGGGGCACCTTTAGCTGCCTATTATTAAAGGAGAAGGGCCTCTGACTGGCAGGGGGGAGGAGGGCCATATATTGTTTGCTACTTGGGGCAACAAAAAACCTTATATTGTATATATACTGTATCTTCCCACTTTAAATTACACCCACTCTGCCTGGTACAGGAGGTGCTCCTGTAAAATCAATTGGACACAGTTAATATAATATATAATTCTTAGCAAAGGCATGATGACATTTGTGTCCAATTGATTTTACAGTAGCACCTTCTGTACCACGGTGCCAGGCAGAGAGGGTGTCATTTAAGGTGGGAAGCTGCACACTATAGTTACATAATACACATCATGTGGGTCAAGTGATGTTAGGAAGATTACATTGCATGTTTACATTCACAGCTATGGTACTATTGACACTGGGAGAGAGCACATTTACATCAAAATAGTACATTCAAAACAATTCAAAACATCAGAAGTTTGGGTAACCAATAAAGAACTTGATACTTACCATATTTTGTGGTATATATGCCACTTTGGAATATAAGACACCCCTAAGTTTAGAGGTCAAAAACAGGGAAAAATAAACAATATCTGGTGTATCCATGTTCCAGGAGCATCTTGTAGACGTTCTCCCTAAATTATTGTGTCCTCCTGTGTCCCCATGTGTTTTCTTCTGTCCCCAGTGTGTCCCATTCTGTCCCCAGTGTGTCCCCTCTTGTCCCCAGTGTGTCCCCTCTTGTCGCCAGTGTGTCCCCTTTTGTCCCCAGTGTGTCCCCTTCTGTACCCAGTGTGTCCCCTTCTGTAACCAGTGTGACCCCTTCTGTCCCCAGAGTGACCCCTTCTGTCCCCAGAGTGACCCCATATGTCTCCAACTTTCCTTATGTCTCCACTCTCCCATCCATATCTGCTCTTCCCCCCGTGTCTCTGCTCCCCTGTATATAATTAGCACTGTCAGGAGCGTATCTCACCTAATCCATACCTCAGTCGGTGATCCTAGACTTCTTTTCTCCTTCTCAGCTCCACTAGCAATGGCTTCTGCTGATGAAGTGATCAGCAGAACTCAACACTAGGGGAGCTGTGCAGGTCTGCAATTACAGAGGGAGCCATGGATTAGGCGAGACACACTCCTGACACTGCTAATTATATACAGGGGAGTGGAGACACAGAGAGACAGAGACACACGGGGGGACATTACAGGGAGTCCACGATGTCACGGCGGGTCAGCGGTTCCTATCGGCAGGCGTTCATAGGATGGTGACTCCCTGTATTTGGCATATAAGAAGCAGGGACTTTTTGTCACCATTTTGGGGGAGAAAAAGTGTGTCTTATATGCTGAAATATACGGTACATGTGTGTGAAGAATATTTTATCGGCATACTAACAAAACATGAATCACACACATTGGTCATGTAAAGGCGTTACAATTTAGTTCCATGCCTTTTGAAAAATAAACAGTTCATTACATTTTTGTATAGCTGTAGTTAGTGCAGGTTATTATAACAGACAATTTGTGTTTATAATGAGTATAATAAAAAAAATACAAATATAACTATAACAGTAACCTCCATAGCGTTATCAGACTCGTCATACATGCTCATGATATATTGACTATGCTCCTAGTTCTTCATTTCGACTCCTAGAACATCAAAAACAGCACTTATCAGTTTTTCTAATCTGGCTAAGCTTTGAGAATCATTTTAAACCTATCATAACCATCGTTCTCCTCCTATAAGAAAAGTATTGGCTGTTCCTTGTGAGAGAGAAAATTGTTTCTCGTGTTCACAGCTTGTATTGATTATTTGGATCACTTCTGAAATAGTCAATGTTGTTTTGACCCTCCATTTTCTGGAAATAGATATTTTAGCTGCAGGGTATAATTGTATAGTTACATAGTTACATAGTTATTTTGGTTGAAAAAAGACATACGTCCATCTAGTTCAACCAGTACAAAGTACAACTCCAGCCTGCTCCCTCACATATCCCTGTTGATCCAGAGGAAGGCGAAAAAACCATGGTCCAATTAGCCCCAAAAGGGAAAAAATTCCTTCCCGACTCCAGATGGCAATCAGATAAAATCCCTGGATCAACATCATTAGGCATTACCTAGTAATTGTAGCCATGGATGTCATTCAACGCAAGGAAAGCATCTAAGCCCCCTTTAAATGCAGGTATAGAATTTGCCATAACGACTTCCTGTGACAATGTATTCCACATCTTAATCACTTTTACTGTAAAGAACCCTTTCCTAAATAAATGGCTAAAACGTTTTTCCTCCATGCGCAGATCATGTCCTCTAGTCCTTTGAGAAGGCCTAGGGACAAAAAGCTCATCCGCCAAGCTATTATATTGCCCTCTGATGTATTTACACATGTTAATTAGATCTCCTCTAAGGCGTCTTTTCTCTAGACTAAATAAACCCAGTTTATCTAACCTTTCTTGGTAAGTGAGACCTTCCATCCCACGTATCAATTTTGTTGCTCGGCTCTGCACCTGCTCTAAAACTGCAATATCTTTTTTTGTAATGTGGTGCCCAGAACTGAATTCCATATTCCAGATGTGGCCTTACTAGAGAGTTAAACAGGGGCAATATTATGCTAGCATCTCGAGTTTTTATTTCCCTTTTAATGCATCCCAAAATTTTGTTAGCTTTAGCTGCAGCGGCTTGGCATTGAGTACGATTATTTAACTTGTTGTCGATGAGTACTCCTAAGTCCTTCTCCAAGTTTGATGTCCCCAACTGTATCCCATTTATTTTGTATGGTGCTAGACCATTGGTACGACCAAAATGCATGACTTTACATTTTTCAACATTGAATTTCATCTGCCATTTATGTGCCCATATAGCCATCCTATCCAGATCCTGTTGCAATATAACACTATCTTCCTTAGAGTTGATGATTCTGCACAATTTTGTATCATCTGCAAAAATAGCAACGTTGCTCACTACTGCATCCACTAGGTCATTAATAAATAAATTGAAGAGCACTGGACCCAGTACAGACCCCTGTGGGACCCCACTGCTAACAGTCTCCCATTTTGAGTATGATCCATTGACCACAACTCTTTGTTTTCTGTCCATTAGCCAGTTCCCTATCCAAGCACACGGACTCTTCCCCAGTCCTTGCATCCTCAACTTTTGCACCAGACTTTTGTGGAGAACAGTGTCGAAGGCCTTAGCAAAGTCCAAGTATATCACATCTACAGCATTCCCAATATCCATATTAGCATTCATTAGTTACATTGTGGAAGTGCAATGGAAGAAAAGGCACACCTATATTACAAACTGCTAGTTGTGGGGATTGGGTAAACATGTTTCCTGATAACCTGGATATTGCGACTGATGTATTGTGCCAAAGAAGGTGAATATATGGGCATTTACACCATATGTGTAGGGTTCCCCGACCCCTGCATTCTCTCCAACATTCACTAGAAACAGAAACAGGTGATATTTAGATATTTTTGCATGCACATTGTACCATCAGAGTAGATTTTTTTGTATTGTGCACCTATGTGGGTGTGTCAGATAAGTATCCTGCAGTGTGCCCAGAATGCAAGTTTTATCAAGGTATGTACATTGTCAGTCCCTTTAGGCCTCTTGCACACTACATGCAAATACGATTCTGATTTTTAATTGATTTTTACAGGCGATTCCAATCTCCGATTTTTAATCAGTACTGCATGCTGCATTTTTTTCTGCATTTTTTTTTATAGCATCCAGGGAAAATCGGAATCGCAAATTGGAATTGCAAATCACATTTCAAGTGTAAATCCAGCACTGCTTATACAGGGTAAATAGCTTTATTTCATAGCAAGCATGGAAATTACATTCCATGGTATTTTTGGTGAGGCTGTGGGGGCAGCATAGGAGTGGTGGCCTGCACAATGACTGTTTGTGCACTACGGATCTTCTGAGGCTCTGTGGCAGAGTACCGTATATAGTCGCATGCAAGCCGAATTTTTGACCCCCAAAAAGTGGCCCAAAATAGGGGGTCTCGGCTTGCATGCGAGTCACGGAGGGGAGCGGGCAGCTGAGAGATCGGGTGCGGAGGGCGGAGAGTATAGCTGCAGCCGCTGGATGTCCGCGGTGAGAGCAGAGCGGATGGATGGCCACACAGAATAGAACCACAGCAGGAGCACTCTTCCGTGATCATAATCTCGCACTTCCTGCTGTGTCTGCACCTTGTAAACCCATTGGCTATTACCAGTTATTACCAGCCAATGTGTAAGGAATAGTGGAGATGCCGCCGCTGAGACAAGCATGGCGGCTATCTCCGCGTATCAGCCTGCGGCCTCTGCCGCGCGGTTACATGCTCAGGTTATGCCTGGTCCTTCCATTAGCTCACAGGCTTAGGGCTACGCTTGCGCGGGAAGAGTGACAGGACCTTTATGCAGATAAGAGGGGAGTCAGCTGATCACGCGGTCAGCTGACTCCAGCTGGCATCCGGATTGGCTGGGTGACTGGGGCGGCGCTGTGGAGCATGTTTGAGTATATATAGAGCAGGCCTGTCAGTAGCTCCGTGTCTGCTGTTGCGAATGCTTTAGTGTGTTAGCGCTCAGACCCTAGTCAGTTCCCAAAGTGTGCTAGAACCAGCCGGAGCTGGGGATCCACACTTAGTCAGATCTGTTGATAGCTTAAAGTACTAATTGAATTGTATTATTTGTTATGACCTTCTGCTTCCTCTGAATATTCTTCTGTTTATTGATTCTGTACATCTGCCTATCTGATGCACGTTGCCAACCCTGCCTGTCCTTGACGTTGAATCAGTCTTCCACTTCTGTACTGTATCTGTCAGCTCGTTGCCAACTCTGCCTGTCTGACCTCGCTACCCGCACCAGTGGGCCCTGCCACTGGTGAGGGAATCTAGTTTCTTACACCAAACATCTCAGGTGTAGGATACTACAATACAGTTTATGATACCCGCTCCTCAGGTATCCTAGGCTGCAGTACTGTCTGTGTCACTCGCTCCTAGGCTGCAGTACTATCTGTGTCACTCGCTCCTAGGCTGCAGTACTATCTGTGTCACTCGCTCCTAGGCTGCAGTACTATCTGTGTCACTTGCTCCTAGGCTGCAGTACTATCTGTGTCACTTGCTCCTAGGCTGCAGTACTGTCTGTGTCACTCGCTCCTAGGCTGCAGTACTATCTGTGTCACTTGCTCCTAGGCTGCAGTACTATCTGTGTCACTAAGACTGCAGCACCAACTGTATCAACTACTCCTAGGCTGCAATTAGTGTTGGGCGAACATCTAGATGTTCGGGTTCGGGCCGAACAGGCCGAACATGGCCGCGATGTTCGGGTGTTCGACCCGAACTCCGAACATAATGGAAGTCAATGGGGACCCGAACTTTTGTGGTTTGTAAAGCCTCCTTACATGCTACATACCCCAAATTTGCAGGGTATGTGCACCTTGGGAGTGGGTACAAGAGGAAAAAAAAATTAGCAAAAAGAGCTTATAGTTTTTGAGAAAATCGATTTTAAAGTTTCAAAGGGAAAACTGTCTTTTAAATGCGGGAAATGTCTGTTTTCTTTGCACAGGTAACATGTTTTTTGTCGGCATGCAGTCATAAATGTAATACATATAAGAGGTTCCAGGAAAAGGGACCGGTAACGCTAACCCAGCAGCAGCACACGTGATGGAACAGGAGGAGGGTGGCGCAGGAGGAGAAGGCCACGCTTTGAGACACAACAACCCAGGCCTTGCATGAGGACAAGAAGCGTGCGGATAGCATGCTTTGTACCACCATGCAGTCATAAATGTAATAAAGATAAGTGGTTCAATAAACAGGGACCACGCGGCAACGCTAACCCAGCAGCAGCACACGTGATGGAACAGGAGGAGGCGCAGGAGGAGAAGGCCACGCTTTGTGAGACACAACAACCCAGGCCTTGCATGAGGACAAAAAGCGTGCGGATAGCATGCTTTGTACCGCCATGTAGTCATAAATGTAATAAAGATAAGAGGTTCAATAAACAGGGACCACGCGGCAACGCTAACCCAGCAGCAGCAGCAGCAGCAGCACACGTGATGGAACAGGAGGAGGCGCAGGAGGAGAAGGCCACGCTTTGTGAGACACAACAACCCAGGCCTTGCATGAGGACAAAAAGCGTGCGGATAGCATGCTTTGTACCGCCATGTAGTCATAAATGTAATAAAGATAAGAGGTTCAATAAACAGTGACCACGCGGCAACGGTAACCCAGCAGCAGCAGCAGCACACGTGATGGAACAGGAGGAGGCGCAGGAGGAGAAGGCCACGCTTTGTGAGACACAACAACCCAGGCCTTGCATGAGGACAAAAAGCGTGCGGATAGCATGCTTTGTACCGCCATGTAGTCATAAATGTAATAAAGATAAGAGGTTCAATAAACAGGGACCACGCGGCAACGGTAACCCAGCAGCAGCAGCAGCAGCAGCAGCACACGTGATGGAACAGGAGGAGGCGCAGGAGGAGAAGGCCACGCTTTGTGAGACACAACAACCCAGGCCTTGCATGAGGACAAAAAGCGTGCGGATAGCATGCTTTGTACCGCCATGTAGTCATAAATGTAATAAAGATAAGAGGTTCAATAAACAGGGACCACGCGGCAACGCTAACCCAGCAGCAGCAGCAGCAGCAGCACACGTGATGGAACAGGAGGAGGCGCAGGAGGAGAAGGCCACGCTTTGTGAGACACAACAACCCAGGCCTTGCATGAGGACAAAAAGCGTGCGGATAGCATGCTTTGTACCGCCATGTAGTCATAAATGTAATAAAGATAAGAGGTTCAATAAACAGGGACCACGCGGCAACGGTAACCCAGCAGCAGCAGCAGCACACGTGATGGAACAGGAGGAGGCGCAGGAGGAGAAGGCCACGCTTTGTGAGACACAACAACCCAGGCCTTGCATGAGGACAAAAAGCGTGCGGATATAGCAGCAATGCTTTTTGCCGCCATGCAGTCATAAATGTAATACAGATGAGAGGTTCAATAAACAGGGACCGGAAACGCTAAACCATCCCAGATGTTCATCGGTCATGTTACTTGGTTGGGGTCCAGGAGTGTTGCGTAGTCGTTTCCAATCCAGGATTGATTCATTTTAATTTGAGTCAGACGGTCTGCATTTTCTGTGGAGAGGCGGATACGCCGATCTGTGATGATGCCTCCGGCAGCACTGAAACAGCGTTCCGACATAACGCTGGCTGCCGAGCAAGCCAGCACCTCTATTGCGTACATTGCCAGTTCGTGCCAGGTGTCTAGCTTCATGCCCGGTTTCAGGTCCAGCGGTGCCAGCCACAAATCCGTCTGTTCCTTTATTCCCCTCCAAATTTCCTCCCCTGTGTGCTGCTTATCCCCAAGGCAGATCAGCTTCAGCAACGCTTGCTGACGCATGCCAACAGCTGTGCTGCACTGCTTCCACGATCCTACTGCTGCTGGTGCTGGGTTAGCATTTCCGGATGAGGTACAGCTTTGAGATGCGTTGGAGGAGAAGGAGTCAGAGAGGTAGGTGCTGCTGTTGTTATCCAGCTGTTTGCGGCGTGGGCAACACCCGCGCCGTAGCAGGTGAGGAATCGCTGCCAGGCTCCACAAGGTTCACCCAGTGCGCGGTAAGGGAGATGTATCGACCCTGGCCGAACGCACTCGTCCAGGTGTCAGTGGTGAGGTGAACCTTGCAGGCAACGGCATTCTTCAAGCTTCGGGTTATTTAGCTGACCACGTGCTCATGCAACTCAGGCACTGCAGAGCGCGCAAAGTGGTAGCGGCTGGGAACCACGTAACGTGGGATGGCCACTGACATCATGCCCTTGAAGCTGTTTGTCTCCACCACTCGATATGGCAGCATTTCGCAGGCCAGAAGCTTGGCTATGCTGGCTGGCTGTTACTGCCACGGCCCGGGGGTCATTTGCTGGCAATTTCCTCTTGTGCTCAAACATCTCAGAAACAGACAACTCAACCGTAGCGCTGCACACCGAAGGGCTGTTGGTTGTTGTGTTTGATGAACACTGGGAGACCTCAAGAGCACTAGTCCGGAAAGTGACAGTGTCAGCATCGTCTGATGTTTGTGAATGTTGTGAACCACGCAATGGCTGGGCTACTGCTGCTGCTGAGGCGGGTCTGGTGGTGAGTCTGGTGAACCCAAGGGAGGCAGTGTTGCTGGTGGTACCCTGTCCTGCCGCGTTTGCCCACAGAGTGGGATGTTTGGATAGAATGTGGCGGCTCATGCTGGTGGTGGAGAGGTTGTTAATACTTTTCCCCCTGCTCAGGCGGGTCTTGCACACCTTGCAAATCGCCATGGTAACATCCTCAGTGCAGTCTTCAAAGAAAGCCCAGACTTTAACTGGCTGAGGACTCGGACCTCGTGCGTGATGTGCTGGTGCTGCTTAACCCACTGCTGGACGCTTGAGAGGTCATCCAAGTAATTATCTGGTCCTGTTCTTTTGGATCTGTGAGGGTTGTTGTCCTGGACAACATGGGCAGTATTGAGTGGGTTTTCTTGGGTGCTCCCCTGTGGCCTGTACGTGAACCGTCAGGGGAAACACCTCTTCCCTTGCCCCTCCCTCTTTCACCGGATTTCTTCCTCATTTCACTTATCCTTAAAGTACACGCTGACTGGCAGCAGTACAGTGGCAGTACAGAAATGCTATACAGTGGTGGGTGAGCGGTGTACCACTATTGTCAGCAGTGACACAGAGCACAATGCTATACAGTGGCGGGTGAGCGGTGTACTACTGTTCCCAGCAGACACAGAGTGGAAGTAAACACAATGCTATATAGTGTGGCTGAGCCGTGTACACAGAGTGGCATTAAACACAATGCTATATAGTCTGCTATATAGTCACCCCGAACAGGGTGATGTTCTGCAGAACCCGAACAGTGGCAAACACTGTTCGCCCAACACTACTGGGAGGGAACGCAGATTTTAGTACCTAAACACACGATACAACATGTTTTCCGGGGTCGGACTCTGAGGCACATACAGATGGTCCCGATCATCATCCTCATCATACAACTCTTCTCCTGAGTCTGACCCACCCACCACCTCTGCCACCCCAACATCCCCAGACACAGACCCCTCATCGTCCTCAACATTAACTTGGGATGCTGGCCTGAGCCAGACCTCCTCCTCCACATCAGGCCCCATCATCTCCTCAATGGCAGCCCTCATTAATCGCTCTGGCGACGGACTGATGGACACAACGTTCTCCTCCGGGGAGGGCTGCTGCTGACCACTGGCTGCTGGGGTGGATGTTATAGCTTGCGTGGGGCGTTGGCTGTTGCTGTTGTTGGGAGTGCTGCTCACAGCGGAGGTCTCTGGGGAACTCATGTTGAGCTCATATAGTGGTTGACGGTGAGTGGAGTATTACTGATCCCAGCAATATACACACTGACTGGCAGAGTACGCAATGCTATATAGTGTGGCTGAGCGGTGTACACAGAGTGGCAGTAAACACAATGCTATATAGTCTGGCTGAGCGAGCGGTGTACTACTGTTCCCAGCAGAATCAGAGTGGCAGTAAACAATGGTATATAGTCTGGCTGAGCGGTGTACATAGAGTGTCAGTAAACAATGGTATATAGTCTGGCTGAGCGAGCGGTGTACTACTGTTCCCAGCAGAATCAGAGTGGCAGTAAACAATGGTATATAGTCTGGCTGAGCGGTGTACATAGAGTGTCAGTAAACAATGGTATATAGTCTGGCTGAGCGAGCGGTGTACTACTGTTCCCAGCAGAATCAGAGTGGCAGTAAACAATGGTATATAGTCTGGCTGAGCGGTGTACACAGAGTGTCAGTAAACAATGGTATATAGTCTGGCTGAGCGGTGTACACACAATGCTATATAGTCTGCTATATAGTGTCAGTAAACAATGGTATATAGTCTGGCTGAGCGGTGTACACAGAGTGTCAGTAAACAATGGTATATAGTCTGGCTGAGCGAGCGGTGTACTACTGTTCCCAGCAGAATCAGAGTGGCAGTAAACAATGGTATATAGTCTGGCTGAGCGGTGTACACAGAGTGTCAGTAAACAATGGTATATAGTCTGGCTGAGCGGTGTACACACAATGCTATATAGTCTGCTATATAGTGTCAGTAAACAATGGTATATAGTCTGGCTGAGCGAGCGGTGTACTACTGTTCCCAGCAGAATCAGAGTGGCAGTAAACAATGGTATATAGTCTGGCTGAGCGGTGTACACAGAGTGTCAGTAAACAATGGTATATAGTGTGGCTGAGTGGTGTACACAGAGTGTCAGTAAACAATGGTATATAGTCTGGCTGAGCGGTGTACACAGAGTGTCAGTAAACAATGGTATATAGTCTGGCTGAGCGAGCGGTGTACTACTGTTCCCAGCAGAATCAGAGTGGCAGTAAACAATGGTATATAGTCTGGCTGAGCGGTGTACACAGAGTGTCAGTAAACAATGGTATATAGTGTGGCTGAGTGGTGTACACAGAGTGTCAGTAAACAATGGTATATAGTCTGGCTGAGCGGTGTACACAGAGTGGCAGTAAACACAATGCTATATACTCTGGCTGAGCGAGCGGTGTACTACTGTTCCCAGCAGACACAGAACAGTAAACAGAATGCTATATAGTGTGGCTGAGCGAGCGGTGTACCACTATTCCCAGCAGACACAGAACAGTGAACAGAATGCTATATAGTGTGGCTGAGCGAGCGGTGTACCACTATTCCCAGCAGACACAGAACAGTAAACAGAATGCTATATAGTGTGGCTGAGCGAGCGGTGTACCACTATTCCAAGCAGACACAGAACAGTGAACAGAATGCTATATAGTGTGGCTGAGCGAGCGGTGTACCACTATTCCCAGCAGACACAGAGTGGCAGTAAACAGAATGCTATATAGTGTGGCTGAGCGAGGTACACAGAGTGGCAGTAAACAGAATGCTATATAGTGTGGCTGAGCGAGCGGTGTACCACTATTCCCAGCAGACACAGAACAGTGAACAGAATGCTATATAGTGTGGCTGAGCGAGCGGTGTACCACTATTCCCAGCAGACACAGAACAGTGAACAGAATGCTATATAGTGTGGATGAGCGAGCGGTGTACCACTATTCCCAGCAGACACAGAACAGTAAACAGAATGCTATATAGTGTGGCTGAGCGAGCGGTGTACCACTATTCCCAGCAGACACAGAACAGTGAACAGAATGCTATATAGTGTGGCTGAGCGAGCGGTGTACCACTATTCCCAGCAGACACAGAACAGTGAACAGAATGCTATATAGTGTGGCTGAGCGAGCGGTGTACTACTGTTCCCAGCAGACACAGAACAGTACACAGAATGCTATATAGTGTGGCTGAACGAGCGGTGTACTACTGTTCCCAGCAGACACAGAACAGTACACAGAATGCTATATAGTGTGGCTGAACGAGCGGTGTACCACTATTCCAAGCAGACACAGAACAGTGAACAGAATGCTATATAGTGTGGCTGAGCGAGCGGTGTACCACTATTCCCAGCAGACACAGAGTGGCAGTAAACAGAATGCTATATAGTGTGGCTGAGCGAGGTACACAGAGTGGCAGTAAACAGAATGCTATATAGTGTGGCTGTGCAAGCGGTGTACTACTATTCCCAGCAGACACAGAGTGGCAGTAAACAGAATGCTATATCGTGTGGCTGAGCGAGGTACACAGAGTGGCAGTAAACAGAATGCTGAGCGAGCGGTGTACTACTATTCCCAGCAGCGACACACAATGACTGGGGGGGACCCTGGCTAGCGTGGCTGGAGCGCGAACTACCCTGCCTGCCTACCCAAAGCTAAACCCACAGACAAATGGCGGAGATATGACGTGGTTCGGGTATTTATTTACCCGAACCACGTGACAGTTCGGCCAATCAGAGCGCGTTCGGGTCCGAACCACGTGACCCGTTCGGCCAATCACAGCGCTAGCCGAACGTTCGGGGAACGTTCGGCCATGCGCTCTTAGTTCGGCCATATGGCCGAACGGTTTGGCCGAGCACCGTCAGGTGTTCGGCCGAACTCGAACATCACCCGAACAGGGTGATGTTCTGCAGAACCCGAACAGTGGCGAACACTGTTCGCCCAACACTAGCTGCAATACAGTCTGTTCCACCTGCTCCACAGGGGATCATTAGTTTAACATTACCGTGCTTACTCCTCCTTGTACTGTGCACCAAACACTACCAGGCTGCAGTACAGTCTGAATCACTTGCTCCGCAGGTGATCAGTTGTGCAGTACTATTGTATTCATTCTCTTGTTGTTGTACATATTACATCTCTCGGCTGCAGCACGGTCTGTCTCACCCGTTCATAAGGGGAGCACCGACTGCAGTAAAGTCTGGGTCACCCGCTCTTCGGGTGAACCTTCTCCTCTGAGTTACTGTTACACGATCTTCCATTGGTTGTCCAGTGTCAGGCTATACTAGTATTATTGGTGATTCTGCAGATCACCATATAATCAGGCATATAGCATCTGTATTATTGGTGATACTGCAGATCACCAATAATCAGAGAATTCTGTGTGCTGACACCGATCGTTACACAATGGGTTTACAAGGTGCAGACACAGCAGGAAGCGCGAGATTATGAACACGGAAAAGCGCTCCTGCTGTGTTTCTATTCTGTGTGGCCATCCATCCGCTCTGCTCTCACCGCGGACATCCAGCGGCTGCAGCTATACTCTCCGCCCTCCGCACCCGATCTCTCAGCTGCCCACTCCAATCACCACTGCACTCTCTGAGCCGTCCGATCCTCAGCAGGTCAGACCGCACACCCCTCACTGTGATTCTGGGTGGCCATTCATTGCTTCTGCTCTGCTCCCCCCAGGGCTTCGGCTTACATGAGGGTCAACCATTTTTTCATGTTTTTTTAGGTAAAAGTTTGGGGGGTTGGCTTACATGCGGGGTGGCTTGCATGCGAGTACATACGGTAATTTCCCCTGGTCTATGGTTTAATTGGCACCGTGGGCACTCCTCCTTCTGCGTATCTCCTTGGTAACACTTCCTTGTCATGTACATTACTAGAGAGACTGGCAACATGACCCAGAAGTGTATACAGTGGCTTGCAAAAGTATTCGGCCCCCTTGAAGTTTTCCACATTTTGTCATATTACTGCCACAAACATGAATCAATTTGATTGGAATTCCACGTGAAAGACCAATACAAAGTGGTGTACATGTGAGAAGTGTAATGAAAATCATACATGATTCCAAACTTTTTTTTGCAAGTTTTACAATGGGCCCCCCAAGCACTCTATACATAACAAGGTGCAAGAAGGGGATGGGGAATAGTTTGTTAATGATTGCCATTATTCAAAGTATCTATAGAAGTGATTATTACCAGCACAGGACCAATAGAGAGCTAATAAGGTAGTTGAGGGAGGGCACTTTGGGGCCCCTCTGGCCTAAGGGCCCCGATGCAGTCACAACCTCTGCAACCCCTATTGCTACGCCCCTGTTCTTTATTCAGTTTACTTGCAGGTGTTGTTTCTCCAAACAAGCTCAGGGGAAGCGTGTATGTAAAACAGACATTCATCACATACTGGGGAACTGTAGTGTCTGAATGGATCCTTAGGGCCCTTTTCCACTAGCGGCGTTTGCGATGCTGAATCGCAAAAACGCAAACCGCTAGCGATTTTACAATCGCTACGGTTTGCTTTTTAACATGGGAATCGCGGTAGGTCATTTCCACTACCGCGATTCGTTTTTGCGGGGAACGCGAACGCGTGGCGGAGCGATAATTGCCGCAATTTTGCTATGCAGTGCATAGCATAGCAAAATCGCGGCCGCAAACGTCGGGGGAATCGCCGGTTTTGCGATTCAGCAATCGCTAGCGTTCAGCGTGAACGCTAGCGATTGCAGGTGGAAAAGGGCCCTTAGGGAATGTAAATAAACAAGGCATTTGTATGTGATGATGTAGAGCTCTCTCTTGGAGTGAATTCTTATGAAAGCCAGTGTTAGGTCAGTACCCCCTTGGCTGAGTCACATACTATTTGTTTATGTTGTATAAATATTCCTTTTCTAGCAAATACCTTAAATTCTGAATTTGTTTTCCAAATTATTTTTAAAAAATAATGTTTAAATTAATTTTATGAGCAACCGAGCAGCTCGGGGTCACCCAAACCACTAGGAAAGTATAGAGGACTAAAAGAGACTGAAAAGCCCTCCTACTAAAAAGCAATGCTAAGTGTGGTTTGCCTTCTTAAAACAGAAGGAAACTTCAGGGGCATAAAGAGATAATTTGCTTATGCAGCAGTGGTGCATTGTGGGTAACCACAAATGTTCACTTATAGCTGAATTATTGCAAGTTTCCTTCTGTTTTAAGAAGGCAAATCACACCAAGCATTGTAATTACGCTGTGCTTACATGTTCAGCAGTTTTTAGACAGTTTATAGTCATGGGACTAAGTGCCCCTTAGAGGAACTCAAAAGCTAATCATTATAATAGCCACTGTCTAACATCTCAATGTCCAATTCACTTGGGGAGGGAACAGTTTACTTATCTATACCTTTTTGGGGATGTGAGAGGGAAGCGTGTTCAAAAACCCATACTACAAATGGAGAACATACAAACCCTATGCAGATACTGCCCCACCGCAGATTTGAGCCTGGAACCTCAGCCCTGTAATGCAAGAGAGCTATCTGCTATGCTTCTATATGCATATGTTCCTTTTTATATGAATAATTACCTTTCCACTCTCTTATCACTATGTAGAATGATTGCATAATAAACCTAAGTGTTGATGTGAAGTCAACATAATAATGCTCAATATAATGATATCTGTCTATTTATTACAGTAATAAAACTACTAACAGGTAGAGATGTCGCGAACATATAATTTTCCATTTGCGAATGGTAAACGCCAACTTCCGCAAATGTTCATGAACAGGCGAATCTAGCGAACTGCTATAGACTTTAATGGGCAGGCAAATTTTAAAACCTACAGAGACTGTTTCTGGCCACAAAAGTGATGAAAAATATTTTTCAAGAGGTCTAACAGCTGAACAGGGGCATGCCGGAGGCGGATCCATGCCAAAAGTCCCACCAAAAATTACCGAGCTGACGCAAAGTCGGTTTTTAATCCCTGAAGGGCAGAAATCACATTATGTACAGCTCTGGGTGTCAGTGGGCTGTGGAGTGTCACACACAGAGAAATGCAATATTACTATCAGAATACAGTGACATAATAATGCAGTGGATTGATTCTGTGCCTGCAACTTAATGAGGCAATAGCACAGAAGTAGTGCACACATAGCTCTGGGTGTCAGTGGGCTGTGAAGTGTAACACACACAAAAAACACAGAAGACTGATGTGCTAGCCCTCAACAGGGCTGTTTAGGATGCTTTCACAACAAGTGAGGAACAAGAACACAGGCCTAGCTAATGCTTTCCCTACCTATATGTAGCAAGTAGCCAGCCAACAAAGAACTGATCCAATATGGCCACCACAACTGCTTTTTGGGGTTCTGGGGGGGGGGGGGGGGGTGCTAGCTGATTGGCTGCCATGTGTCTGATGACTGTGAGGTAAGGGGTCAAAATTTAGGTCAATGATAATGTATAGGGGGTGAATCAAACATGCTAAATGTTCGCCGCAAATGCAAACAGCGGATGTTCGCAGCATACTGCTCACCGCTTAGGAGAGACACTTAGCAGCACAGAGGTGTAGTGATTGGTGTTCTTGCCTTGCAGCACTTTCCCAGCCTAGATACATTGTCTGTATGTTCTCCACATGTTTGTATCTCTCGGAACACAGTTTTTCTCTCACATCCCAAAAATGATGGTAGGGAGAGTAAAATGTGACAATGGTAGGGATTAAATTGGGTGCTCTTCTGATGGGCAGTTAGTGACATGATTCTGTACACTGTAACAGTATTATCTCAGTACATTGTTGCCTGTTGGGGGTCTATTAGTAAATGAGCAATCAGTCAGTGATGTCTTGGAAGCACCAAAATAGGAAAACATAAGATTCTCAGAGACTTAGAGAAAAGTAATATCCTTGTGGTTAGATGACATGGCCATGGGCCTCTACAGCTAACTGATACCTTTGGGGAGTGATGGCTAACTTATCTGGTCCAGTCACATATTTATTTATTTTATTTATTTATATTATTTGTAAAGCACCAACAGATTACGCAGCGCTGGAGTGATACTGATGTGCAAATCACCGGGAACCTCATGCCAGCCATGGTAGACAGGTTCCAGAATGCACAGTGCATTGTAGTGTGCTATGTATTGGCTTTCTACCTGCAGAGTAGTCAGAGGACCAATGACTAAAGCCTTGTGGACATCTGGACTGAACATGGTGGCCTGTTCTGATTTCTTTTCGATTATGTAAATGGTTGTGTGTGAGGTTGTTGTTTTTTTCTTTCTGTAGAATTTGTAAAAATACACCTCAAATTAAAGCTGCCATTTTCTCCTTTAAGGAATGTCCGTGTCTATTCTGCTGCTCTTTCTGGCTTCAGACATTCAGCATATGTTTAGTCTGCTCAACTTTTAGGCTGCTTGCACACCAAGACGTTACAGGCGCACGTTAGTGCGCCTGTAACGCTCCCCCAACGCACAGCAATGTAACACAAGTGGGCTGTTCACACAGCCCACGTTGCGTTACATGTAACGCTGCACGTTCTGTGCAAAGTGCAGCATGCTACGGCGTTGGAGCGGCTATAGCCGCGTTAGACTGTTTGCACATGCGCAGAGGGGGGCGGAGAGGAGGCGGGGAGAGCCAGCTACAGTAGCCGCGCACATGGCTACTTAATATTCACTGCACTGGCGGGCGCTGATTGGCCGGCGGGACCACGTGATGCGGAGTGTCTCGCTCCGCATCACGTGGTCCCGCTGGCCAATCAGCGCCACTCTGGGAGATATTATGGGCATCGAGCAGCCTAACGCGGCTCACTCTACCGTCGGCTTTTGCAGCACCATACGTTGTGTTAGGTGCACGTTATGCGACCTTAACGTGCCACCTAACACAACGTCTTGGTGTGCAAGAAGCCTTAGTCAGAACACCTGATCTCTTGTGGCATTAATCATTAATGGCAGAAAACCAAAAATACAACCACATAAGTATTGTTTAAAAAGAAATATGGCCGCTTCCATATCTCTATCCATACAATGTCATTTTAAAGTGGACATGAACTCTTTCACAGGACAGGAGGAAAACATGGAGAAATGCGCCCTGCATGTATTTAGAGAGTTTAGCCTGACTAATTCTCCCTCATCTGTGATTAATCAACTGTAATTTGATCTCTCAGCAGTGTCAGCTGGCTGACGTGACATGCTAATTTCCAGCTAATTTGTAAACACAGGATTTTAACCCTATGTCTCCTTTCATGAAAGCAGGAAGTAGGCACACTGCAGATTTGTTGCAGGATTTGTATCAGCTGTAACACAGAAATGTATTTTAAAGGTTATTGTGCTGTTGCTTATCTTTTAGAGCAGAGAGCAAGTTTTGAGTTCAGGCGACGCTAATGGATCTGCTGCAGACATTTTTGTGTCAGATCTCACAAGACACCTTTAGGGGTCTTTTTGACCCCATACCTACATAGGTTTGCAGGCCTGGATTTACCTCACAGAAGCCTATAGGCACAGATGTCCTGGCACCTTAGATTTCCCCCTCCATGAACCTACAAACCCTCGCCCAACTGCAGCGCAAGTGTGCTGGCTGGCCCAGATATCACTTCCCTCTTACTTCCCTTGCATGTCATAGATAACAACAGGTGCCCCTCAGTATTAAGTAACCAGAAGTATCATCAGTGTAAAGTAGCTAGAGGTGCCCCCAAGTATTAGTTAGCTAGAGGAGCCCCTGCATGGAGGGAGATTTCATCAGTGGAATGTAGAGAGCTGGGTGAGTAAACTCTCATTTACACTCTCAAGTCTCATCGGGACTCTGCATAGGGAAGGAAGGAGGCAAGTGCTCTGGAGTTGAGGAAACCACCTTTTCATCATCAGGCACCTGTAGGCACATGCCTCATAGTTTTGGTAGGATTAGGGGAACTTAAACATATTGGGAAAGTTAGTATGAGTGTTTTTGTTACTTAATATTTTATATTGTTTTGGATATTCTGTGATAACAACTGAAAATCAATACCTAGAGTTAAGGCACATGGCCTTGTAGCTGTGTCCAAGTCAGTCTGATTCTAATGATCAAGTGTGCCAAGAGCAGGAATCTTTTTCTAAGATCAACTTGAATGAATGAGAATGAATACTTGTAGACACCTTTAGGGGTCTTTTGACCCCATACCTACATAGGCAACAATTGTTTTGGTAGGACAAGGGAACTTAAAAATATTAGAAAGGTTAGTATGAGTGTTTAATATGTCATATTATTTTGGATGTTCTGTGATAACAAATACAATGAATACCTAGTGTTAAAGGGGAACTGAAGAGAGAGGTATATGGAGGCTGCCATGTTTATTTCCTTTTAAGCAATACCATTTGCCTGGCAGCCCTGCTGATCCTCTGCCTCTAATACTATTAGCCATAGACCCTGAACAAGCATGCAGCAGATCAGGTGTTTTAGACTTTAAAGTCAGATCTGACAAGACTAGCTGCATGCTTGTTTCTGGTGTTATTCAGATACTACTGCAGATAAATAGACCAGCAGGGCTGCCAGGCAACTGGTATTGATTAAAAGGAAATAAATATGGCAGCCTCCGTATACCTCTTACTTCAGTTCCCCTTTAAGGCACATGTAATTAAATGGAAATTCCATTTTTGTTAAAAACAAACATAAATAAATAGATATTTACAATAAACACAGATCACCCCTGCAAAAATCATTTTGCAATTTTATTTTAACAATTTTTTTTAGAACCATCAGTGACCATAAGCTGAAAATATTCTTTAGTGGAGCCTCAGCTGCAATACACTCTGTACTCTATTTAAGGAGCTGCTATGATGAGACCCTCCAGATATTCCCTTCTTTCCACAAGAGCAAATAGCAAATGTTTTTTCAACACATAAAAACAAAGCAATTAAGCTGAAACAATGCCTGCCTTTACTATATGTAGATAACCCGAAAACAGTTTTTCCTCAACAAACTTAGAATGTGTCACATTAATCTATACAATACTCAGAGACAGGGCCGGCCTTAGGTTTCACAGCGCCCTGAGCAAAACCTGATTTTTGTGCCCCCCCATTCATCCTCTTCACACGTGCAAATACTGTACACACACGTACGCAGGTATACACACACAGGCCCATATGCAATTCCCCTTTTCTCCTGAGATATCTCCTAGGACAGTGGTTCCCAACCTTTTTGATGTTGTGACACATCATGCCAAATGCTCAGATCTCTGTGACACGTCACGTATGTATAATAGAAAAAAATACTATTAATAACCACGAATGGATGGAAAGAGTGCATTATCATGAATACACTTAAAAATATTAATAAAAACAATCAGTGGGACAGTTAGCCGCCTCCCCCCTATTTAGAATGATAGCACAGCACTGACAATTTGCACCACGCATTATAGCCGCAGTGCCCCCCCCCCCCCCAAAAAAAATGCGCTCAGACTCAGTATAGGTAGGTAGCCAGGTATAGGTGCCCCCAGTATAGGATCTCATGTGTAGGTGCCCTCAATATAGGTTGCCAAGCATAGGTGCCCCCAGTATAGGAAGTCAGTTGAAGGTCTCCATCCCCCCATAGGTAGCCAGGCATAAGTGCCTCCAGTATATGCAACCAGGTGTTGGAGCCCTCAGTAAAGGGAGCTAGCTATAGGTGCCCTCAGTATAGGAAATCAGGTGTAGGTGCCCTCAGTATAGGTAGCCAGCTATAGGCGCCCCCTTGGAAGCTGGCGCCCTGAGCGACCGCTCCGGTCGCTCATATCAAAGGCCGGCTATGCTCAGAGACAATCCGAAAATATTTAGTTTTCCTCAACAAAAGTTGAATTGCCCTTGTCATTTCCAGAGAAAGCCAAAAGTCTTCTGTGCAAACTATACTCATCAAGAGGGATATGTGGGATGCTTTAGCACTACGGTAATAATTATAAAGCAGTACAAGATACTGCAGAATATAGATGAATATGAATAACCAATAGCAAAACTATCTGCCTTTTCAAGATGCAAAAAGCTGGGTACACACATGAGATAAAAGTCTTTGGAAAATGAAAGATCAAAGGCCAATTTTACCACCTCCATGTAGCAGGAGAGCCATACCTACACAGTCTATTCTTCAGCTGGGTACACCGTTCAGATAACAATCTGAGAAATTAATCTAACACATAGGTTTGAACGTTTGAAAGACTGATCATTCTAAAGCTTTCTCTTTACTATTCTGATGCTAGCTACACATTATACAATTTTCTGTTAGATTTACCTGCCAGATTGTTTTTTTTCCAACATGTCCGATCTTAATTTCGATCCATTTTCCGATTGATTTCCATAGAAGAGTTGGAAAAAAAATCGATCTGGCAGGTAAATCTAACAGAAAATTGTATCGGGTTTACCAAGCATAAGATTACATTTACTTCCTTTCTCGTACACACCTTGTTTAATGCACAGTAATCTGCAGATCAGATCTGAAAGATTGAGAGATAAGTATCTTTCATCTTGTACTGAACATTTTTTTCTGCATGGGGAGAGCACTGAAACTGTCCATCCTCTACTGAACTATTCATTGTATTCATCTTTTGTTATGTTAGTGATCTCCAGCTTAGATCATTCCTTCAATATGCCTTTTGTTTATACTGTGGAATGTTAATGAAGTTAACACCTTGCTGGGTGGGTGTGAGTTTCACTAAAGAGGTCTTGAAACTGTCCTTTCATAGGTCTGTATATAGACCTTTTGTTGTTAACAATAAGACATTTTTAACCAATCCAAAACTACTTCATGTTGGTAAATGGAGGTGAAGTGAATATAAAATGGGTCAGACCTCAGTCAGGCAGAAGGCTCAAAGAGAGATCACAGGAATAAGGGGACCCAATACTACTTTCTACCAGGTAACTATAAACATACTGATTTCCTGATCTGTAATATTGATTGTATTGTTATTTTGCTTTCTTTAAATTATCAATCATGTTAATAAGTTTGATATTATACAGAAATGGCTTTTGCATGTGTGACTCATAACTGGATGACACATGTCTGATTTTATACTGTACAAAAGTAAACCTGTTAGAGGGGAAACACTGACGCTGCCAGTGTTAGGCCTGGGCTATACAGAAAATATTTTTTTGCTTGTGATCAAGAGATTTAACTTCTTGCTGAAAGGGGCTCTTTGTGTCAACTTTGTTTAGTATTTATAAAGTTAATTGCAAATAAAATTGTCCATAAAGAGTGTATATGAAATCACAAGTGTAAAAAATAAGTTACTACAGATAAACAAATGTTCACGTAAATTATCAGATGTAGCGCTATCATGATAAGGTGATGTAACATTATAAAAGAGTGGTATAACAATCTGAAAGTTTTGAGGAGAGTGCATTCTGCATATATTTAAAAGAAGTGTGTGTTTATTTGGGTGCCTTGATTGCCATTATTTTGAATATCAGTCATGATACTGTAATATTATCTAAGTGTCAGTAATTTGTGTGCCACTATTGCCATCACTTAATCACCTCTAACACATCCCGATATTAAATTAACCCATACCTCTTAACACTATCATATCTAACCTTTTACTAACCTCTCTCAAAACACCAACCTTCCTATAACTAAGCCTAAATGTAACATTCAACTTCATCCCCTAACATTAACCCTGCTAGAACTAGGCCTAGTACTAATCTTTTAGCCAAGCTTTTCGACCAGTAATCCTACATGGCAGCCAATAACAGTACTCAGCTATATTTTATCAGTAACAGTATTGGCTATATCTGCACTGCACTCAATCTGGAGTTTGGCGATATAACAACCCAGCACTGATTTTGCACTCCTATGCCAATATGCATGCTATGCAAACAGTCAGAGATGAGCTGCCCAATTTAATTGCTTGGCACACCATAGTCACACATGTACACTGTGGTTTATAGCAGGGAGTGCTTTTAAAAATGAAGGAAATCTTGAGAATCCCCCTTGAGGACTTGAACAAGCCTATAGCCTGTTGGTAAAAGGCTCACAGCTGTCAGATAATAATCCCTACAGTAAGCAACAACTTCATAAGAGTATTTATTTTTCAAGTGCCAACATATTCTGTGGCGCTGTACAAAGTAGGAAAACAAACAAGGGATACATAATTATACAGACAATGATATACATCAAATATAGACACTGGTATAAAGTACAGAACTGGTGATTACAATGGCAGATGTAACATGATTACAATAGCAGATGTAACATGAAGAATAAAATGTATAGCAGAGTGCAAGCTATTAAATGAATAACATTCCAAGACACAAAAGGGTTATACAATTGTAACTGCTATGCTTGTATACCTATTTTAAATGTCACCTTTTTTCTACTAGTGTACCCAAGCCACATGTATCATTTTTTTCCTGTATATAGATTTGTCATGCATCCACTGATGCTATGTTGTAACTTTCCAAATATACTATTACAATAATGAAAGTTTTAGTCATAATCTTTGTATTTTGTTTCTTTATCTTTACAATGTTAGAATTGTTTTTTTTCCTCTGGAAAGGAATTATAAATGTGTCTTTTATATCTGTTGTGTTGTTGACTTAAGGCAAAATTGTTCCTTTAGGCATACATCTCAGTAGTTTTTCATTTTCACTGTGCAATGGTTATCTTATTAGGAGATATTGTATCTGTTCTTGTATTCTGGAGGTGAAGACGTTTCTCTTTACCTTAAAAGAAACCCTGTCCAAGGATTGAAATTCATCCCAATCAGTGGCTGATGCCCCCTTTCCCATGAGAAATCTTTATCTTTTCTCAAACGGCTCATCAGGGGGCTCTGTATGGCTGACATTGGGCTTGATTCACTAAAGGGTGCTAACACAGTTAGCATGCCTAAAAGCTTTGCATGTGAAAACTAGGGTGCTAAGTAGTTTGCACGGCAAAGCTGTTACTGTTCGCGTGCTATTTTAGCGCACATAAAAGTTTGCACGCGTAAAGTTTTACGCACACTACTTCGCATGCAAAATCAGCTGCTTCACGTGCAAAGTATGCTTATCATGTTACTTAGCACGTGAAGCAGCTGATTTTGCACGTGAAGTAGTGCCCATAAAACATTACGCGCGCAAAAGAGAAAAGGCATTTTGCACATGATAAGCAGCTTTTCACTGGCGTGCTAACAGTTAGCATGCTTTTGTGAATCAAGCCCATTGTGTTGAAACCCCTCTCTGTGGGAGCCTTGTTGCATTGTGGGAAATAGCAGCCGTTTCCAACTGCCAAAAATGCAAGCAGCATCTCCTTCCACTGAAATCACCTGCCAGCAGTAAAAATGTCACCATATGATAAATGTCAGAATGTAAATCAGGGAGAGGAAAGATTTTACAATGGGCAAACACTGACTAAACAATTTATGCATAATTATTGTAAAAATTAAGCACTTATTTTATTTTCACTGGAGTTCCCCTTTAAAGTTACACTATCACGAAATAAGTAGGCAGTGAAAACCTGACAGACCTGACAGGTTTTGGGCCAGTTCCTCTCATCATGGGGGATTCTCAGGATTTACTTTGGTTCAACAGCATTTCCTGAACAGCAGTTGCAAAGTCCACATGACAAAATAGTGTGCATGTGAGTAGAGAGGCTGGCTGGTATCTAACGATTTTGACAGTTAAACTGCTGTTCAGGAAATGCCATTGAAAACAAAGAACACCCTTAGAATCCCCCATGAGGAGATGGACTATCCCAAAACCTGTCGGTTTTGTCAGATTTTAACTCCCTCCTTTTTTCGTGATAGTGATTCCTTAAGTGATGAGGCAGTTGTGGGATGTCTCATGCAGCAGCTGTGATTTCTAAAGAATGTTAAAATGAGTTATTTCTGAATATAATGTCATCATGGGCAATATGTTTATTTATTTGGAGCAAATTCTTCAAATTGCATTTTTCTGAGATGACAATTTTTCTGTTCAACTCTCATTAATGACGATCTAATGAAAAACAAACAGCATTATAAGCTGTCCCATGCTAATTTCAAATGCCTGACATGATTATTCTATGAAGTATACTTTTGTAGAATATATATACTAGTAAAAAGACCTGCCCATTAAAAAACAGGTGCTGGGCCACGGCTGCTACCCTCCCCCCCCCCCCCCCCCCTCTCTCTCCCGAACGCATCCCGCTTGCTCGTCCGCCACTGCTGTCCAAAGTATACAGTATGCATACAGTGAGATATTGTTTGCTTGGCAGTTGGAAAAAGCTGTTATTTCCCACAATACAATGAGGTTTAAAAACAGCAAACTGTCAATTCTGGAAGCACAGACACAGGAGGACGCAGAGACGCAGGGGGTTTATTATATAGGATATCTTACTATACTGTCAGAACTTCTCATAATATAGTAAAGATAACATATAATTATTTAATTTCAGGTGTGATAAAAAGCTGAATTCCTGCTCTACACCTAAAAAGTATCTGTCAACAGAGTGGATCTCCAGCAGCCCATGATGAGTCACAGAGGAGACACAATGCATCACTGCTCAGAGTGTGGGAAGAGCTTCACTCGTCCATCACATCTTATTATACACCAGAGGAGTCACACTGGGGAGAGGCCATTTTCTTGTCCTGAATGTGAGAAATGTTTTACTGTGAAATCACACCTGAAAGATCATCAGAGGATTCATACAGGAGAGAAGCCATTTTCTTGCTCTGAATGTGAGAAGTCCTTCAGAAGTCAAAAAAACGTCAACATTCATCTCCGGATTCACACAGGAGAGAAGCCATATAAATGCACAGAATGTGACAAATGCTTCACACGGGAGGCAGTTCTTACTCAGCATCAAAGAACTCACACAGGAGAAAAGACATTTAAATGTACAGAATGTGATAAATGCTTCACGCAAAGATCAAGTCTTACTCAGCATCAGAGAACTCACACAGGAGAAAAGCCATTTAGTTGCTCAGAATGTGACAAGAGCTTCACATGGGATGGACATCTTACTCGGCATCAGAGAAGTCACACAGGAGTAAAGCCATTTAGTTGCTCAGAATGTGACAAGAGCTTCTCAGAACTGTCACATCTGAGAAGTCATCAGAAGATACATGAGCGAGTGGATGTGAGCCTGTAAACTAATTTGAATTAACATTTTTGTTGCAGCATGACAGGATTATGACTTTTAATTATAAAAGTTTCATTAACATATGCATCTTTGAAGCTTATATAGATAGCTTCATAAAACATGGATACACAGAAAGTACAAAACTGCAGATGAAGTGAACTTCTAAATCCTAACTGATTTCTAAATATATTTTTAAATTTTTTTGCATAATAGACAATAATAACATAAGGATATCCATCTAATCAGTGTTTTATTTACTGTCCACTACTATGGAAAAAAAATGTACTTTGGAATCCATGTGTACAGTATGTATAATTATAAAATGTGCATTTGTCAAAGTGTAAAACGCCATCAAAACCTTTATTTTCTGTCACTTTTACTTGCAGTAGTTTGTAAAAATCTAACAGATCTAACAGGTGTTGGACTTATTTTGTTTTTCTTTATTTTCAAAAGTACTAACTGAATGGCAGGTGCTCAGTCCAGCTACCAATAAAGTGCACAAACATGTAGGGAGGCTGGCCAACATCCTTGTTTATCTCCTTTCCAGGGACTGCTTTTGTAAAGAATAAAGGAAATACTGAGAATTCCACATGAGGAGATGAAATAATCAAAAACCTTTCAGATCTGTTAGATTATTATATTAAGAATGTGTAAACATTTACTTTAAATCTAACCACTTTTTGCAATAGTGGTCCTTTAAGTAAATGATCTTTATATAAAAGATCTGTAAATATATCTGTTTTTTACATTAGATGAACATGATTATCCATGTATTTCTATATTTGCGTGGAGGTGTGTGGACAATCAGTTTAAGAAAATGATGTCATTTTAAATTCAATGGGTTTGATTCACAAAAAGTGCTAACTGTTAGCACGGCCGTTTTCGCGTGCATTTTCGCATTGCGCGCGATCGCAAATTTTTGCGCGAAACGATAACAGTTTTCGCGTGCAAACGCAAATTTTCACGTGAAATTGATATCGTTTTCGCACAAAAAATTTGCGTTTGCGCGCAAAACCGTTATTGTTTTGCGCAAAAATTTGCGATCACGCGCAATGCGAAAATGCACGCGAAAACGGCTGTGCTAACAGTTAGCACTCTTTTGTGAATCAAGCCCAATATATTTTCATCTCTTCTTGACTAGTGGTGGGGGGACAGGTAAAATAGTTTGCATGTATGTGATTTTATCTGCTCATTGATTGATGTGTTTATGTGTTTTAAGTTTAATTCAATAAAACCTGTAATATCTTTTTAGTATTTTTTATGTGCTAGAAATATTTTTTGCATCGTTGTTCTATGAAATGGGTCTTAATACTAATTTCCAAAGCATTGTAGCCAAACAATAGAGCAACAGGTATGCAAAAGAGTCCATTACCATGGACATAGTCACTGAACTACCTCAAACAAAAGACATCCATGGCAAACCAAAATATATATATATATATATATCACACCATGAAGTATAAATAAATATCTTTATTAAGGGATATATCTCATAAAACCAAATTAAAACCACAAGACACGGCAGGTGGGAATACAGCCGAGGTAAGAAATAATGTAAACACTATATCTCAGATAGTAGACACCCGTAGGGTGTAAGGTCACGCCATATAGCAATGTATAATAACACAAGTGCCTGCACAGCAGACCAAATAGTGCTGCAACGTGGCCGCTGTGCAGGGCAGATAAACTGCATAAATAACTAGTGACAGATGGTCAACCAAAATCGACTCACTCTGGGATGGGGACAAAACCGCACACCAAGACTGGACAACCGTGTCTGTGCTCACGCGGATGGAAAATTGTCATTCCTCGGAGATAGCTAATCACAACTAAGGTGTCCCTAAAAAACTGAGAGACCGGCGAGTTCCAGTGGGCGTGACCACACTTTTTGCGAGACCTTGCCGTGCATAATGCCGCGCACACAGGATCTTGCATATATGCAAGTCCAAGCCTTGTTGTCAGGCCGGCCCAATCCCAAGGTGTTCATTGTTAAATAATATGAATAATTTGAATGTGATACAAAAATTATATAAATACAATGAAAGAATATATCAAATTTAATAAATATGCCGAAAATGGCACATATAGAGAAAAATAAAAACAATAATTGCTGAAACGACCACAAACAGTGCCATCTAGTGGCCAATAAGTACACCGCTCATATATATGAATAGGCCTATAAGCCAGAAAAAAACACAGTTTCTCAGAAATCTATCCAAATCTATTTCTGAGAAACTGGGAGCTGTGGGGTAATAACTATGTTCAGTAATATGTTAAAGAGACACTTAAGCCAGAAAAAAAAATGAGTTTTACTCACCTGGGGCTTCTACCAGCCCCCTGCAGCAGTCCTGTGCCCTCGCAGCCACTCACTAATCCTCTGGTCCCCCTCTGCCAGCTAGTTTCATTTTTGCCGACAGGCCCGTCAGGACTGGCCAACCGTAGCTTTTTCCGCATTCCCGACTGTAATTAGCGCTATTGCGGGCCGCAATGCGTACAAAAATACGCGTTGCCGCATATCTATGAGTGCGTAATGTATTTTTGTACACGTTGCGGCCCGCAATAGCGCTAATTACAGTCGGGAATGCGGAAAAAGCTACGCGTGGCCAGTCCTGACGGGCCTGTCGGCAAAAACAAATCTAGCTGGCAGCGAGGGACCAGAGGATTAATGAGTGGCTGCGAGGGCACAGGACTGCTGCAGGGGGCTGGTAGAAGCCCCAGGTGAGTAAAACTCATTTTTTTTTCTGGCTTAAGGTTCACTTTAAGGTTAATAGATAGCCCAGACTGAGTGACAACTATGATTATGAGAAATTCTGAACTGGATTGGCCTGCAGATAGCAGAATTAGGGTGGGGCTATATCATGTCATAATAACAGTGTCACGGCAATACAGTGATAGACTAGGATGCTCTGTGTTATGTATTGCCTCATTATTACTTACTTTTTCCTTTTCTTCTTTGAAGATAATTCCTATTGGTATTGCTACTGTTACAGTTATTGTTCTGTGTAGTTTTACTTTCAGTTGTTTGGAATTTTGTGCTGTCTTTTTCCTTTTAAGCATTATTAAGACCCCATTGTTGACTAAACACTGAGAGTACTTAAAAATAATTTTCAAAATGCGATTGTATACTCAACGCCATTAACGTGGTTTGTTTAAAATGTCTTCCGCTAATAAAAATGTAAATGAAGATGACATCTAATGTTTATATAACATATTGCACCACATAATAACTATATGCTAAAACCCAGAAATACAAAAGTCAATCATGGAATTATATACGGGTAATGTGATCATGTGTCCACTCCCTCATAAAATAAATATATATATAAATATATAAAACATTAGAAAAAATATAAATATAAGAATAAGGGAACCATAAAGGCCCATGTTAGATAAAATAGCACCAGAAATTAATGTAACAAAAATCATGGTAAAAAAAATGAAGAATAAAATATACTAGTAGACCCAAGCCCATTTAAAAATGGGCTCTAGGTCTTTTTTCTGAAGCTGCCAGGGTGCATGCGCGCGCGCGCCGCACGCTTGCACGCAAACCGCCACCCACACCCACCAGTCTCGCCCACCTCACTTGCCCGCCCACCTCGCTCGCCCGCCTGGTCCCATCCAGCTGTCCATTACTGTGCACATGCACAGTAGCAAAAAACAGGGACACAGGGACAGCTGGACGCAGCAACACAGGGATTTTATTGTATAGGATACATATATATATATTGTAAAAGTTTGGGCAACCTTGTTAATCGTTATGATTTTCCTGTATAAATCATTGGTTGTTACGATAAAAAATGTCAGTTAAATATATCATATAGGAGACACACAGTGATATTTGAGAAGTGAAATGAAGTGTTTTGGATTTACAAAAAGTGCGCAAAGCATGTTCTTCAAGGTCGGGGCCCTTTTGGCTGTTAGGCTAGGTATTCAGTAAGGAAGGGTCAAGATTGCCATTATTCCTTAAGATCAGGGGCATAACAATAGGGGCTGCAGGTGAGGGGGGGCTCAGGGCCATTTTGGGGGCTGGAGGGGTCGCAGCATGAGGGGAAAGCCATGGCCACACATCGGCGGGGAGGGGGGACGGTCCCCCCCTCCCTCACCTCGGGCTCTCCCCTCTGTGCTCCCCTCCAGCATTAATCAGTGTCTGTGCAGGCAGCGGCAGATACACATACCTTCCTGCATTCCACCATGGATATTCCTCTCTCTAGTGTCTGATGTGACTTCCTGTATAAACAGGAAGCTGCTTCAGACACTAGAGAGAGGAACATCCACGGTGGAGCGCAGGAAGATATGTGTATCTGCCGCTGCCTGCCGCTTGCACAGACACTGATAATAGATGCTGGAGGTTCCTAGTTACGCCCCTGCTTAAGATGTCCCAGTGTCTGGATAGAAGTTCTTGTAACTGTGTCCACAGTGTGTTGTGTGAAGTCGTAGATATTTGTTTATACTTCATGAAGTGATATACATTATTACATATAGTTTGGTTTGCCATGGATGTTTTCTTTTAGAGGAAGTTTATTGCCAAAGCATTGTAGATTAAAATACACCAAAACAGGGCTCACCAAAATGGTTTATCCCATTTATTAAATCAACAGAGCATACAAAAATGTTTTGGGACAAAAGACTGAGCATCTGAGGGAGGGAGAATGGCTAAAAACCTTATGCCAGGCTTCCTGTACTTTATTTTCATTAAATAATTGTGCTAGCCCCAGTTTTCTGTTTTTTCACTGGTATATCTGGGTGTGGTGGTACAGGAGTGCTGCTTGGCCGAGGCGAATCAAGCAGGTGAGCACCCGAAGCAGGTAAAGAAAATCATTTTGGTGCTCGCACTGTCCCGCTCTGCAGCCTGACCTGGACACTGCCATGGACATAACATTGTTATATCCATGTCCGCGCAAGGGTAATTTGGTTATCTGATGATCGCTGGACCCCAAATTACTTCTCCCTCTGAGTTGCTATGACTCGGAGGGGGAATAGTAATTAACGCCACTAGGAGATGTCATTCTGCTCACCCTGTGCCAAAAAGTTTGGGCGGCAAAATGCCGTGTATGCCACAGCAGGGGCCTCCTGTGCTGCCATTACTGCTCTGTCTGTTACTTGTATGGCTGCTGCTGCCTCTCCATCATTAATACACAGACCTCAGATCAGCAGTAATGTGAACAGAGGGAAGAGCGGCACAGCGGAAGTGAGGTCATTGCTCATTTACTGCATTTTATGTGTGTCATATGGTTACTGAGTGCTGCATCACTTTGAGTCACGGCTAATCTGCAGGTCTCTGAGTGTTGGGGAAAGGGAGGTTGGGTGGAAGGACAACTTTGGCTATTAATTAATTAATTATTTATTTAAGTATTTATATAGTGCCGACATATTATTCAGCACTGTACAGAGTGTATTATCTTGTCACTAACTGTCCCTCAGAGGAGCTCACAATCTAGTGCCTACCATAGTCATATGTTTATGTATGTATTGTGTAGTACATGTATCATAGTCTAGGGGAAGCCAATAAACGTATCTGTATGTGTGAGGAAACCTGAGTGCTTGGAGGAAAGTTATGCAGACCTGGGGAGAACATGCAAACTACTTGCAGGGGGTGACTATATATGCAGGGGGTGCAACTTTGACTACCGACCTATACTGAAGGGCTACCTATTGGGGAGGGGGCACCATTGGCTACCCATTACAGAAGAAGGACCTTTGACTGGCACCGGGGAGAAGGGCCACAAATGTGCCATGTGGAGCCACAAAAACCATAGCAGCTACCCTGTGGTGGTAACTGTACATACATATTTATGCATACAGAAAAAAATATATATGTATATACTAATATTATATGTATATACTAATACTATATATATATATATATATATATATATATATATATATATATATATATATATATATATATATATATATATATATATATATATATATAGTAATATATAATTCCTAGCAAAGGTATAAGGGACAATTTTATCCAATTGATTTTACAGTAGCATCTACTGTACCACAGCTGCATACTATAGTAACATAATACACATCGTGTGGGTCAAGTGATGTTAAAGGAAGAATCACTGTGTATTTCTATTTAATTGTTGGTGGGTTTTTTTTTTTACCATCCATGTGAGCCCTGTATGCTGGGATACAAGGCTTAGTGCAGAGATCGCTGATGGACTCTGGGAGCTTTCTAAATAAACAAATAGTCCGTAACTGTGGCGATTGGACTTCCGAGAAGCTCCGGCAGCAGAAAGCTACCTTGGTGATTGCAAAGGAAAGGGGGAAGTGCGAGAGTCTTTTGATGTGTGTGCGAGCCCCGGGAGAAACAGCACGAGTGGTCCCAATGATTTATATGATGGAGGGTGAGGGGAAAAAAGACTGTTTGTTTATTTAGATAGCTCCCAGAATCCGTCAGCTCAGCGTCAGCGTCCGCACTGAGCCAGCATACAGGGCTCACGCGGATGTTAAAAAACCCACTAACAATTAAAAGGAATTACACCGTGATTCTTCTGCATGTATGCAGTAACTACTGTGGGGGTACTAAAAGGGGCACTACAGCGAATAAATGTAAAATGTAAAATATGTGCAAACCTATATAAATAAGAAGTACGGTTTTTCCAGAGTAAAATGAGCCATAAATTACTTTTCACCTATGTTGCTGTCACTACTCACTTACAGCAGGTAGTAGAAATCTGACAGAAGTGACAGGTTTTGGACTAGTCCATCTGTTTGCAGGAGATTCTCAGGGATTTATTTATTTTCAAAAGCACTTCGTGAATGGCAGTTGCTCCGTCCAACTGCCAAAAAACTGTGTAGCGAGCAGGGAAACTGGCCAGCATCATTGTTTAAATCCTTTTTAGAAAATACCTTTATAAAGAATAAAAGCCTTGCTGAGAATCCCCTATGAAGAGATGGACTAGTCCAAAACTTCTGTCAGATTTCTATTACCTACTGTAAGTGACAGCAACATAGGTGAAAAGTAATTTATGGCTCATTTTACTCTGGAAAAAATGTACTTTTTATTTGTATATGTTTGCAAATATTTTACATTTTACAATTTTTTGCCATAGTGCCCCTTTAAAAACAAAGTGTTACACGAGAGTGGTCCTTTAAGAAGATTACATTGCATGTTTACATTCACAGGTAGGGTGTTGACACTGGGAGAAAACACATTTACATCAAAATAGTACATTCCAAAAAATATTAAAAAAATATTTCACCACTTCAGCCTATCTGGATGGATATACTCATCCAGATAGGCTGCACTAACTGCCACAGCTCCCATTCATTGATCTATGTCTCCGTGTGAAAGACTGACGGCTTCTCTGAAAAGCCACGATTTTTCTAAGTATCATGTCTTCCCTTCACTTCCTGTGAGCAAGAGCTCTCGCTTACAGGATGAAAAACAAAAAAAAATTACTAAGGCCATCTTGTGGTCAAATAGTAAAATTACATCTACATACATTTGTTTTTTAAATATACTCAATCAATTACATTTAAAATTATCTGTGAACCTCCTCACTCCAAAAAAAAAAAAAAAAAATGTTTTATTAAAAAAATAAATAAAAAAAATACAATAAAAAAAACAACATAAATAGATACCCAAGGGTCTGAACTTTTTAATATGCATGTCAAGAAAGTATATTACTATTATTTTTTTTAAATTATAAGCTTGTATATAGTGATGGATGCAAATTGAAAAAATGCACCTTTATTTCCAAATAAAATATTGGCGCCATACATTGTAATAGGGACATATTTAAAATGGTGTAATAACCAGGACAAATGGGTAAATAAAATATGTGGGTTTTAATTATGGTAGCATGTATTATTTTAAAACTACAATGGCTGAAAACTGAGAAATAATTATTTTTTTCTTAATATTTCCGTTAAAATGCATTGAGAGGGGGGCGGAGCCAGCCATGGAGGAGTGAAGACGTGAGTGCTCCGAGCTCCCGACCCTGCATGCTTTCAACAGCTTACACTAGATAGAATACCGAACTTGGCGACATTTAGAAGGGTATGAAGGGTGATAAGAAGACCTCAGCAACCGACAGGTGGCCTCCAACCCCGAACCAGAGACCGGTAACACGCTATTTCCAAGCCGTAGGCCCGGCCACAGAAACCACCAATATGGCGGACGCCGCGCCCTCTGCCTCTTTCAAATCAGGCCCGGCTGCTCTCTGCAGCCTGGAAGACATCTGGAAATACCTCCGTGGTCTCCCTACCAAACAGGACCTAGAAGAACAAACAGAACGTATCGTCAACTCTACGAAAGCGGAGATAGCCTCCATCCACTCTGATATTACAGGCCTCTCTGACAGAGTCACCTCGGTGGAGAACGGCCTCACAGAGCTGCGAGCAGAAGTGGCGCAGCTTAAAGCCGCGAAGGAGAAACAACTTACGTGCAATCGCGCACTTCGTACTCAAATGGAGGACATGCAGAACAGGAACCGCCGCAACAACATACGAGTGCGCGGTATCCCTGAAACTGTACTTCCAGACGACATCACTGCCACGCTGCGCACCATTTTCAATGGCCTACTGAACCGTCCGGCTGAACAACGCCTCAAATTTGATAGGGCACACAGGGCCCTGAGAGCTGCTCCAGCGGATCAAGATTCGCCGCGAGACATTATATGCAGGCTCCATAACTTCACCGAGAAGGAATCCATTATGAAAGCCGCACGTGGTGCGGACTCCATCACCTGGCAGGGAGAGACGATCACTCTATTTCAGGATTTGGCGCCTTCTACACTAATTCAACGCCGGGCACTGAAGCCCCTGATACAGGCCTTGCAGGACATCGGCGCTACTTACTACAGGGGATTCCCTTTCCAAATGATTATGAAGCATGGATCCAAATCCTTTACTCTGCGACATCCCTCGGAGCTACCGGATCTATTTAAAGCTTTCGCTATGTCGGCTGTGGAACTACCTGAATGGGACCCGGATTCCATGGACGTCACTCGGCCTCAGAGAAAGCGTGGCCCTCGCCGCTAAGGTTGTGTGAGTAACCCTGGCCCCGATGCTCTCCGATTGCTGCGGTCTCGCTTGCCCCGCTTGTTTTGACTCGCTCTCCCCACCGCCCTGTGCCCGACATGGTGCCCTAATGCTGCCCTGACGCTTCCCTCGCCCGTTGTTTGGCGCTCTGCCTCGCCCTCCCTTGCCTGGGGAGGCCCGCTGCCTGCAATGAGCCCTGGCGGTACATTTCTCGTTGGCCGTCTACCTAACTGAGCCCCCACCCTCGGAATATACTGGTCCACTACCATCCTCCGCCTGCCATGGCGTACACAATATAGCAAATCTCTGGGACCCCTGAGGACCTTGCACCCCGCACTCCCTCCTGCAGGAGGAACTTCACTTTCGGAGCCGCGGGCACGGATCGTGTGATTATCCTGGACTTGCTAACATTTCACTGTTGTAGCCACATGCTATGGGTAGCTTGATCTGGGGGTGGGGGAGATGTGTTTATCTGTGCTAAGAGAGGGGGTTGGGGCCTTTCCGCCGTCTTTCGCTGGACATGGTGATATTGTTTCCGTGTGTAGCGGGACGGTGGGGGCCAGACCCCCAGGTCTGCGGAATTGTGCCACATTTTCACTCAGAGCCTGGAAATGGTTGTGACTGGAGGAGGAGGGAGATGGGGTCGGGACGGACTGGGTCGGGGTGTGGGGGTGTGCCCGGGGGCGCCTGGGGTCGCCCCCTTTTGAACAGAAAACCTCCACGCTGGTCTTTGGCCTTTGGGGTGGCCCTGTGTCCCCGGGCTCCCGCCGGGTGCCTCCCGGCACCTTTCTGCGAGCACATGTTATGACGTCTGGGCCTGATGTTGATGTGGGGGGGGGGGCGCGGCGGGATCCCCTCCCGTCTCCTCCCGGCTGCAATGATGGGCCCTTCCGTCCCCCTCCTGGCTGCCCCCCTCCCCCCCTGGGCCCCGCGACGCGGGTTGCTCGGGGGGGGGGGCTGCCGGCCTGGGGGGCGGGACACGAGGCACCTAGCCCCGGGGGGAGGGGGGGGGATTGGGCGGGTTGGGACTCTGTTTGGACGCAGAGCTTGAGGCGTGCGGACGGATGCTCGGTGGGGGGCTCTGGGTGGGGGGGGAGGGAGCTTGGAATAGAAAGAACTGATGGGCCCTGAAGGGGATCATCTAAGGTTTATATTCATTATCTGCGGACTATTTGCGACCAGCTCATTCCCCAGCAATGGAAGAATTACTCAGGTTGTTTATATTTTGTGGCTATACACCATTTCGGTTTTCTTTACTGTTATCATATGCATGTGGAGGTTCTGGGTGCCCCGAGACACACACTCCCCTATGGTGTGGTTTTCTTTACCCCACGGCTTAATGCCATATACCCGGGAGACCCAGAGTCTCTTAATAAAAGTGTTAATACACTACCATTTTGGGACCACTACGTGGCCCACAGGTAAATGTTATACTGCCTGTACTTTACCTATGTTTTATGTGTGGATTCTGACACACATTGCTCCTCTTCTCATTCTGCATTCCTTTTACTTCTTCTTCCCTGTTACTCGATCTGTCACCTCTTCATATGTCTTTTCCTATGTGAAATGTCGAGAGACCTGCCCGGTATGGACCCACATTCCAGCAGTCACTTAGACTGCTAACTCTAAATGCCAAGGGACTGAATGTTCCTGAAAAGAGATCCTCTATTTTGAATATGTGCCACAAAGACAGGGCCCACTTTATCTGTTTGCAAGAAACGCATTTTAAAGGCCCCAAACCTCCCAGGTTGTTTAATAAATACTATAAACAAGCATACTATAGCTCCCCACAAGACACTAAAACCAAAGGCACAGCTATCTTGATATCTAGAGATACACCTTTCTCCCTGCAGGCAGAATATAGTGACCCAGCGGGCAGATTTAACCTAATCAGAGGTATACTACACAATCAAAAAATCACAATTGGATCTTTCTATGCCCCCAATACCCAACAGATCACTTTTTTCCAAGCCTTCCTATCCAAACTCAACACTTTTGCGGAAGGTAGTATAATTATAGGGGGAGATCTTAATCTAGCACTAGACCCCTCTCTCGACTCCTCCTCTCAAAGATTCCCGATCTCCAGACAGCTACTTCGAAAGTGCAAGTCTCTCCTCCACAACATGCAATTAATAGACGTATGGAGAATACACAATCCCACACAGAAAGACTACACATTTTTCTCTTTCCCACACTCCTCATACTCCAGAATCGATTATATATTCACCTCTCACAACCTACTGTCCGTCACAACCTCTGCTAAAATTGGCAACATCTCCCTATCTGACCATGCACCGGTGTCAGTGGACCTGGCTCTGGGAGAGAACAGACGGAGTAATGCCTCCTGGCGATTAAATAATTCCCTACTCCAAGATAAGACTTTTCACCAAAAATTTAAAGGAGAAATGGAAGAATTCTTCCAAATCAACAATACGACAGAGGTGTCCCCAACCACTTTATGGGAAACTCACAAATGCTTCGCACGAGGCTTGCTTATTAGAGAAGGGGCCAGAAGAAAGCGAGTGAGGGAGAAAGACATACAGGATACTCTGTCCTCTATTAAATCCCTAGAGACCCAGCACAAACAGACCTGCTCCCCAGAGGTGCTCACTGATCTTACTAAACTCAGGGAATCCCTCAAAAAACTTTTATTCCATAAGGCCAAACATGCAGCAGAAAGATGTCGCCGAACCTTCTACGAATATGGCAATAAATGTAGCTCTATCCTAGCGAGGGCCCTAAAAACTCAGCAAACCTCCAACTATATAGCTGGTATTAAAAATAAACATTCAAAGATGCTTTATAAATATGAAGACATCTCAGGAGCTTTTCGAGAATACTACTCTAGCCTATATAACTTACCTTCACACACGGGTAATTCACCTCCCCTAGCCAATAGGATCAGAATTTCTGACTATATCCAACAATCAGGCATGCCGACTCTCTCAGAAGCCCAATCGAAAGAGCTCGAGGAGCCTTTCACAGACGATGAAATATGCACAGCCTTATCCCAAATGCCCTCTGGAAAAGCCCCAGGCCCAGACGGATACACGCCTGAATATTATAAAAAACTTGGCCCCCTCTTAACCCCATTTATGCTAAAAGCTTTTAATGCCATCATAGAATCCCCCTCGGACCAGACCCGATTTCCTGCCCAGATGCTCGAATCCCACATATCTGTTATTCCAAAATCGGGGAAAGATCCCTCCCAATGCCAAAGCTACAGACCAATCTCACTTTTGAACATTGACATCAAAGTGTACGCTAAAATGCTAGCCAACCGATTGGCCCCATTCTTAACTGAGATTGTTCACCCCGACCAGGTGGGATTTATACCTGGCAGGGAAGCGAGAGACAATACAATCCGTACACTGGATGTCATTCATTGGGTGAGGTCTCAGTCCACCCCGACTATGCTACTATCCACAGATGCAGAGAAGGCTTTTGATAGGGTGGACTGGGACTTCATTGAAATGACCCTCCGCCATATAGGCCTAGGAGATAAAATGTGTAAACTAATCCTGGCATTATACTCCTGCCCAAACGCCAGGGTGAAGGCTAACGGAGTACTGTCTGAGGCGTTTACTATCAATAATGGGACCAGACAGGGCTGCCCTCTGTCTCCTTTAATTTTTGCCCTTTCCCTAGAACCGTTCTTATGCACAATACGCAATAACCCGGACATCAAGGGGGTTACTTTCCCATCATCCTCCCATAAAGTAGCTGCCTATGCAGACGACTTACTATTCTTCCTCACCAATCCACACATCTCATTACCTAACCTACTAAGTGAATTCAAAAGATATGGCCTTTTATCTAATATGTCGATCAACTATGATAAGAGTGAAGCTCTTGGGATACTATTACCAACAGATCTGAAAACCTCACTTCAGCTTAATTTCCCATTTAAATGGCCCAATAAAGCCTTGAAATACCTAGGCGTACAAATTACCCCAAATCCCAGGGAGCTGTTCTCAACTAACTTTATCCCCACCCTTGCTCGTATTAAACAGGACCTCCTCTCATGGGACAAACCTCACTTCTCCTGGTTTGGTAGAACTAGCATCATCAAAATGACTATTATGCCCCACCTCTTATACCTTTTTCAGACGCTCCCGATATTTATACCCTCCCACTACTTTAAAACAGTCACTCAAACGTTCTCAAAATTCATCTGGAACGGCCGCAAACCAAGACTTAAATACTCTCTCCAAACAGCCTCCAAGGAGAAAGGAGGGATGGCTGTACCTAACCCACGTCTCTACCATGCAGCAGCCACCCTCATTAGAATCATAGACTGGCATAGACACTCACACCACAAGAGATGGGTCTCTATGGAAAATGAGATTGTGAACGGACACCTCATGCATACTCCCTGGTCTGCCCCTCTGCTCAAAGTAACAAACCCAGCGGCCTCTTTGATTTATCAAACACTTAAAGCATTAGCGAAGTTTAGGCGGGACTCGGAATTGTCACCCTGGCCCTCGCCCCTGCTTCCCCTACTGGATAACCCAGGATTCCCTCTCGGTCTCCCTTCCACTAGCTACACATCATGGAGAACCATTCCCACCTTACGCGCACAGCACCTACTCAATGAGGGAGAATGGATTACACTACAGAACCTTAGACAAACACTTAACTCTCCTACTCTAGACCACTGGTCCTGGATCCAATTTAGACACTATATTTCGTCCCTGGGTTCTAAAACAAATTTCTCTAGACCTCTAACAATATTTGAACAAACCTGCCTTAAATTCACTCCTAAACAACCTGAAGGCACCTGCCTCTTCCTACAAAGAGAAATGGGAACAGGACTTGAACCTAACGTTTTCAAACAAACAATGGGAAAAAATCCTAACCTTCTCACACAAGTCTTCAATTTCCTCTAGAATCCAAGAGGCCGGATATAAAATTTTTACGAGATGGTACCTCACCCCCACCAAAATTCATCGAATATTCCCAGGATCTTCCCACCTCTGCTGGAGATGTGGGCAAGAAGCAGGAACTCTGCTACATATATTCTGGTCCTGTAGTAAGATCACACAATTCTGGGCAGACATAAGGGACTTCATACACACCATGACCGACTCCCTCCCTCCACCTGACCCAGCGTTCTTCTTATTGCACCACAACACCTGGTCTATCCGCAGATACAAAAAAACCCTTACGAGACACTTAGTCAACGCTGCTAGGGCCTTGATAGCTAAAAAATGGAAATCGAAGGTTCCCCCCACAGCACTAGAATGGACTAGAGAAGTGGATCGGATAAGTTACATGGAAGACCTCACGGCCACTATACACGGAAAACATGAACAATACTGGAAGACCTGGTTCGGCTGGTTTGAATTTAAAGAATCAGATCTCTATCGATCCCTTGTGAATGGACAGGACACATCTTAAACAGTACTTGAACAACTCACTAGAATTGTAAGAGGACTGTGAAAACTTAACTCATGCCTGTAACTTACCTGATCCGCTCCCCCTACACGGGGCCTCTGTTCCCCCCTTGGCATTTGGACAATACAGCGTCATTCCCGGGATAGGCTCTCGACACGACACTTACTTACTTGTACCTTCTTTCTCTTTTCTCTTCCTATCACTTTCCTCTACTTTCTCCATACTCACTCATTCATGAATACAGATACCTCCTATAACCTATTGAATAGTAAGGTTTTCCAAACACATCCAACAAAGCACTAGCACCCTTAAACCAGAACGCGGAAATTGGGATACTGGTCCTAAACCTGAATACAAATGTGACAATTGACAAGCCTCATTGCATGATCCCTTGGGGCATGAGGCTGTCAAAGATATATCAGACAAGGCCCTTCCCAATAATAAGAGCTACTACATTCTATAGGTTCTGTCTATATGGCATGGATCGCCGTTGAATCCCTATGGACCGCACTGGCTCGCGCTCACTCATAGGGCATATTAATGTGGCCTGGAAGATCCCTTCTTTCTCTTTTTTTTTTCTTGCTAGATATTGACCCTGAAAAACCTCTATTTGCATAGTTATATAAAACATTATTTCTTTTTCTTTTTTTTTTTCTCTAAGTTTAACCACAATATCTGTTATGTATAATCTTTGTGTTTTCAAAAATTGTGACATGCAATATACCTGTTGTCAGCTTCATTTTATATGTATGTTTTCTCTATTTCTTGGAAAAACAAAATAAAAGAATCTTTAAAAAAAAAAAAATGCATTGAGAAAAAAATAATTCTTAGCAAAATGTACCACCCAAAGAAAGCCTAATTAGTGCTGAAAAAACAAGATATAGATCAATTCATTGTGATAAGTCGTGATAAAGTTATTGGCGAATGAATGGGAGGTGAAAGTTGCTTGGATGCATAAGGTGAAACAACACTGAAGGCTGAAGTGGTTAAAACACCAGAAGTGTAGGTAATCAATAAAGCACTTAATACTTACAGTATTTTTTGACGTATAAGATGCTCCGGAATTTAAGACGCACCTAGGGCAAAAACCAGGAAACAACAATATACTAAACCTGGTGCGTCCATGTTCCAGGAGCATCTTGTGGATGTTTTCCCCCAATTATTGTGTCCTTCTGTGTCAGGCAGCCTACTGGTCAATAAAAGTGCAGGGATCACATCCTTTAAAATGACTGGAGTAGGGCGCCCATTATTGGCAGATAGTGGACATAAATGATAATAATAATTAAAAAAAATACAAATGTAACCATAACAGTAAACTCTATATTGTTATCAGACTCATCATACATGCTCATGACATATTGACTATGCTCCCAGTCCTACATTTTGACTACTAGAACAGCAAGAAACAGCACTTATCAGTTTTACTAATCTGGCTAAGCTTTAAGACTCATTTTTAAACATATCATAACCATTGTTCCCTTCCCCCCAAAAAACAAATGCATGTCCCTTTTGAGAAAATTTTTTCTCATATTCTCAGTTTGTATTCATTATTTGGATCACTTCTGAAAATAGTCAATGTTGTTTTGACAAACCCTGCATATTTGGTGATTCTAGCATGTATGGGGACTATTAACTGTTTATTTCAGCGGCCATTGACATTTCTTTAAAAAACAAAATTAAAAAGCATTTACATAAAATATGTCTTTATAGTCGACTATTTTGCCCTTTATTTCCTTCTGCCATGCCTCTGTCTGGGTTTTTGGACACTTTGTACTGCTTTTTTAAAAGAAATCCTGGTTGCAGAGATGCCCTGAAGGTTTTAGAGGTTCGCCTGCAATCATTGGAGCTCGCTGCAGACAGTCGATTCACAAATTGTTGCAATAAAATGTACGATCTACAAGTGTTCTTTTATATTTGTCCATCACTACCTAGGGAATGAGTTTATGTCTCTGCAGGTGACAGTTATAGTGAGGCTAAGGCTTAGCTGTTCCAGAAATGTACATCTACACGTTACCTTGCATGAGCAATGCATAAATTAAATGCAGAGTGTTCTTTTCTTATTGCTGGCATTAGACACAGCTCTCCAGTAGAGAAAGGAGGAGGAATTTGTAGATCTTAAAAGTTTATTTATTCAGTTTGTATGCAGATGTTGTTTCCCCAAACAAGCTCAGGTGGAGCGTTTATGTAAAATAGACAATCACCACATACTGGGGACCTGTAGTGTATCAATGGATCCTTAGTGAATGTAAATAAACAAGGCCGTTGTGTGTGATGGTGTAAAGCTCTCACTTGAAGGGAATTTTTATGCTGGGAATACACCATGCCCCAAATGCAATTCATTTTTTCTCCTAAGTTTTCTCCTCAGTGATATTTTCAAACTTGTCAATAAAATTAATTTTACACCACCTGCAAGCAAAAGAAAACTCCAAATAATTTTGAGAAAAACTTTTTTCACCTACATTTTGGTACTTTTTCCATTGCAAAGTTCTAAAAATGTGCTCTAAATCGAAGATGAAAAATTATCTCCTAGGAGATAACTCTGGAGAAAAACTTAATTGCATATGGGCCCATGAGTTTTTTTGGCAGATAGATGGCTCGATAGATATTTTCCAACAGGTCTGATCTGAGTTAGATCTTTTTTAGATCGATTTTCTCATAGAAGTAAATGGGATTCGAATGGAACATCAATTGACCAGTAAATCTGCTGAATAACTCATTGTGTATTCCAAGCATTAGGGCTTGTACACACTCCCAATGCATATTGCCTGTTGGAGATGAGCACCTGATCCCCTTGGGGAACATTGCTGAGCAGGGCTGCACAAACGTGTGTCAGCTGTGCTATGAGGGTGGGTGGGCAATAAAGGGAAAACAAGCAGTGCAATGCTTGACATCCCGTGGTGGGCGGGGGAGTGGCACAAACAATTTTCATAGATCGCTCCCAGGATGGGCATCGGGGGTAGCTGGGTGCTGTACAAACTCCTGATTGTTGGCTGAGATAGTCGTTATCGACCACCTCAGCCGACTTAAGGGCTGGTTCACGTGGATGTCTGCCGAGTTTTTGCTCAGCATGGGGTTAAAATGCTGGCATTTAACCACCAGCTTTTAAAGACTTTTGGAAAGCTTTCAAGGCTAGCGGTTCAAGTCCCTACACTGATTTCCCAGCGTTTACCGCCTCTGAAAGCTGCATGTTTCTTTCGAGACCAGTCGCGATGCCGGGATCAACTGCCAGGCTTGCATGAAAGCCTGCAAAAGCCAGCCCTAAACGCTCCCATTTACTTTTATTGGATGGCAGAGTATACCCTTAGTCAGGCATGTGTAGAGGACTTTTAAAAGCCAGTGTTAGGTCAGTACTACCTGGGATGAGTCATATACTGTTTGTTCATGTAGTATAAATATTAATTTCCTATCAACTATCTTAAATTCTGAATTTGGTTTACCAATTATTTTATAAGAATAATGTTTAAATTATATTTATGCAGTGCTGAATTGCCCATAGATTTGCCGTAGGTGCTGGCGGCTATGGCAGCCTGGTGAGCAGAGGTGATGAGGGGGTGGGCACTGATTGTTAGAGATCAAAAGCCATTTTGTGTCCTTCTAGGCACTTGGTCATGCTGCGTCAGCACATTGGGGAAGTGCTGCACATTTCTGAATTACTCTACTTTGCAGTTCTTTAGACAGTATTTAGTCATGGGACTAACTGCCCCTTTGAGGAACTCAGAAGCCAATCACTATACTAGTCACTGGGGTTGATTCACTAAGCTGCACTGCTACAGCAGCGTGTGGTAATAATCTCCAGCGCAGGCTATGCAGCCATAGCATGCCCTGCTACATTACGCTATGCTCATATAGTTTAACAGAGCACTTTGTTAGACTTAACGAGCGCTCCACTGAACCCGCCCTAAACCCCAGCGGGTCTAATGGTTTCAAAGGACAAGTTTTCTGCACTTTGATTTACCCAGTAGGCTGTCTGTCACTTGACATGCATTTCATTTTAACAAACGTTCTTTTTTTTTCTAAAATTTCTAAAACCGACTGTAAGCTGAAAATATTCTTTAGTGGAGCCTCAGCTGCAATACGCTCTGTACTCTATTTCAGGAGCTCTTATGATGAGACCCTCCAGAAATTCCCTTCTTGCCACAAGAGCAATTAGCTACACAGAGGAAGAGTGTTTGGAACTCATTTTCAACACCCAGACTAGTCGTTTCACTAGTGGAAAAACTTGAAACTCCTACCTGCCAGTTTCTGTTAGAAGCACTGTGAATTCCTTATGTTTTTTTTCAATTTCTTTTAGTTGTATAGAATGAAAACTGACTCAAATGTATAAATAACATCAATATACAGCACAGCTAGCAGAGAATATGAAACATTGCTAATTACGGGAGGTCATCTGATAGAACATACACAGAGTTCACAAATTAAGTTAAATTAGAAATTAGACTCTTGTGCTATTGTATACTAGTCATTCATACATTCAAATATCAAATATATTTAAATATCAAATATAAAAAAATAAAATAAAAAATAAAATAAAATAAAAGTTCCATTTAAAGATACACATATACGACTATGATTCTAAGAGAGGTTTAGAGGAGAGTAATTCCCAAATTTGTGAGTTTAGTTCTGAACTTTTTTTCTGTATGGGCAGAACACTGAAACTGTCCATCCTCTATTGACCTATACATTGTATTCATCTATTGTTATGTTAGTGATAGATCTTCATCTTAGATAATTTCTTCAATTTGCCTTTTGTTTATACTGTGGAATGTTAATGAAGTTAGCACCTGGCTGGGTGGGGGTGAGTTTAAATAAAGAAGTCTGGAAACTGTCCTTTCATACCTCTGTAAATAAACCTTTTGTTGTTAACAATAGGCCCTTTTTAGCCAATCCCAAACCACTTCATGTTGGTAAATGGAGAAGAAGTGAATATAAAATGGGTCAGACCTCAGTCAGGCAGAAGGCTTACAGAGAGATCACAGGAGTAAGGGAACCAATACTACTTTCTACCAGGTAACTATAAACATACTGATTACCTCACCTGCAATATTGATCTAAATACATTATAGTTAGGATTGTATTGTGTTATTTTGACTTGTTTAGATTGTACTGTTAAGAGAAATAATCAATTATGTTAATACATTTAATATCATACAGAAAAGGCTTTTTAATGTGTGACCATTATCACTGGATGGCACATGTCTGATTTTACACTGTACAAAAGTGAGTGAGGGAAAATACTGATGCTGCCAGTCTTAGGCCTGGGCAGTACAGGAAAAAAATGATATATATATATATATATATATATATATATATATATATATATATATATATATATATATATATATATTTATTTATATATATATATTATTTTGCTTGTGATCAAGAGATGTAACTGCTTGCTGAAAGTTTCTCTTTGTGTCAACTTTGCTTATTACTTTTTTAAAGGACAACTGTAGGGAGAGGTATATGGAGGCTGCCATATTTCCCATTAAACAATACTAGTTGCCTGGCAGACCTGCTGATCTATTTGGCCCAGAAACAAGCATGCAGTTAATTTAATGCAGTTAATCTTGTCAGATGTGACAATAATGTCAGAAACACCTGATCTACCGCATGCTTGTTCCGGGTCTATGGCTAAAAGTATTAGAGGCAGAGGATCAGCAGGACAGCCAGACAACTAGTATTGCTTAAAAGGGGGAAAAATATGGCAGCCTCCATATCCCTCTCACTACAGTTGTCCTTTAAGATTAATTGTAAATAAAATTGTGCATAATGAGTGTAATTCAAATCACAACTGCAAAATAGAAGTTGCTACAGATGAAGAAATGGTCATGGAACAATGCCTTGTTTTGTTTATGTTCTGTTGTTGATTACCCATCTTTGATTTGTGACATATGTTATGTAAGCACAAGTTTACCCTGCTTAACTCACTTGATATAATATCCTTTAAGAGTGCTCCCCGGCAAGGGCCTATACAAAGATGCCAGCCACAGCCAGCCTCCCTACTCATGCCAAACTACTCTGGCAGCTGGAGAGTGCATTCTGCATATATTTAAAAGAAGTGTGTGTTTCATTGAGTACATTGATTGCTGTTATTTTGAATATCATTCAAGATACTGTAATATTATTTAAGCATCAGTAATTTGTGTGCCATTATTGCCATCACTTAATCATCTCTAACACGTCCTAATGTTGAATTTACCCATACTGCCTAACACTATCATATCTAACCTTTTATTAACCTCTCTCAAACCTTCCTATAACTAAGCCTAAACCTTACATTCAACCCCACCCCTTAACAGTCATTAACCCTGCTATAACTAAGCCGAACACAAATGTCTTGGCCAAGCTCTTCAACCAGCATCCCACATGGCAGCCAATAACAGTACTCAGCTATATTTTTATTGAATAACAGTATTTGGCTATACCTGCACTGCGTTACATCTAGAGTTTGGCGATATAACACCCCAACACTGATTTTGCACTCCTATGTCAATAAGCAGAGTTCAGTTGCTTAATTTGATTGTTTGGCACACCATAGTCACAAATTTACATTGAGGTTTATAGCAGCACCAAATTTAACAAATTGTCTGTGCATCCACATTAACTGCTTTGGGGCACTTCTTTTCAGGGAGTGCTTTTGGAAAAAAAGGAAATCTTGAGAATACCCCATGAGGACTTTGACAAGTCTATAACCTGTTGGCAAAAGGTTCATGGCTGTAAGATAATAATACCTACGGTAAGTGACAGCTTCATAAGAAAAAGTCATTTACACCACTTTTTGTACAATTGTAGCGCTGATATGCATGTATATATAAGTATTTTAATTTTTTTTCTACTAGTGTATCCAAGCCACATTTATCAATGTTTGTTTTTTCTGTATATAGATTTGTGATGCAGCCACTGATGTGAAATATGTTGGAACTTTCCAAATATACCATGACAATAGTGAAAGTGTTAGTCATAATCTTTGCATTTTGTTTCCTTATCTTTACAATGTTAGAATTGTTTTTTCTATGAAAAGGCATTATCAATGTGTCTTTTATATTTGTTGTGTTGTTGATTTTAGGTTAAATTGTTCCTTTAGGCTAGTTTCCAGGTGGTCAGTTGAATAACACACCCTGTACAATGTTTTATAATGAGTGTGAACTGCAATGGAGGCTGGACATAGAATATAACACAAAGCCTGCATGCAGTGACTTAGAATAAAGCAATCAGTTACAATGCAGTACTGTGAACAGCCCCATAGAATTGTATAGGCAGTGAGTTGGCATGCAGAATTATTATGCAACAAAACTGAGCACTGTGAACAGGACCTCAATGCAAACACCATAATAATTTTTCATTTTTACTGTATGAAAGTAATCCTATTATATGCTAATATTGTATCTGTTCTTGTGTTCTGGCTGTGAAGAATTTTCTTTTTAACTTGAGTGATGAGTACATTGAGTGATGAGGATATTGAGTGATGAGGATATTGAATGATGAGGATATTGAGTAATGAGGATATTGAGTGATGAGGACATTAAGTGATGAGGATATTGAGTGATGAGTACATTGAGTGATGAGGATATTGAGTGATGAGGATATTGAGTGATGAGTACATTGAGTAATGAGGATATTGAGTGATAAGGATATTGAGTGATGAGGACATTGAGAGATGAGGATATTGAGTGATGAGGATATTGAGTGATGAGTACATTAAGTGATGAGGACATTAAGTGATGAGGATATTGAGCAATGAAAATATTGAGTGATGAGGATATTGAGGGATGAGGATATTAAGTGATGAGGATATTAAGTGATGAGTACATTGAGTGAAGAGGATATTGAGTGATGAGGATATTGAGTGATGAGGATATTGAGTGATGAGGATATTGAGTGATGAGGATATTGAGTGATGAGGATATTGAGTGATGAGGATATTGAGTGAGGAGGACATTAAGTGATGAGGATATTGAGCAATGAAGATATTGAGTGATGAGGATATTGAGTGATGAGGATATTAAGTGATGGGGATATTGAGTGATGAGTACATTGAATGATGAGGATATTGAGTGATGAGGATATTGAGTGATGAGGATATTGAGTGATGAGGATATTGAGCAATGAAGATATTGAGTGATGAAGATATTGAGTGATGAGGACATTAAGTGATGAGGATATTGAGTGATGAGTACATTGAGTGATGAGGATATTGAGTGATGAGGATATTGAGTGATGAGTACATTGAGTGATGAGTACATTGAGTGATGAGGATATTGAGTGATGAGGATATTGAGTGATGAGGATATTGAGTGATGAGTACATTGTGATTTCTTAGGAACACTAACATTTAAATATTTCTGAAAACAATATCAGCATGTTCAATGTCAGCATTTATTTAGAGCAAATTCTTCAAATTGCATTTTTCGGAGATGACGATTTTTCTGTGTAACTCTTGAAAATGATGATCTAATGAGAAACAAGCCGCATTATAAGCTGCCCCATGCTAATTTCAAATGCCTGACATGATTATTATAGGACATACAGAGTACCTAGCAAGCTCATGGCGAACCAGATTACCTAGGAGAGTGTAAGGGGCTACAATGGGCCTAAAAGCCCTCTTACTAAAATGTTATGGCAAACAAAATATTTGCTTTCTGTTAAGAAACCAATCTTTTGATCTTTATATGAAGACTAGTTTTATAGAATACACACACACACATACACTATATATATATATATATATATATATATATATATATATATATATATATATATATATATATATATATATATACTGTCAGAACGTCTCATAATATAGTAAAATTAACATATAATTTTTTTAATTGCAGGTGTGATAAAAAGCTGAATTCCTGCTCTACTCTGAAATATCTGACAACAAAGTGGATCTCCAGCAGCCCATGATGAGTCACAGAGGAGACAAGCCGCATCACTGCTCAGAGTGTGGGAAAAGCTTCACTTCCCCATCAGAGCTTATTACTCACCAGAGGATCCACACCGGGGAGAAGCCATTTTCTTGTCCTGAATGTGAGAAATGTTTTACTGTGAAATCAAACTTGAAAGATCATCAGAGGATTCATACTGGAGAGAAACCTTTTTCCTGCTCTGAATGTCAGAAATGCTTTACCCTGAAATCACACCTCACAGCTCACCAGAGGATTCATACTGGAGATAATAATTTTTTGTGCTCAGAATGTGACAAATCTTTCAATCAAATGTCAGACCTTATACGACACCAGAAGATTCATACAGGAGAGAAACCATTTTCCTGCTCTGAATGCCAGAAATGTTTTAGTATGAAATCAAACCTCTTATCTCACCAGAGGACTCACACTAGAGAGAAGTTGTTTTCTTGCACTGAATGTGAAAAGTCCTTCATAACTCAAATCAAGTTGAACATTCATCTCCGGATTCACACAGGAGAGAAGCCGTATAAATGCACCGAATGTGACAAATGCTTCACACAGGAGGGACATCTTACTCAGCATCAGAGAATTCACACAGGAGAGAAGCCGTATAAATGCACTGAATGTGACAAATGCTTCACACAGGAGGGACATCTTACTCAGCATCAGAGAACTCACACAGGAGAAAAGCCATTTAAATGTAAGGAATGTGATAAATGTTTCTCACAGAAGATAGCTCTTACTTGGCATCAGAGAACTCACACAGGAGAAAAGCCATTTAGTTGCTCACAATGTGACAAGAGTTTCTCACACCAGTCATCTCTGAGAAGTCATCAGAAGATACATGAGAGTGGATGTGAGCCTGTAAACTAATTTCAATGAACATATTTGTTATAATATCACAGGATCAGGATTTTTAATTAAAAAAGTTTCATTAACATATCCATTTCTGAAGCTCATGTAACTTCACAGAACGTGGATACACAGAAAGTACATGTTTTTTAGAGATTTATTATAAATACTGCAGATAAAGTGAACTTTGATCAGCTACTATACCAAAACCTGTATCAAGAGAGAGAAGAAAGCACCGCTATAGTGCAATACCTTTAATTGAGTTTGCAAATGAAATGCATGTACAAGATTGCATACATTTGCAAGCATATCTCTGGAAAGGAGATAAACAAGGATGTTGGCCATCCTCCCTACATGTTTGTGCACTACACTGGAAGCTGGACTGAGCACCTGCCATTCAGTTAGTACTTTTGAAAATAAAAAAAACAACAGATCTGACAGGTGTGGGACTATTCCATTTCCTTATAGGGGATTTTTATGGTTTTCTTTATTTTCAAAAGTACTAACTGAATGGCAGGTGCTCAGCCCAGCTACCAGTGAAGTGCACAAACATGTAGGGAGGCTGGCCAACATTCTTGTTTATCTTCTTTCCAGGGAATGCTTTTGTAAAGAATAAAGGAAATACTTAGAATCCCACATGAGGAGATGAAATAGTCCAAAACCTGTCAGATCGGTCAGATTTGAATTACCTACTGCTAGCGACAGCTATTGTACTTCTTATAAGTATAAGTAAAGTATGTGTTTACATTAAATCTAACTTTTGGCGATAGTGGTCCTTTTAAGTAAATGTCCTTTATGTAAAAGATCTATAAATGTATCTTTCAATCTTACATGAATTGAACGTTATTATTCATATATTTCTATATTTGTGTGAAGTGTGTGGACAATCGGTTTAACCAGTTGTGGTTCCTGGATGCAAATTTCATTCCAAATTTGAGCCATTGTAGATCTCTGGACATGAGACTTACATGCAGCACTAAAATCTGCTGCTGTTGCGAATGTGTGCATGCATGCGTGCGCCCGTCACTCGTGCATGTGCTCGTGCACAGATCCCATTGTGAATGATTGCTGCTAGCAGCAGTCATTCACATAAAGTTGCAACAAAAAATTCCAATTTAAAGTGACAGTGTAAAATAATAAAAGAAAGTGCTTTTTTATGAACTAATTAACCCTATACTTGGCCTTAAGATTTGTAGACCCCTGAAATGTCTGCTGTTTATAGCGATCGGATGCGATCACTATGGCGACAGCTCGGGGGAACCAATGCTGTATAGATGCATTGAAATGTTGTTGCCTAGCAATGCATCTATACAGCACTGGGGTCCCCATACTGTGTGCCATAGCAATCGCATGAAGTCGCTACGGACGCACAGGCTGACGATAATGGTGCGCTACATGCCTGACTAGCTATGAAATATGGCACGTATGGTATCAATTCAACCTGGACAAGCCAAATAAAGTACTTTGAGGTGTTTTGAAGCTCTGGCACTTGTCATGCAAAAGTTAGGAAGGTGGAAACATGAAAAAAAAAATTAATTTTTGTTTACGTTTAATTTTTCTCAATAAATTTCCTGTGAAATTAAATACTTAAAAAAAATATTACCATAAGAAAGCCTGGAATGTCCTAAAAACAATATATGTATCACTTGATGGCATAGGTAATAACAAGTTACTGCTGTATCAAAAGCGACACCACTAATATGCCAACATTGTCAGGAACCTTAAGGGGTAAAAACCCCGGAACTTGAAGTGGTTAAGAAAATGATGTCATTTTACAGTTAATTTTTTGGTCGTCCCTACTTGACTAATGGTGGTAGTTAAAATAGTTTGCATGTATATGATTTTATCTGCTCATTGATTGATGTGTTTATGTGTTTTAAGTTTAATTCAATAAAATCTGTAATCTCTTTAGTATTTTACTGAGCTGGAAATAGTTTGCATTGTTATTCTATGAAATGGGCATTTAGATTGATTGCCAAAGCATTGTCTATTAAAAATACACAAAAACAGGGCTCACCAAAATCAATCAACAGAACATACAAAAATGTTTTAGAACAGAAGACTGAGCATGTGAGGAAGGGAGAGCGGCCCAAACCCTTATGCCAATCTTCCTGTGCATTCTTTTCATTGAAAAATTGTGACAGCCCCAGTTTTCTTTTTTTTTACTGGTATATCTGGGTGTGGTGGTACAAGGGTGCTGCTTGGCCCAGGAGAATCAAGCAGGTGCGCACCCACAGCAGGTGAAGAAGATCATTTTGGCGCTCGCACTGCCCAGCATTGCGCCTGACCTGGGGGCTGCCATACAAGGGTAATTTGGTGATCCGATGATCGCTGGACCCCAAATTACTTCTCCCTCTGAGTTGCTCAGGGCGGAAATAGTAATTAATGCCACCCAGAATTTGTGAGGCAGCAGGATGAGCTGTCATTCGGCTCACCCTGCGCCAAAAAGTTTGGGTGGCAAAACGCCATGTATACCACAGCAGGGTGTGCTCCCGTGCTGCCATTATTGCTCTGCCTGCTACTTATAGGGCTGCTGCTGCCTCCCCATCATTAATACACAGACTTCAGATCAGCGGTAATGTGAACAGAGAGGAGAGCGGCGCAGCGGAAGTGAGGTCATTGCTCATTTACTGCATTTTATGTGTGTCATAAGGTTACTGTGTGCTGCATCACTTTGGGTCACGGCTGATCTGCAGGTCTGTGAGTGTTGGGGAAAGGGAGGTTGCAGGAGCGTAGAAATCCCCACTGAGCCACTGACACCAATGTATGGGGATGGGGATGGGTGGAAGGACAGCTTTGGCTACCTATTTATTTATTATTTATTTAAGTTTTTATATAGCGCCAACATATTACACAGTGATGTACAGAGTATATTGTCTTGTCACTAACTGTTTCTAAGAGGGGCTCCCAATCTACCATAGTCATATGTCTATGTATGTATCATATATTATTATATTGTGTAGTGCATATATATTGTGTAGTGCATGTATCATAGTGCATGTATCATAGTCTATGGTGAATTTAGGGGGAAGCCAATAAACTAATCTGTATGCTTTTGGGATGTGAGAGGAAACCAGAGTGCCTGGAGGAAACCCACACAGACACAGGGAGACCTGGCTTGGATTCAAACCAGTGACCCAGCGCTGCAAGGCGAGAGCGTTAACCACTACACCACCATGCTACCTATATTGGAAGTGACTATATATGCTGGGGGGTGCAACTTTGACTACCTACCTATACTGAAGGGCTACCTATAGGGGAGGGGGCATCATTGGCCACCCATTACAGGGGAAGGGCAGCACGGTGGCACAGTGGTTAGCGCTCACACCTTGCAGCACTGGGTCCCTGGTTCAAATCCCAGCCAGGTAAAACATCTGCAAGGAGTTTGTATGTTCTCCTCGTGTCTGCATGGGTTTCCTACAGGCACTCTGGTTTCCTCCCACATCCCAAAAACATAGGCTTCCCCCTAAATTGGCCCTAGACTATGATACATGCACTACACAATATGTATGTATCATGTAGTGCATGTATCATAGTCTAGGGATTAGCTTGTGAGCCCCTCTGGGGGACAGTTAGTGACGAGACAATATATGTATATACACACACACACACACTCCCTCTCTCTCACACACACACACACTCCCTCTCTCTCACACACACACACACACACACACTCCCTCTCTCTCACACACACACACACTCCCTCTCTCACACACACACACACACACACACACACACACACACACACACACACACACACACACACACACACACACACACACACACACACATATATATTTCTAATATAATATATAATTCCTAGCAAAGGTATGATGGACACTTGTGTCCAACTGATTTTACAGTAGCACCTTCTGTACCGCGGTGCACAGAGGGTGTCATTTCATCTGGAAAGCTGCATGCTATAGTAACATAATACACATCATGTAGGTCAAGTGATGTTAGGAAGATTACATTGCATATTTACATTCACAGCTAAGGTATTGACATTGGGAGAAAACACATTTACATGAAAATAGTGGATTCGAAAATATTTAAAACATCACAAGTTTGGGTAACCAATAAAGCACTTAATACTAACAGTATTTTTTGGCGTATAAGATGCTCTGGAATTTAAGATACGCCTAGGGGAAAAACCAGGAAATAACAATATACTAACCCTGGTGCGTCCATGTTCCAGGAGCGTCTTGTGGATGTTTCCCCCAATTATTGTGTCCTTCAGTGTCAGGCATCCTATTAGGCCAATCAAAGTGCGGGGATTACGTCCTTTAAAGTGACTGGACCTGAAGGGGCAAAGGGCGGGATGAGTAGGGCACTGGTTATTGGCACATAGTGGGTGTAAAGTTACTAGCACTTGCTGTGCTGCACTACAGCAGCATAGTGTGCGTTCCTGTCACTGGGGGTTAATTACGCATGCTGCGCGGCCACTAGCGCTTGTAGCATGCAGAATCTTCACATTAAGGCACGCTGAGGAAATAGCAGAGTAACAGGAGGATTCTCATGCTATTTCTGTTAGTGAATCAACACCCATCTGTGCCTATTATGATGATAAAAAAATAAACATATAACCATAACAGTAAACTCCATAGTGTTATCAGACTCATCATACATGCGGAGAAATCAGAAAAAGATGGAGCGCGCCATCATACATGCTCATGATATATTGACTCTTTTCCCAGTTCTGCATTTTGACTCCTAGAACCAGTGGTGCTTATCCGGATTCCAGATATCCAAACTACCCAGATAATCCAAACTTTTTCCTTTATCTGACCCCAGATCCGGATTCCGGATTTCTTTGCAAATCCGAATAGCACTATCTGGGTAACGTGGATATTTATACGCAATCCGGATATCTGGTCAGATATCCGGCGGATATCCGAATCCAGATACTGTAACCAATGGAGATGATGTCCATGACATCATTGAGCCAATCAGAGGGCTCCCTGCAGAAGCCCTAGCAACCAATCACAGAGGGGAACCCTGGCCAGCCCCTCCTGACCTTATTAAGCCAATCAAAGAGCTCCCAGCCTAAGCTCTAGCACCCAATCACAGAAGGGAACCCTGGCCAGCCCCCCCCCCGTATATAAGGAGGGGTGCCATGATGAGAAATCTCGTCCTTGCTTGTGTAACTTCTCACTGAGAGACATGCTCCAGTGCTGTTGCCTGGCCTACCAAGTGCTGTATACAGTAATAAACCTAAAGCTTTTCAGTGATTAACACATTCACTACACTATTGTTCTATTGTTTATTAGGTAGCTAACTTGATTTCATTCAGTGACAGTCAGAGTTTGTGCTGCAGGCCTGTAGCAGCTGCTATTGGTTACTGTGTCTGTGTGTGCTGTGCACAGAGTCCAGGCCTGCTGCTGGCCTGCTATTAGCCACAGTATAGGTTAGGGAATAGGATTACTGTGTAATTGCGTAGTTAGTACTGCAGTGCTAGTTAGTTGTTAGAGTAGTACTACTGTGTTAGCTTACTACAGATTACTGCAGTTCTGCTATGCTGAGCAGTGTCAGTGTGACAGTTAGTGTGCACTGTCTTCTCTTCTGCTGTCTGTCACTCCGTGCTGATTTGCTTTAAAGTCCTACCCTGATTTTAATAAAGCTCAAGTACCCCACATCATCTGGCTGAAGCAGAAGCAATCTGGCACTGGCAGTGGTCATACTCGGAGCACCAGAACCCCCTCTGCCACCCCTGCTGACACTGAAGCCGGTTCAGGCAGCCAGTCCTCAGTCGCCTCCTCTGCTCCCTACACCACTTCCCGTGCAAGGAAAAAACTTTGCCAGACCCTGTTGGGCGAGTCTTTCCCTGTTGTTGGCAAGAGGGGGACATGAAGTGGCTGGGAATCATTATGCCTGCCTTACCACCCTTTAAACATAGAAAATGACTCACACACCAGGCTTTATAAAGCTCAAAAATGTGTATTGAAAAATTTGTATTCAATCTAAGAAAGTAGTGCAAAATACATCATACAAAGTTATACACAACTGAGACAAAGGTATACAGCAAATGCACAATGGCCACTCAGTGACAGAAACCCACAAGCTGCATCTACATAAAGCTATGGTCACAATGAGTTATGCAGCATACAAATGGAGAAGCATAAGATCAGACTGCCAAACTGCATTAATGCAGTAAAGTATGCAAAGAGTTCATCACTGAATGAACAGTGGTGGAAAGTCCATTACCCTGACAGTGCCGTTTTGGACCTATAGTCCTTCATCAGAGGGTGGTGTAGGAATGGCTTCCTGTGGCTGCTGCAGTACAATCCAGCTTCCAACATCATTTAAATACACTTGTCTAATCAGTGACTGGACACTGGGGCCAGCCCTAATGATGTGAATGACATCACGCGGCTCACACCGCGGCGTCATGACCTCACTTCCAGCAGCTCAGAGCTGCCAGCCAGGAGGGGAAAGCGAGCCAACCCCTCAATGGCCGCAGCATTTGCGCATTGCGGCGCTCGTCGGCCAGGCTGAGAAGAGCAACATAGTCTATAGCAAAAAGAGCAGCATATATCAGTGGGTCCGGGAGGCGGGATTTTCATTGCAGTGTCCAGTTGAATCACTATAAAAAAGAATAGAAAACACCAGGAATTAGTGAAGCAGCATAAAAAGGAAAAAGGACCAAAATCCCTTGGTCACAAAAACTGTTAAAACCACCAATTTATACATAAAGCAGAGAGCACAACACTAAATCAATGGAGAAAGGGGGTTAAATCAGCATCTTCATTCATCCCCTGTGGTGAAATGCTGTTGAGCTTGTACATCCATTATAGCTCATGCTGGAGAAGTTTTAATTCTATGTTTCCTCCCCTGTAGGAGGGATGCACCACCTCTATCACCCTGTATCTCAACTGAGTGACATTATGACCTGCTGTCATAAAATGTCTTGCAACAGGCGAGTCAGTGTCACCGCAGCGAATGTTGCTGCGGTGCTCACTGATTCTTGCACGTATCTCCCTTGTGGACTGCCCCACATAGAGCTGACCGCAAGGGCATAGAAGGCAGTATATCACATTTTTCGTAGAACAAGTTAACATATAAAGAAATCCATGCTCCCATACGCGGGTGAGGAAACAACTCACCCCCCCGGTGCACATAACTACATTGGGCACAATGTCCACATGGGAACATTCCTCTCGGTTTAGGTAAATCGGAAAGCCTTGTGTGACGGGTGGAGAGCTTTTACTCCTAGCATGAACCAATGAGTCGCAAAGATTCCTCGACCGTCAGAATACACAGATCGGTTGTTTTAGAAAAATGTGAGAAAGGGAAGAGTCATTGCCCAAGACATGCCAGTGTTGTCTCACTATTCTTTGTGCCTGTAAAGAAAGCGGAGAATACATGGCCAAAACCATGAGGATGCGTGACTGTTCTCTCCTGGGATTGAACTGTAACAAAGAGGACCTATCATGGCTAGCTGCTTGTTACAAGGCCCTGTTAAGAGTGTCATGGTCATAAGGAATTGGCCATAGGGGTGCCCATTCTTTAGTCTCTGGGGGTGGTAGCTTTTGGCAGACAAGTATGTGTTTCTATCTGTTGGTTTCCTATAAGGGGCAGTATGCAGATTCCCCTCCCTCATCTGGACCAAGACGTCCAAGAAATGGACCTCTGTGGTACTGTACTCCAGACTGAAAGTAATGCTCGGGAAACAATGGTCCAAGTCATCTTTGAAGGAAATTATACTCATTTCAGAGCCTGTCCAGATAAAGAAGATGTCATCTATGTATCTCAGCCACCACAAAGACTGACTGAGGTACACAGTATGGGAATAGACAAAAGTTGACTCAAAATAATTAATAAATAAATTAGCATAGCTGGGGCCACATTGCTCCCCATAGCTGTGCCTCGCTGTTGCTGATAAAACACATCTTCAAAGAAAAAATAGTTTCCGGTCAGAACCATGTTTAACAACTCCAGAAGGAAACTGGAGAGTTCAGGAGATAGCGACATATTCGTAAGTACATCATGGATCACTTTGATGCCATCAGAATGGGGAATGGAAGTGTAGAGGCTGGTGACATCCATAGTGCAGAGGAGAACAGGAGTATGGAAAGAACCAAAGCCGGAAATTTTGGAAAGAAAATCAGTGGTGTCAAGCAAAAAAGACCACATCCCAGAGACCCTGGGCCTGAGCACCTGGTCAAGAAAAATAGCAAATAGCAAGTGATTGGAAGATAGAACCAGTGCCTGCCACTATCGGTCTACCTGGGGGGTTAACCATAGATTTGTGAATTTTGGGGAGAACATAAAACAGTGGGATAATAGGAAATGGAGTAAAAAAAAAAAGTTGTGGATCTGTTGTGTAATGATGCCAACCTGGAGAGCCCGAGTGATCATAGTGTCAACCTCCTTCTTAATTGTCGAAGTTGGATTGCCTGTAAGTTTAAGATAAACATCAGTATCATGGAGTTGACATAACACCTCTCTCCTATAGCTATCCATGATCACGGTAGCTCCACCCTTGTTGGCCGGCTTCAGGATCTGCACATAATGATCGGAGTGCTTGTTGCTCTGTAGCTGAAAGATTGGTGTGAGATTGGTGGCTCGGCCGGCCGACAAGATGGAGATCATGTTTGACCAAATTAATAAAAGTCTTAACTGCATGGGAGGTAGTGGGTGGAAGCCACTTACTTTTTGCATGGCACATTGATCTCAGATGGCAAGGGACTTGTAGTAGAAGAGGTAGGACGGGAGGCCGATTCTTGTCCACTAAAAAACGCTTTAATTCGTAAGGTCCTAAAAAAAGTTAAACAGGTCACAGTCAAGTTCCAGACGGCTACCTTGATGGGTGGGAACAAACCCTCAACCCCTTCTCAGTACCTTTTTCTCGGTGTCATTTAGTGTCCGAGAGGATAAATTCACAATTAGGTTCTCCCCTGTGTCTGACTCCTCGTGACCATCTGCCCGTTTCCTCCCTCTCCTCGTCTTTTTCCTTTTCTTCCTTTGCCCTTGGGGCGAGGCCTTAAAAAATCTTATGAGCCAGTGGAGCCTTTACCCAAGCTAACTGAGGAAGGGTTACCCTGAGGATCCCACTGATATATGCTGCTCTTTTTTCTATAGACTTTGTTGCTCTTCTCAGCCTGGCCGCAATGCACAGATGCTGCGGCCATTGAGGGGTGGGCTCGTTTTCCCCTCCTGGCTGGCAGCTCTGAGTAGCGCCTGACGGAACCAGAAAAGTGATGTCATGATGCCACTGCGATGATGCAGTTTGGCAGTCTGATCTTATGCTTCTCCATTTGTATGCTGCATAACTCATTGTGATCATAGCTTTATGTAGATGCAGCTTGTGGGTTTCTGTCACTGAGTGACCATTGTGCATTTGCTGTATACCTTTGTCTCAGTTGTGTATAAATTTGTATGATGTATTTTGCACAACTTTCTTATCTTGAATACAAATTTTTCAATACAAATGTTTGAGCATTATAAAGCCTGGCGTGTGAGTCGTTTTCTATGTTTATAGTATGTGTAGGGCTTTTAAAGTCCAAAATATTGCATATGTGCTATAGTTGCAACCCAAATGTTGCATATATTGGTAGGTGAACAGAGGCGCCAGAAGGATAAAAGTACATAAAATTTTTAAAAAATTGTTGGGAGGAAGTGTGGTGGACTCGCCTCCGTTAAAGCAGACACCAAGGACTGTAAATATATAGATATACACATTTATTGAAAATACCCCAAAGATGCAACGCGTTTCACGGGCACAGCCCACTTCTTCAGGCAATAAGCAGGGGATAAACAAACCTCAGAGGTGCTCTGCTTGCTATAACTGAATTGCTGTTGTTTATCCCCTGCTTATTGCCTGAAGAATTGGGCTGTGCCCGCGAAACGCGTTGCATCTTTGGGGTATTTTCAATAAATGTGTATATCTATATATTTACAGTCCTTGGTGTCTGCTTTATTGGAGGCGAGTCCACCACTTCCTCCCAGCAATTTTTTTTAAATTTTATGTACGTTTATCCTTCTGGCGCCTCTGTTCACCTACCAATATATTTGAGTCCCCCCCCTAGGTGGATGGGTGATCTACCCCCTTTCTTCCTATCTACAGAGAGCGACTTCTTAATCCTGAGTGAGGACAGGTCTAATCTCCTCACCTGCCTAATGAGTGGTTACCTAGGTGGTAACCCATGTTTGTGAGTATTACCATCTCACTGTTTCATTTATGCAATTAATTTTGACATACTACACCATATTGGGCTCTCGATTTATCTTCAACTCAAATGTTGCATATGTGCTAGTTGATTGTTCTGGGAGTGCAGACCTTCTTGTAACTAGAGGGCCTTACCACCCTTTACCACCACCACCACAACCTCCTGGCTCCTCTTGATTAACTATTACTGAGCAGCCTGGTTCGCAAATTTTTTACAGTCGAGGTACCACCAACACTACGTGCCACGTACACGTGCCACGTGCCACGGACATGTGCCACATGCCATGTGTGGCATGCTCCTGGCACACGTTACACCTGCTGCTGCTGCTGCTGCTGCATTGCCCTGCTCCTGCTGCCTGTGCGGCTCCCACCGCCAAGTCAACATTTACCACCCAAAGAAAGCCTAATTAGTGATGTTAAAAGCAAGATATAGATCAATTAATTGTGATAATTAGTGATAAAATTATTGGCGAATGAATGGGAGGTAAAAATTGCTCGGATGCGTAAGGTTAAAAACGACTGAAAGCTGAAGTGGTTAATAATCTTAATTAACCATAAATACTTACATTTCTTTATTCGCATGGCAGTATCCTCAGAAATGATCCAGTGCCACAGGCGTTACAATAGGGGATGTGATCTCTGCCCCCGCGGGGGCGCTGGGGCCCTCCTAGGGCCCACTCAGGGACTTTTGGGGGGCAGGAGGGGTTGAAACATAAGAAGAGAGCGTGGCCGCAGATTGGTGGGGAGAGGGGACATTCCCCCCCCCCCCTCACCTCGGGCTCTCCTCTCAGCGCTCCCCTCCTGCAATCAATCATTAGTGGCAGTGGGCGGTGGCAGGCTGAATACATACCTCCTTAGCACTGGAGGTTCCCATCAGTAAGTGCTTCATGTTACTTTCTGTGTAAACAGGAAGTAGCATGAAGCTATTAAAGATCGGAGACCTCCTGCGCAATGGAGGTATGTGTTCAGCCTGCCACTGCCCACTGCCACTAATGATTGATTGCAGGAGAGGAATGCTGAGAGGAGAGCCCGAGGTGAGGGAGGGGGGGGGGAATGTCCCCCCTCCCCACCAATCTGCGGCCACGCTCTCCTCTTATGTTGTGACCCCTCCTGTCCCCTAAATGTCCCTGAGAAGGCCCTAGGGGAGGGGGGGGAGCCAGATTTTTTTCGCAGGGGGGCATGAAGATTTCTAGTTACGCCCCTGTCCAGTGCCATATCCTTTTGATACCCGATGAATGACAGAAAATCCCTGCCCTGATGATCGATGGACAGTACCACACACATTGATCCCATTCCCAGCCCTGGACTTGCTATACTAAGTATGGCAAGCCCCAGAGCAATGACATTCTGAGTTATGCTGCAGAATGTCACTTTGAAATATTCAAAATCAATATTCTCAAAAACTACAAGGTCTTTTTGAAAGATGTTTTTTCCTTTTGTTCTCACAGTTCTCCACATTTAACAGGTATGCACGGAGTGGTATATCACACTGCGTGCACTCACGTAGGTAGGTGGGTGCACTGAACACAACAGCTAGGTATATGCAGTGATGAGGTGGGTTCAATGAACACAACAGCTAGGTATATGCAGTGATGAGGTGGGTTCACTGAACACAACAGCTAGGTATATGCTGTGATGAGGTGGGTTCACTGAACACAACAGCTAGGTATATGCAGTGATGAGGTGGGTTCACTGAACACAACAGCTAGGTATATGCTGTGATGAGTTGGATTCACTGAACACAAAAGTTAGGTATATGCAGTGATGGGGTGGGTTCACTGAACACAACAGGTAGGTATATGCAGTGATGAGGTTCACTGAACACAACAGCTAGGTATATGCAGTGATGAGGTGGGTTCACTGAACACAACAGCAAGGTATATGCTGTGATGAGGTGGATTCACTCAACATAAAAGGTAGGTATATGCAGTGATGAGGTGGGATCACTGAACACAAAGGGTAGGTATAGTGATGAGGTGGGTTCACTGAACACAACAGCTAGGTATATGTCGTGATGAGGTGGGTTCACTGAACACAACAGCTAGGTATATGCTGTGATGAGGTGGGTTCACTGAACACAAAAGCTAGGTATATGCTGTGATGAGGTGGGTTCACTGAACACAACAGCTAGGTATATGCAGTGATGAGGTGGGTTCACTGAAAACAACAGCAAGGTATATGCTGTGATGAGGTGGATTCACTCAACACAAAAGGTAGGTATATGCAGTGATGAGGTGGGTTCACTGAACACAAAAGGTAGGTATATGCAGTGATGAGGTGGGTTCACTGAACACAACAGCTAGCTATATGCAGTGATGAGGTGGGTTCACTGAACACAACAGCTAGGTATATGCTGTGATGAGGTGGGTTCACTGAACACAACAGCTAGGTATATGCTGTGATGAGGTGGGGATCACTGAACACAACAGCTAGGTATATGCTGTGATGAGGTGGGTTCACTCAACACTAAAGGTAGGTATATGCAGTGATGAGGTGGGTTCACTGAACACAACAGCTAGGTATATGCAGTGATGAGGTGGGTTCACTAAACACAAAAGGTAGGTTAATGCAGTGATGAGGTAGGTTCACTCAACACAAAAGGTAGGTATATGCAGTGATGAGGTGGGCTCACTGAACACAAAAGGTAGGTATATGCAGTGATGAGGTGGGCTCACTGAACACAAAAGGTAGGTATATGCAGTGATGAGGTGGGTTCACTGAACACAACAGGTAGGTATATGCAGTGATGAGGTGGGTTCACTGAACACAACAGCTAGGTATATGCAGTGATGAGGTGGGTTCACTGAACACAACTGATAGGTATATGCTGTGATGAGGTGGGTTCACTGAACGCAACAGCTAGGTATATGCTTTGATGAGGTGGGTTCACTGAACACAACAGCTAGGTATATGCTGTGATGAGGTGGGTTCACTGAACACAAAAGGTAGGTATATGCAGTGATGAGGTGGGTTCACTGAACACAAAAACTAGGTATATGCTGTGATGAGGTGGGTTCACTGAACACAACAGCTAGGTGTATGCAGTGATGAGGTGGGTTCACTGAACACAACAGCAAGGTATATGCTGTGATGAGGTGGATTCACTCAACACAAAAGGTAGGTATATGCAGTGATGAGGTGGGTTCACTGAACACAAAAGGTAGGTATATGCAGTGATGAGGTGGGTTCACTGAACACAACAGCTAGGTATATGCAGTGATGAGGTGGGTTCACTGGACACAACAGCTAGGTATATGCTGTGATGAGGTGGGTTCACTGAACACAACAGCTAGGTATATGCTGTGATGAGGTGGGTTCACTGAACACAACAGCTAGGTATATGCAGTGATGAGGTGGGTTCACTAAACACAAAAGGTAGGTATATGCAGTGATGAGGTAGGTTCACTCAACACAAAAGGTAGGTATATGCAGTGATGAGGTGGGCTCACTGAACACAAAAGGTAGGTATATGCTGTGATGAGGTAGGTTCACTGAACACAACAGCTAGGTATATGCTGTGATGAGGTGGGTTCACTGAACACAACAGCTAGGTATATGCAGTAATGAAGTGGGTTAACTGAACACAACAGCTAGGTATATGCAGTGATGAGGTGGGTTCACTCAACACAAAAGGTAGGTATATGCAGTGATGAGGTGGGTTCACTGAACACAACAACTAGGTATATGCAGTGATGAGGTGGGTTCACTGAACACAACAGCTAGGTATATGCAGTGATGAGGTGGGTTCACTCAGCACAAAATGTAGGTATCTGCAGTGATGAGGTGGGTTCACTTAACACAACAGCTAGGTATATGCTATGATGAGGTGGGTTCACTCAACACAAAAGGTAGGTATATGCAGTGATGAGGTGGGTTCACTGAACACAACAGCTAAGTTGGTATATGCAGTGATGAGGTAGGCTCACTGAACATAACAGCTAGGTATATGCTGTGATAAGGTGGATTCACTCAACACAAAAGGTAGGTATATGCAGTGATGAGGTGGGTTCACTGAACACAAAAGGTAGGTATATGCAGTGATGAGGTGGGTTCACTGAACACAACAGCTAGGCATATGTAGTGATGAGGTGGGTTCACTGGACACAACAGCTAGGTATATGCTGTGATGAGGAGGGTTCACTAAACACAACAGCTAGGTATATGCTGTGATGAGGTGGGTTCACTGAACACAACAGCTAGGTATATACAGTGATGAAGTGGGTTCACTAAACACAAAAGGTAGGTATATGCAGTGATGAGGTGGATTCACTCAACACAAAAGGTAGGTATATGCAGTGATGAGGTGGGTTCACTGAACACAACAGCTAAGTTGGTATACGCAGTGATGAGGTGGGTTCACTGAACACAACAGCTAAGTTGGTATATGCAGTGATGAGGTGGGTTCACTGAACATAACGTATACACAAAAAACACACAGCGCTTAGGATAGTTGTGATCAACCACTACCAATATGGTTTACAGACAAATGAATGCACATATATTTAAATCAATATGAATAAATAAACCGGCCAATGTGGTGTATATCTTTCAAAATGCAAAAGTCTTGGGAGTTGTGACCAAAAATCATACAAAGGACCTAGTAAAAAAAGCGCTGCTGTTCCTAGGAATGAGTCAATTCCCCCTCTCAAACATATACTCAAAGTCAGCCAAGTGCTTCCTTCATGTGCTATATGACTTCCTCCTTTAGCACACTGCCATGGTCCACTACACCTCCAGCATGGTCACTCTGTGTGATCCGAACTCACCAAATATGGTGGGCCATATATTACAGTGGCCTTTCACACTTCTGGGGCATTAACAGGCTCCCCACGCCCTCGAATTCTCCTCTTCTTAAAACACCATCAGCCCATTTCTCTTCAATAATCAGCAGCATAAATTTCCACAGGCATATACCTCAATGACAATAAAACGCTTTCATTGCGCAGTATAGTTAAAAACAGTGTACTTTATTCTGATGTTACACTCACATTTAGCAGGATTTGGTCAGGCATGTGGAGTTACTAACGGGCTCCCCCCGTGCGGCCTCCCGCGCTGACCGCCGTGTTGTTGTTAACCAGGGTGCGCGTACACTTCCACAGCCAGCTTCCCTCCGCTAGACGCGAGACTTCTTCCACAAGTTGCTCCTCCCAACTAGTTGGAGGGAGGATGGAGCCTTCATGCGGTATTACGCTTATATGCAGTGCCCTCAGCTCCGCCCCGCCAGACGCATCCCCTCCGTGTCACGCGTGTCACGCGTCCCAGAGCCCGGAAGCCCACACTATCCACCATAAAACTTTATTAGTATAAAAGCTACTCCATTACAAAATTATTATATCACATTTAAAAATTAATTAAAATTACATATATTCACAAAAATACATTATTATCAGTACATCACAATAAAACTAACATTGTCATCATGAAGTTTGACATTATATTCAACATACAGTCAGACGTGGTGAGCAGGACATCCACTACCAATTCAAAGTTGGTCCAATCATTATTAATTTCTTATATATTCCCATTAATTACATCCACCCCCTTCTTATTACCCTTATTAATTTAAATGGCATTTATCCCCATGCATGCTTAGGGGTGGGGAGTTCATGAAATAGGGATTCCTCTTGGAGTGTGTTTTGGACTGGGGGGCTGGACTCCAGGTTTTGCCATTTAAATTAATAAGGGTAATAAGAAGGGGGTGGATGTAATTAATGGGAATATATAAGAAATTCATAATGTTTGGACTAACTTAAATTGGTAGTGGATGTCCTGCTCACCATGTCTGGCTGTATGTTGAATATAATGTCAAACTTCATGATGACATATTATGATGTACTGATAAGAATGTATTTTTGTGAATATATGTAATTTTAATTGATTTTTATTGTGGTATAATAATTTTGTAATGGAGTAGCTTTTGTACTAATAAAGTTTTATGGTGGATAGTGTGGGCTTCCGGGCTCCTGGACGCGTGAAACGGAGGGGATGCGTCTGGCGGGGCGGGGCTGAGCGCACTGCATATAAGCATAATACCGCATGAAGGCTCCATCCCCTGAATGAGTCGTGTGACCTTGACAAAACTAGTTGGGAGGAGCCACATGCGGAAGAAGTCTCGTGTCTAGCGGAGGGAGGCTGGCGGTGGAAGCAAACGTGCACCCTGGTTAACAACAACACGGCGGTCAGCCCGGGAGGCCGAACGGGGGGGGGGGAGCTCGTTAGTAACTCCACATGCCTGACCAAATCCTGCTAAATGTGAGTGTAACATCAGAATAAAGTACACTGTTTTTAACTATACTGCGCAATGAAAGCGTTTTATTGTCATTGAGGTATATGCCTGTGGAAATTTATGCTGCTGATTATTGAAGAGAAATGGGCTGATGGTGTTTTAAGAAGAGGAGAATTCGAGGGCGTGGGGAGCCTGTTAATGCCCCAGAAGTGTGAAAGGCCACTGTAATATATGGCCCACCATATTTGGTGAGTTCGGATCACACAGGGTGACCCTGGTGGAGGTGTAGTGGACCATGGCAGTGTGCTAAAAGAGGAGGTCATATAGCACATGAAGGAAGCGCTTGGCTGACTTTGAGTATATCACTGAACATAACAGCTAGGTATATGCTGTGATCAGGTGGGTTCACTCAACACAAAAGGTAGGTATATGCAGTGATGAGGTGGGTTCACTCAACACAAAGCTAGGTATATGCAGTGATGAGGTGGGTTCACTAAACACAAAAGGTACTAGGTATATGCAGTGATGGGTATTACAATGTGCACCTGCTGTCACACACATAGGTAGCCACTGAATGTGCTGGGCCTGGTAGTGACACACACAGTATGAATTAGCAAGGCTGTCTATGCAACACAAGTGTCAGTGGGACACACAGAAAAAAAATTGATCACAAGAACAAGATTACCTCTCAAAAGAGCGGTTGTGGGGTGCTATTTTAGCAATAAGAATCAGCCAGGAGCAAGCTAACAAGCCTATAACAGCCTAACTAATCTTTCCCTATGAGAGTCTGCCAGCAACTGTCCCTTCTCTCACTATTGCAGGCACACGAGTGAGTGTAATGGCCGGCGGAGCCTGCCTTATACAGTATAAGGGGGGGAGTGGCTCCAGGAGAGAGTGTAGCCTGATTGGCTACAATGTGCCTGCTGACTGTGATGTACAGGGTCAAAGTTGACCCTAATGGTGCACTATGGGGGCGAACCGAACTTCTGGAAAAGTTTGCGTTACATGGCGAACACGACCCACCGTAAGTTCGCCTGGAACCGTTCGCCAGCGAACCGTTCGGGCCATCTCTAGTTTGAAGATCATGGATTATGGCATTAATATTGAGGTGTGGGATACTTGTATGAGCTGATTCCAAGCACATATTTCATACCTTATCCAATTTAGTCAACTGAGCTCTAGACTGATATGTAAGTTTATAAAGTCGTAGCTGGCATTTCCCACATTAATCCAATCACATAATGTAGGGGTAGGGAAGACTGTTTCCATTTTGACTCTCTTGCATAGAATAGTTTGATCCTAATAAGCACCATTTTATACCACAGGCAATATCTCCCAGCATACCTAGCATGCAGACTTTAAAGGGTACCTGAGGTGACATGTGACATGATAAGATAAACATGTGTATGTACAGTGCAAAACATATTAATAACAAGGCTGTTTTCGTTTCTTTTATTTTGCTGCTGGAGAAAGATTTCACACTGGTGAGAGGCCCAATTCATGTTCTGAGAGTGGGAAATGTTTTGGGGGCAAATCAAACCTTGTCATGCATAAGAAGTCTAACACTGGTGAAAAGCGCTATTCATGTTCTGAGTGTAGGGAATGTTTTGGCCAGAAATCAGACCTTGTCGCACATGAGCGATCACACACTGTTTACAGGACCTATCCATGATCTGAGTGTGGGAAATGCTTTGTTTCAATTGGCATTCAGAGTGTGAACTAGCCCTCTCACACTGGTGAGAATCACTATTCATGTGCTGAGTGGGGGAAATTATTTGCACAGAAAGCAGTTCTTGTCACAGATGAAAAGTCACACACTGGTGAGAAGCCCTATTCATGCACTAAGTGTGGGTAATGTTTTGGTCATAAACAAAACCTTGTCATACATGAGAGATCTCACGCTGGTGTGAAGCCCTATTCTTGTTCTGAATGTGGGAAATGTATTGGGAGCAAATCAAACCTTGTCATGCATAAGAAATATCATACTGGTGAAAAGCCCTCTCCATGTTCTGAGTGTGGGAAATATTTTGTACAGAAATCGGACCTTGTCACACATGAGAGATCACACACTGGTGAGAGGCCCTATCTATGAGCTGAGTGTGGGAAATGCTGTACAAACATTTCCCACACTCAGCACATGAAGGTGGTTTCTCACTAGCGTGAGTTCTCTCATGTTTGACAAGGTTTCCTTTACCAGCATAATATTTCCCACTCTCATTTCCACAAAGACTTAAAATGAAATAAAAAGGCAACCACAAAAAAGTCTTTTAACCATTTTCACCTTTTGGATGTAGCTGCGACGTCCAAAAGGCTGCTACTATGCTACTGTGCGGTCCTGCCGTCTGTTAGCCCAGAGATCAATGAATGGGGACACAGTTCCTATTCATTGATCTAAGTCCACATTAGAAAGACTACTTTCAGAATCCGTGCTCTTTCTAAAGAAAAAAAGTTTCCAGTCCTCCCTTCACATCCTGTAAGTGAGCGGGCACTGAACACAACAGCTAGGTATATGCAGTGATGAGGTGGGTTCACTGAACACAACAGCTAGGTATATGCAGTGATGAGGTGGATTCACTCAACACAAAAGGTAGGTATATGTAGTGATGAGGTGGGTTCACTGAACACAACAGCTATGTATATGCAGTGATGAGGTGGGTTCACTGAACACAACAGCTAGGTATATGCTGTGATGGGGTGGGTTCACTGAACACAACAGCTAGGTATATGCAGTAATGAGGTGGGTTCACTGAACACAAAAGGTAGGTATATGCAGTGATGTGGTGAGTTCACGCAACACAAAAGGTAGGTATATGCAGTGATGACGTGGGTTCACTTAACACAACAGCTAGGTATATGCAGTGATGAGGTGGGTTCACTTAACACAACAGCTAGCTATATGCTATGATGAGGTGGGTTCACTCAACACAAAAGGTAGGTATATGCAGTGATGAGGTGGGTTCACTGAACACAACAGCTAAGTTGGTATATGCAGTGATGAGGTGGGTTCACTGAACATAACAGCTAGGTATATGCTGGGATCAGGTGGGTTCACTCAACACAACAGGTACTAGGTATATGCAGTGATGGGTATTACAGTGTGCACCTGCTGTCACACACACAGGTAGTCACTGAATTCGCTGGGCCTGGTAGTGGCACACCCAGTATGAATTAGCAAGGCTGTCTATGCAACACAAGTGTCAGTGGGACACATAGAAAAAAAATAGATCACAAGAACAAGATTAGCTCTCAAAAGAGCTGTTGTGGGGTGCTATTTTAGCAATAAGAATCAGCCAGGAGCAAGCTAACAAGCCTATAACAGCCTAACCAATCTTTCTCTATGAGAGTCTGCCAGCAACTGTCCCTTCTCTCACTATTGCAGGCACACGAGTGAGTGTAATGGCCGGCGGAGCCTGCCTTATACAGTATAAGGGGGGGAGTGGCTCCAGGAGAGAGTGTAGCCTGATTGGCTACAATGTGCCTGCTGACTGTGATGTACAGGGTCAAAGTTGACCCTTAATGGTGCACTATGGGGGCGAACCGAACTTCCGGAAAAGTTTGCGTTACATGGCGAACACAAACCACCGGAAGTTCGCCAGCGAACCGTTCGGGACATCTCTAGTTTGGAGGTCATGGATTATGGCATTAATATTGAGGCGTGGGATTACTGTATGAGATGATTCCAAGCACATATTTTATATATTATCCAATCCAATTTAGTCAATTGAGCTCTAGACTGATATGTAAGTTTATAAAGGGGTAGCTGCTGGCATTTACCACATTAATCCAATCACATACTGCATGGGTAGGGAAGTCTGTTTCCATTTTGACTCTCTTGCATAGGTTAGTATAATCCTAATAAGCACCATTTTATACCACAGGCAATATCTCCCAGCATACCTAGCATGCAGACTTTAAAGGGTACCGGAGGCGACATGTGACATGATAAGATAAACATGTGTATGTACAGCGCAAAACATATTCATAACAAGGCTGTTTTCGTTTTTTTTTTATTTTGCTGCCCGAGGGCTAATTCAGTACTTAATTGTGTTCCAAAATAAGGCTGTTCACAGAACTGCGTTGTAACGGATCATGTTATTCTGATTTTAGTGGTTTATACCAAAGCCCCCATACATGCTTGAATCACCAAATATGCAGGGTATGCTAAGGAGAATTACGGGAACAAGAGGAAGAAAAAAATATTTTTTTTCAAAAAGATCTTGTAGTTTTTGAGGATATCGATTTTGAATACTTCAAAACAAAAAAATGTTTTTAAAGTCAGCAAAACAACATTTTGCAGCAGAATTCAGAATGTCATTGCTCTGGGGCTTGCCATATTTAGTATAGCAATTCCAGGGCTGGGAATGGGATAGACTTGTGTGACCCTGTCTGTCGGTCATCCGGGCAGGAATTAATGCATCTCTGTCGTTCATCAGGTATCGAGAGTATATGACACTGGATCATTTCTGTGGATACTGTCATATGAATAATGAAAGGAAAGTTATGGTTCATTAAGATCCTGAGGGATTTTAAGCCTTTTAGAACCTTTTATCCTGCTGGCACCTCTGTTCACTCTTACATTAATCTCACCAGTGTGAGTTCACTCATGTTTGACAAGGTTTCCTTTATCGCAAAAATATTTCCCACACTCTGAACATTTTTACAAAGACTTAAAATGAAATAAAAAGGCAACCATTAAAAATTCCTTTAATTATCTTAATTAACCATAACTTTCCTTTCATTATTCATATGACAGTATCCACAGAAATGATCCAGTGTCATATACTCTCGATACCCAATGAACGACAGAGATGCATTAATTCCTGCCCTGATGACCGACAGACAGGGTCACACGAGTCTATCCCATTCCCAGCACCTCCTGGGGGATTTTAAGCCTTTTAGAACCTTTTATCCTGCTGGCGCCTCTGTTCACTCTTACATTATCAATATCCACCCCTGGTGGAGGGGTGTTGCCCCTTATTTCCTTATCTACAGAGAGCAACTTTTAATCCTGAGTGAGGACAGGTCTAATCTCCTCACCTGCCTATACAGTGGTTACCTAGGAGGTAACCCACGTTTGTGAGTATATATATTATATACTTTTCATTTCAAACCCCTTGTTTTGCATACTACACTATATTGGGCTCTCGGTATTTCCTTTGTCTTTATCGTCACACTGGTGAGAAGCCACATTCATGTGCTGAGTGGGGGAAATGGTTTGCACAGAAATCCCAACTTGTTACACATGAGAGATCTCACACTACTGAGAAGCCCTTTTTTTGTGCTGAGTGTGGGAAATGGTTTGCTCACAGATCAGAGCTTGTTTCACTTGGCGTCTCTCACACTGGGAATACACCCTATTCATGTTCTGAGTGTAGGACATTTCTTGGGCATAAATCACTGATGGTCAGACGTGAGAAGTCTCACACTGGTGAGGAGCACTATTCATGTGGTGAGTGTGGGAAATGTTTTGTACAGAAATCAATTCTTGTTGCATATCAGAGGTCAGGTTCATCCTATGGGATAATTCTCACTACAGTATTTGTGATTTGCATGAATCGAAAATATGCTGCACGCAGCACTTTGGGGGATGATTGCAATGTGATTCACATTCTGTTGAATGGGAATCACAACACAAATTACAGCAAAATTGCAATGCAAAATAGCAATCATGTTTGCAATCGCAATTTGGGTTCAGAGTATGAACTATCCCTCACACACTGGTGAGCGGCCCTATGCATGTGCTGAGAGTGGGAAATGTTTTGGTCAGGAAGAAAACCTTATAATACATGAAAGATCTCACACTAGTGAGAATCCCTATCCATGAGCTGATTGTGGGAAATGCTTTGTTTCAATTTGCATTCAGAGTGTGAACTAGCCCTCTCACACTGGTGAAAATCACTATTCATGTGCTGAGTGGGGGAAATGTTTTGCATAGAAATCAGTTATTGTCACACATGAAAAGTCACACACTGGTGATAAGCCCTATTCATGTTCTGAGTGTGGGAAATGTTTTGGGAGTAAATCAAACCTTATCATGCATAAGAAATATCCAACTGGTGAAAAGCCCTATCCATGTTCTGAGTGTGGGAAATGTTTTGCCCAGAAATCAGACCTTGTCACACATGATAGATCACACACTGGTGAGAGGCCCAATCCATGAGCTGTGGGAAATGCTATACAAAACATGTGCTGTACAAATTACAAATTGTGCTGTACATTTCCCACACTCAGCACATGAAGGTGGTTTCTCACCAGTGTGAGTTCTCTCATGTTTGACAAGGTTTCCTTTATCACCAAAATATTTCCCACACTCATTTCCACAAAGACTTAAAATTAAATAAAAAAGTAACCACAAAAAAGTCCTTTAACCATTTTAGCTTTTTGGACATAGCTGCTACTTCCAAAAGGCTGCTACTATGCTACTGCACGCTCCCGCCATCCGTTAGCCCGGAGATCAATGAATGGGAACACAGTAGTGTTGGGCGAACACCTAGATGTTCGGGTTCGCGAACGTTCACCGAACATCGCCGCGATGTTCGGGTGTTCGCGCCGAACTCCGAACATAATGGAAGTCAATGGGGACCCGAACTTTCGTGCTTTGTAAAGCTTCCTTACATGCTACATACCCCAAATTAGCAGGGTATGTGCACCTTGGGAGTGGGTACAAGGGGAAAAAAATATTTGAAAAAGAGCTTATAGTTTTTGAGAAAATTGATTGTAAAATTTCAAAGGAAAAACGGTCTTTTAAATGTGGAGAATGTCATGTTTCTTTGCACAGGTAACATGCTTTTTGTCGCCATGCAGTCATAAGTGTAATACAGAGAAGAGGTTCCAGGAAAAGGGACCGGTAACGCTAACCCAGCACCAGCAGCAGCACACGTGATGGAACAGGAGGAGGCGCAGGAGGAGAAGGCCACGCTTTGTGAGACACAACAACCCAGGCCTTGCATGAGGACAAGAAGCGTGCGGATAGCATGCTTTGTACCGCCATGCAGTCATAAATGTAATAAAGATAAGAGGTTCAATAAACAGGGACCACGCGGAAACGCTAACCCAGCAGCAGCAGACGTGATGGAACAGGAGGAGGCGCAGGAGGAGAAGGCCACGCTTTGTGAGACACAACAACCCAGGCCTTGCATGAGGACAAAAAGCGTGTGGATAGCATGCTTTTTACCACCATGCATGCAGTCATAAATGTAATAAAGATAAGAGGTTCAATAAACAGGGACCAGGCGGCAACGCTAACCCAGCAGCAGCAGACGTGATGGAACAGGAGGAGGCGCAGGAGGAGAAGGCCACGCTTTGTGAGACACAACAACCCAGGCCTTGCATGAGGACAAAAAGCGTGCGGATAGCATGCTTTTTACCGCCATGCATGCAGTCATAAATGTAATAAAGATAAGAGGTTCAATAAACAGGGACCGGGTGGCAACGCTAACCCAGCAGCAGCAGACGTGATGGAACAGGAGGAGGCGCAGGAGGAGAAGGCCACGCTTTGTGAGACACAACAACCCAGGCCTTGCATGAGGACAAAAAGCGTGCGGATAGCATGCTTTTTACCGCCATGCATGCAGTCATAAATGTAATAAAGATAAGAGGTTCCATAAACAGGGACCGGCAACGCTAACCCAGCAGCAGCAGCACACGTGATGGAACAGGAGCAGGCGCAGGAGGAGAAGAAGGCCATGCTTTTTGAGACACAACAACCCCGGCCTTGCATGAGGACAAAAAGCGTTCGGATATAGCAGCAATGCTTTTTGTCGCCATGCAGTCATAAATGTAATAAAGATAAGAGGTTCCATAAACAGGGACCGGCAACGCTAACCCAGCAGCAGCAGACGTGATGGAACAGGAGGAGGCGCAGGAGGTGAAGGCCACGCTTTGTGAGACACAACAACCCAGGCCTTGCATGAGGACAAAAAGCGTGCGGATAGCATGCTTTTTACCGCCATGCATGCAGTCATAAATGTAATAAAGATAAGAGGTTCCATAAACAGGGACCGGCAACGCTAACCCAGCAGCAGCAGCACACGTGATGGAACAGGAGCAGGCGCAGGAGGAGAAGAAGGCCATGCTTTTTGAGACACAACAACCTAGGCCTTGCATGAGGACAAAAAGCGTGTGGATATAGCAGCAATGCTTTTTGCCGCCATGCAGTCATAAATGTAATAAAGATAAGAGGTTCCATAAACAGGGACCGGCAACGCTAACCCAGCAGCAGCAGCAGACGTGATGGAACAGGAGGAGGCGCAGGAGGGGAAGGCCACGCTTTGTGAGACACAACAACCCAGGCCTTGCATGAGAACAAAAAGCGTGCGGATAGCATGCTTTTTACCGCCATGCATGCAGTCATAAATGTAATAAAGATAAGAGGTTCCATAAACAGGGACCGGCAACGCTAACCCAGCAGCAGCAGCACACGTGATGGAACAGGAGCAGGCGCAGGAGGAGAAGAAGGCCATGCTTTTTGAGACACAACAACCCAGGCCTTGCATGAGGACAAAAAGCGTGCGGATATAGCAGCAATGCTTTAGCCGCCATGCAGTCATAAATGTAATAAAGATAAGAGGTTCCATAAACAGGGACCGGCAACGCTAACCCAGCAGCAGCAGCACACGTGATGGAACAGGAGCAGGCGCAGGAGGAGAAGGCCACGCTTTGTGAGACACAACAACCCAGGCCTTGTATGAGGACAAAAAGCTTGCGGATATAGCAGCAATGCTTTTTGCCGCCATGCAGTCATAAATGTAATAAAGATGAGAGGTTCAATAAACAGGGACCGGAAACGCTAAACCATCCCAGATGTTCATTGGTCATGTTACTTGGTTGGGGTCCTGGAGTGTTGCGTAGTCGTTTCCAATCCAGGATTGATTCATTTTAATTTGAGTCAGACGGTCTGCATTTTCTGTGGAGAGGCGGATACGCCGTTCTGTGACGATGCCTCCGGCAGCACTGAAACAGCATTCCGACATAACGCTGGCTGCCGGGCAAGCCAGCACCTCTATTGCGTACATTGCCAGTTCGTGCCAGGTGTCTAGCTTCGATACCCAATAGTTGAAGGGTGCAGATGGATTGTTCGACACAGCTATGCCATCTGACATGTAGTCCTTGACCATCTTCTCCAGGCGATCGGTGTTGGAGGTGGATCTGTACGCTTGCTGTTCAGTGGGCTGCTGCTGCATGGGTGTCAGAAAATTTTCCCACTCCAAGGACACTGCCGATACCATTCCCTTTTGGGCACTAGCTGCGGCTTGCGTTGTTTGCTGCCCTCCTGGTCGTCCTGGGTTTGCGGAAGTCAGTCTGTCGGCGTACAACTGGCTAGAGGAGGGGGAGGATGTCAATCTCCTCTCTAAAGTCTCCACAAGGGCCTGCTGGTATTCTTCCATTTTGACCTGTCTGACTCTTTCTTCAAGCAGTTTTGGAACATTGTGTTTGTACCGTGGATCCAGAAGGGTATAAACCCAGTAATTGGTGTTGTCCAGAATGCGCACAATGCGTGGGTCGCATTCAATGCTGTCTAGCATGAATTGAGCCATGTGTGCCAGAGTCCTACCAGAATCCTCATCATCCTCTTGTGAGCGTTGTGATAGTTGTTGTGATGCATCATAGTCGTCACCTTCCTCCTGGTCTGCTTCTGCTGACCATTCGCGCTGAATTGTGGAAGTCCAACGTGCACCGCTCTGGCCCTCGTCAGTGCTGGCAGGAAATTCCTGCTCCAACTCCAGCTGTTCCTCCTCCTCTTCTTCATCATAGCTGCTGGGGCCAGCGTTTCCTGAGGCGGATGGCCTGATGTTGGTACCATTACGCTGATCGTTTTCTCCGTCAGATTCCCCCAGTTGCATCATGACAGCTGTTTCCTTGATTTTCAACATTGACCTCTTCAGTAAACACAGCAGTGGTATGGTAATGCTGACTGAAGAGTTGTCACTGCTCACAAGCAACGTGGATTGCTCAAAATTTTGGAGGACTTGGCAGAGGTCCAACATGTTGGCCCAATCGGATCCACAGAAGCTTGGCAGCTGTCCGGATGCGCCTCGGTACTGCGCCGTCATGTACTGGACCACTGCACTCTTCTGCTCGCAAAAGCGGGCTAGCATGTGCAGCGTAGAATTCCAGCGCGTAGGGACATCACACAGCAAGCGATGGTGGGGGAGATTGAAGCGCTCCTGCATCTTGGCGAGTGCCCCCGAAGCAGTACTGGAATTTCTACAATGTTTGGCCACTCGACGCACCTTCAACAGAAGATCGGGCACGCCTGGGTACGTCCTCAGGAACCGCTGAACTACTAGGTTCATCACGTGCGCCAGGCAAGGGATGTGTGTCAGCTTAGCCAACCTTAAAGCGCGAATGAGATTACTCCTATTATCACACACAACCATGCCCGGTTTCAGGTCCAGCGGTGTCAGCCACAAATCCGTCTGTTCCTTTATTCCCCTCCAAATTTCCTCCCCTGTGTGCTGCTTATCCCCAAAGCAGATCAGCTTCAGCAACGCTTGCTGACGCATGCCAACGGCTGTGCTGCACTGCTTCCACGATCCTACTGCTGCTGTTGCTGGGTTAGCATTTCCAGATGAGGTACAGCTTTGAGATGCGTTGGAGGAGAAGGAGTCAGAGAGGTAGGTGCTGCTGTTGTTATCCAGTGGGAGGGACGGCGGTGCAGCTGTTCGCGGCGTGGGCAACACCCGCGCCGTAGCAGGTGAGGAATCGCTGCCAGGCTCCACAAGGTTCACCCAGTGCGCGGTAAGGGAGATGTATCGACCCTGGCCGAACGCACTCGTCCAGGTGTCAGTGGTGAGGTGAACCTTGCAGGCAACGGCATTCTTCAAGCTTCGGGTTATTTTGCTGACCACGTGCTCATGCAACTCAGGCACTGCAGAGCGCGCAAAGTGGTAGCGGCTGGGAACCACGTAACGTGGGATGGCCACTGACATCATGCCCTTGAAGCTGTTTGTCTCCACCACTCGATATGGCAGCATTTCGCAGGCCAGAAGCTTGGCTATGCTGGCTGTTACTGCCACGGCCCGGGGGTCATTTGCTGGCAATTTCCTCTTGCGCTCAAACATCTCCGAGACAGACAACTGAACCGTAGGGCTGCACACTGAAGGGCTGTTGGTTGTTGTGTTAGATGAACACTGGGAGACGTCAAGAGCACTACTCCGGAAAGTGACAGTGTCAGCGTCGTCTGATGTTTGCGAATGTTGTGAACCACGCAATGGCTGGGCTACTGCTGCTGCTGAGGCGGGTCTGGTGGTGAGTCTGGTGAACCCAAGGGAGGCAGTGTTGCTGGTACCCTGTCCTGTCGCGTTTGCCCACAGAGTGGGATGTTTGGATAGCATGTGGCGGGTCATGCTGGTGGTGGAGAGGTTGTTAATACTTTTCCCCCTGCTCAGGCGGGTCTTGCACACCTTGCAAATCGCCATGGTAACATCCTCAGTGCAGTCTTCAAAGAAAGCCCAGACTTTGGAGCACCTGCCTTGCTGGTGATTTCTGTTTGCGCCACTTTTGCCTCTCACTTGAACTTCCACGCTTGTGGTGCCTGAAATTGCGCGCCGCCTACCTTGTGGCACAAGGTGAACTCGTGCAGCAGTGGGTTCTTCAACAGACTCATCTGTGCTGCTGCTACGACGGCGATGTTCTCGTTCACAAACAAAATCTGGGTCTATGTCCACATTGTCCATACCCTCCTCTTCCATCTCCTGAAACTCGTCATATGTCATTGTGGGGGGCCGCCGCCGTGGAGTAGAGCTCCCCAGAACAACCTCTGCACAGCTCACTCCAACATCGTCTTCCAGATCTTCTCGGCCGACCTCCTGCAATTGCAACCCCTCTTGCCCAACTTGCTCTGGGATTTGGGTTTCAAAGTCCTCGGACTCGCCTTGTATTTCAGTGCCCGGTGCATTTCCCACAGTTAATGGTTGTGAATCCGGGCACAACATTTCTGGCTGTTCCTCCATTGACCTTTCAAAGGTGGAAGTTTGTTGGCCTGGGAATCGCTCCTGCGAATACCCCATTGTGTCCTGAGGTAATTCATCGGACTGGTTATCTGGCAGTTGTGTGCGTGGTGTCGCTGCCGGTTGTGTCAGCTTTGTGCCCACTGGCTCCTTGTAACTGGCTGAGGACTCGGACCTCGTGCGTGATGTGCTGGTGCTGCTTAACCCACTGCTGGACGCTTGAGAGGTCATCCAAGTAATTATCTGTTCCTGTTCTTTTGGATCTGTGAAGGTGGTTGTCCTGGACAACATGGGCGGTATTGAGTGGGTTTTCTTGGGTGCTCCCCTGTGGCCTGTACATGAACCGTCAGGGGAAACACCTCTTCCCTTGCCCCTTCCTCTTTCACCGGATTTCTTCCTCATTTCACTTATCCTTAAAGTACACGCTGACTGGCAGCAGTACAGTGGCAGTACAGAAATGCTATACAGTGGTGGGTGAGCGGTGTACCACTATTGCCAGCAGCGACACAGAGCACAATGCTATACAGTGGCGGGTGAGTGGTGTACTACTGTTCCCAGGCCCAGCAGACACAGAGTGGAAGTAAACACAATGCTATATAGTCTGGCTGAGCCGTGTACACAGAGTGGCAGTACACACAATGCTATATAGTCTGGCTGAGCGGTGTACACAGAGTGGCAGTACACACAATGCTATATAGTCTGGCTGAGCGGTGTACACAGAGTGGAAGTACACACAATGCTATATAGTCTGGCTGAGCGGTGTACACAGAGTGGAAGTACACACAATGCTATATAGTCTGGCTGAGCGGTGTACACAGAGTGGCAGTATACAATGCTATATAGTGTGGCTGAGCCGTGTACACAGAGTGTCAGTAAACAATGCTATATAGTCTGGCTGAGCCGTGTACACAGAGTGGCAGTACACACAATGCTATATAGTGTGGCTAAGCCGTGTACACAGAGTGGCAGTACACACAATGCTATATAATCTGGCTGAGCGGTGTACACAGAGTGGCAGTACACACAATGCTATATAGTCTGGCTGAGCGGTGTACACAGAGTGGCAGTATACAATGCTATATAGTATGGCTGAGCCGTGTACACAGAGTGTCAGTAAACAATGCTATATAGTCTGGCTGAGCCGTGTACACAGATTGTCAGTAAACAATGCTATATAGTCTGGCTGAGCCGTGTACACAGAGTGTCAGTAAACAATGCTATATATAGCGTGGCTGAGCGAGGTACACAGTGGCAGTACACACAATGCTATATAGTCTGGCTGAGCGGTGTACACAGAGTGGCAGTACACACAATGCTATATAGTCTGGCTGAGCGGTGTACACAGAGTGGAAGTACACACAATGCTATATAGTCTGGCTGAGCCGTGTACACAGAGTGTCAGTAAACAATGCTATATAGTCTGGCTGAGCAGTGTATACAGAGTGGCAGTACACACAATGATATATAGTCTGGCTGAGCGGTGTACACAGAGTGGCAGTACACACAATGCTATATAGTCTGGCTGAGCGGTGTACACAGAGTGGCACTGGCAGTACACACAATGCTATATAGTCTGGCTGAGCCGTGTACACAGAGTGGCAGTACACACAATGCTATATAGTCTGGCTGAGCGGTGTACACAGAGTGGCAGTATACAATGCTATATAGTGTGGCTGAGCCGTGTACACAGAGTGTCAGTAAACAATGCTATATAGTCTGGCTGAGCCGTGTGCACAGAGTGTCAGTAAACAATGCTATATAGTCTGGCTGAGCCGTGTACACAGAGTGTCAGTAAACAATGCTATATAGTCTGGCTGAGCGGTGTACACAGATTGTCAGTAAACAATGCTATATAGTCTGGCTGAGCGGTGTACACAGAGTGGCAGTACACACAATGATATATAGTCTGGCTGAGCGGTGTACACAGAGTGGCACTGGCAGTACACACAATGCTATATAGTCTGGCTGAGCCGTGTACACAGAGTGGCAGTACACACAATGCTATATAGTTTGGCTGAGCCGTGTACACAGAGTGTCAGTAAACAATTCTATATAGTCTGGCTGAGCGGTGTACACAGAGTGGCAGTATACAATGCTATATAGTGTGGCTGAGCCGTGTACACAGAGTGTCAGTAAACAATGCTATATAGTCTGGCTGAGCGGTGTACACAGAGTGTCAGTAAACAATGCTATATAGTCTGGCTGAGCGGTGTACACAGAGTGGCAGTATACAATGCTATATAGTGTGGCTGAGCCGTGTACACAGAGTGTCAGTAAACAATGCTATATAGTCTGGCTGAGCCGTGTACACAGAGTGTCAGTAAACAATGGTATATAGTCTGGCTGAGCCGTGTACACAGAGTGTCAGTAAACAATGCTATATAGTCTGGCTGAGCCGTGTACACAGAGTGTCAGTAAACAATGCTATATATAGCGTGGCTGAGCGAGGTACACAGTGGCAGTACACACAATGCTATATAGTCTGGCTGAGCCGTGTACACAGAGTGGCAGTAAACACAATGCTATATATAGCGTGGCTGAGCGAGGTACACAGTGGCAGTAAACAATGCTATATATAGTGTGGCTGAGCGAGCGGTGTACTACTGTTCCCAGCAGCGACACACAATGACTGGGGGGGACCCTGGCTAGCGTGGCTGGAGAGCGAACTACCCTGCCTGCCTACCCAAAGCTAAACCCACAGAGAAATGGCAGAGATATGACGTGGTTCGGGTATTTATTTACCCGAACCATGTGACCGTTCGGCCAATCAGAGCGCGTTCGGGCCCGAACCACGTGACCCGTTCGGCCAATCAGAGCGCGTTCGGGCCCGAACCACGTGACCCGTTTGGCCAATCACAGCGCTAGCCGAACGTTCGGGGAACGTTCGGCCATGCGCTCTTAGTTCGGCCATGCGGCCGAACGGTTTGGCCGAGCACCATCAGGTGTTCGGTCGAACTCGAACATCACCCGAACAGGGTGATGTTCTGCAGAACCCGAACAGTGGCGAACACTGTTCGCCCAACACTAGAACACAGTTCCCATTCATTGATCTAAGTCCCCATTAGAAAGACTTATTTCAGAATCCTCAATCTTTCTAAAGGAAAAAAAGTTTCCTGTCCTCCCGTCACATCCTGTAAAAATTGACAAATAGTAAAACTACATCTACATACATTTTTTTTAAATAAATATGTTTTAATTTGTAATATTTGTTTTAAATTGTTTTAATATTTAAATATTTGTTTTAATAAAAACAAAATACAATAAAAAAATTGTTATCTAAGGGTCTAAACTTTTTTTTTTAATATGCATGAGAAGAGGGTATATTACTATTATTTTTTAAATTATTTGCTTGTAAATAGTGATGGACGCAAAACTGAAAAAAAATACACCTTTATTTCCAAAAACAATATTGGTGCCATACATTGGGATAGGGACACATTTTAAATGGTGTAATAACCGGGACAAATGGGCAAATAAAATACATGGATTGTAATTATGGTGATATGTATTATTTTAAAGGTATAATGGGCGAAATCTGAGAAATAATGATTTTTTTTTCATTTTTTCTTAATATTCCCATTGAAATGCATTTAGAAAAATAATTCATAGAAAAATGTACCACCCAAAGAAAGCCTAATTAGTGATGGAAAAAAATAAGATATAGATCAATTCATTTTGATAATTAGTGATAAAGTTATTGGCGAATGAATGGGAGGTGAAAATTGCTCAGATGCATAAGGTGAAAAATGACTGAAGGCTGAAGTGGTTAATAATCTTAATTAACCATAAATACTTATCTTTCATTATTCGCATGACAGTGTCCTCAGAAATGATCCAGTGCCATATCCTCTTGGTACCCGGTGAATGATGGAGAATCCCTCCCCTGATGACCGATGGACAGTACCACACACATTGATCCCATTCCCTTATCAGAGTTAAGGGGCCTTATCAGAGTAGCATAGCGAGCGCTACGAACATATGCCTGCTAATTGGCATTGACAAGAGCTCCACTCATCCTACCCTGAGCCCCTGTGGGTCCAATCACTTTAAAGGACATTATCCCCGCACTTTGATTGGCCCAATAGGCTGCTTGTCACTTGACATGCACAAACAACCTCAAGAGTCAGAATTCCTCACTGACTCTCACTACTCTGCATCTCTCATCACTTCACTTTGGTTCCTGCTCCTATTCACTGCAGAAGTGGTATTTCCTCTATAATACTTCTTATTGATACTTTCTGTTGCATTATATTCTTGGGGGATACGCTGTATAGGTTCGCACTGGCACTTTTTGTCTATATTGGCCATCTTTTTGCACTAGCACTTTCATTGGTATGCTTCACTCTAAATACTTTTTCACATTGTTGGCATTTTTTATGGTGTTATCTCCCTTACACCAGCACCATGTGATATCTATGAATATTAACAAAATTGCACAGAGCTATGCATATTTTTTTTCTGCATTTTTATTGTATGCTTCACTGAAAATATTTTTATATTTTTTTCTGTTTTGCAATCTGTTCTTGGGAGATTGCACATTTTATAGTAATATTATATATATATATATATATATATATATATATATATATATATATATATATATATAATGTATATTGTAAGCTCGCAAGGGCAGGGACCTCCTCCCAGTGTTTATCATACTGCTGTAATTTTAACATATGCACATGTACCAACTACATATCAACTATGTATGTATCTGTATTTATTCTATTCAATGTCATGACTGTACAGTGTCTTGTATTTCTTATGTATATTTGTTCCCCATTATTTGTTTGTACTATGTACAGCGCTACGGAAGATGTTGGCGCTATATAAATAAAAAATAATAATAATAATAAAATATATATATATATATATATATATATATATATATATATATATATATATATATATATATATATATATATATATACTGTTTGTGCCATTAGTATTACTAGACATTTGGCATAGTTTGTTATTATGTTGTATATTAATCTGCATAATAGGAAATATAGAGGCTTGCCTATTTATTATTAGTCTTTATACAGACTTATGGATGTCATGTGACCATGCCTTATTTTTAACATTGTTTTTAATCACGCACATTTGATACAATAGTTTCTTAACAGTGAAGCAGTGATTAATTTTGATTTTGTCAATTAGGATTTCAGAGTGGGAATTCTGATTCTTGAGGTTGTTTGTGCTTGTCAAGTGACAGGCAGCCTATTGGGCAAATCAAAGTGTGGGGATAATGTCCTTTAATGTGATTGGACCCGCAGGGGCTCAGGGTAGGATGAGTGGAGCTCTTTTCATTGCCAATTAGCAGGCATAAGTTTGTAGTGCTCGCTATGCTACTCTGATAAGGCCCCTTAACTCTGATAAGGCCCCTTAAATCTGATAAGGCACCTATAAGGCCCCTTAACTCTGATAAGGCACCAATAAGGCCCCTTAACTCTGATAAGGCAAAGTATGGCTCACTAACCCAGTATTAAGGCTCCCTAACTGGCTTAGTGCTGGTTAGTGAATCAAGGCCCATGAGTTTTTTCAGCAGATAGATGGCTGGATAGCCAATTTTTGACAGGTTTGATCTGATGTTGATCATTTTTCTGATCGATTTTCTCATAGAAGTGAATTGAAATCGATCGGAAAAACGATCGGAAAATCAATAGGAAAAAAATCGTTTGGAAAGTAAATCTGCCCCCCAAAAAAATCCTCATTGCGTATTCCCAGCATTAGTTTATCTACCATGGTTCTATAAACAATCATAGGCAGCACACATTAAAGCACCTCATACCTCCACCAAGGTTGGGTTGGGTTTAAATGGGCATGGTCCTCACCACTCCCCTTCTGCCTCTACCTCCATTTCTGCCACTCTCCCAGCTAGTCCACACAGAAAGGAGAATGTGCTTAAGACAGGCCACTAGGAATCCCTCAAACATCCACCTTGCCAGGCAGTGCTGAAAGTGCTTTCCTGCAACTGCTTTCCTTCAGGGACAGAAGACCCACTGCCCAAGAAGCCCTTGGATCACTCCACCACACAAGTAATCTGTTGGAATTTAATTTTTAACAAAAATGTCAGGATATTTCCCCTGGCAAAAGCTGACACAAAGCCACACTGCAACTGTTCTTGCTGCCCCCCTTCCCCCACTCCAACTCAGGTCCTCCATCCTTGGGCCTAATATTTTCTACTACTTCTAGACAGCTTTATGAATGGAATTATTTCATGATATCATCCAGTTATGTCTCCGGCTAGCAATGCGGTACCCTGCTGCTTTGTCTGCCCAGCCTACAGCCAGTGCTCTGAGCTGTCATTTAGCATTGCCGTCTCATTCTCAGGCCCCAATTCCAGCCTAATGTTTTCACTGTTTTATGTCTATTTATGTTTATTTTATGTATTTGACAGGCATGCATATCATCATCAAGCTGTAAAGTAGCAACAAATCTTTTTGTTCTGTACATCACATTAGTTTCCATTTTCTAAAAGTTTTTTTTTTCTAGAAAAATCACGCTTCGGGTATAGCATCTGCATCTTGTAGTCTGTATGTTTCAGCTGGTGTTTGTGTGACTGTCTTCTGGGTAGTCCACTTTGCTCCCAGTCCCATATCCCATAAACAGGTTCATTGATCCCTTTTAACTAGTTACAAATTCTGCTATTTTACCACATTTAAAAAAAAAAAACAACATTAAAAAAACACCTTTCCACTTTCAATTTTATTTTCTCAAATACTAAACAGGTCTTTTTTTTTTTTTACTTTTCCTTTTTTTCCTACTGTTCTCTCTAACTTACCTAGCAAATTTTTTGATTCTAGTATGTATGGGGGCTTTGCTATTAACCACTAATTTTGGTCCCTGACTTTAAAGCAATTCACAAAATAAATTTGCCAAAGGTTTGTGGATCCATGAGGTCTGAGGAAACGTAGCTATTAAACATCTGTATTTCTACTTATTCTCCACACCTGGACCGATCAGTTAATTGGTGTCAAACTTTGAAATTTTTCCTGCCTGCCACTTTCCGTTACAACATAGTATGCAAATAAAGAAAAAAAATCATCAATTAAGCTGAAACAATAAGTGTCCTCAATATATGGATCCAAACTCGACCACTTTGGGTTTTTCAACAAAAGTTATTTCAATACATGGAGCCAAACTAAAAATACAGAGCAATTCTTAACAAAAGACGAGTCTCACTTTAAGTGTCTATTGTATATTTTATTGATGCAGATAACAGATGAATGCATCATTCAGTACTACAGATCCTGTAAACACCATGATGTGTATTCTTTTGGTACGTGGGGCCAGATTTATCAAAGCATTACTGACAGTTTTTTCTTCTTAAACAGTTCTAATCAGCAGGGGAAAAAAAAAAAATACATATATCCAGGCACATCGCCTCTAGTTAGGACATGAAATAAATTATTAAGGAAAGGGAGGTGGTGAAGAGGGTGTGGCTAGTAAACAGCAAAAATCTATTAACCCTTCGCACTCTCGCATGCAAATGTTCAAACAAATGCATTCACAGATTCACTCATCCAGGCACAACTGTTATCCCTACAGCTAAGTTAAAAGCCGGGGTTTTAGTTCACAGAAGAATGCATTCTTATGCTTAGTCACCTATACTGCCCAGTTGTGCCTGGATGAGTGAATCTGTGAATGCATTTGTTTGAACATTTGCATGCGAGAGTGCGAAGGGTTAATAGATTTTTGCTGTTTACTAGCCACACCCCCTTTAGCACCTCCCTTTCCTTAATAATTTATTTAACGTCCTAACTAGAGGCGATGTGCCTGGATATATGTTTTTTTTTTTCTTGTTACTGACCCCTGTGGCTAGGGTTTTAATTCAGTGCACTCCCTCCTTCCCCTGTATGTTTGTCAGCATGCACACAGCTTATGCTGGTGTATGTGCATGGTGCACATGGACACATAACGTTAGCTCCCTTGTGCGATTGGTAAGATGCACTGTCTGTCCCAGGAGAGGACGTCAGGATGTGTGCTCCTAAACCATTGATAGGTTTGATGCAATTAATGTGTTTGCATGTCTGCACTATGCATGTTACAGGGCCAGAGTTAGGACACCTATGTTTACCTGGGTACCTCTGCGCAGTATAGGTGAATAAGAATAAGAATGCATTCTTCTGTGAACTAAAACCCCGGCTTTTAACTTAGCTGTAAGGATGGATGACAGTTGTGCCTGGATGAGTGAATCTGTGGATGCATTTGTTTGAACATTAGCATGCGAGAGTGCGAAGGGTTAATAGATTTTTGCTAATCAGCAGGGGGACAGTTCTGCATGGTAATAAGAAGATTACTAAATCCTACTTAACAGTGGCAGCTTAGCATGAATTTCTAGAACAGCACCACAGTTAAGAACAGTGCAAATCCATCCCTAAATTGCCACAGATTAAGAAGTGGTTAATAGCACATCTACATCTTGTGCAGCAATGTAAACTTGACATGATTTGTGAATTGCTCCTCCTTCCTGCTGCCAGGTGTCCTGTGAAGCTGTTCTGTGCTTAACCATTCCAGTGCTGGGCATTGATGCAATACAGCAGATGTATTGGTTACCTCAGCAACAACAATCTCTCTCACACACTGCACTGTCTAAGAAACCTTCCAGATTCCTCCTATTTTACCACAGTTTAAGAAGGAAACTGCATTATCTAGTGATTTCTTAAGATGTCTGAGACCGTTCTACATGGATTTCTAAAAACCTACCAATATTTTGTCTCAGACACTCATGATCAATGTCCCCCCGTGGACTTTTAATGTAATTTGCATTGTTTGTTTGAGGTAGGTGAGGTTCTACTACATAGAAATGCAATTGATTTCAGGTATTTCCCACAGAGTGTGGTTTTCTTCTCAGCCTATTTATCTCAGTTTATGCTAAATGCTACCGTGAGTTGTTGCAAGTCTCTGTTTTATACAAAAATAAATACATTCCCAAATCAGCAGACATTCTGCACACATAGTTACATGTAGACTGGCAGCAGAGTTTAACAATCAATGTTATTTTATACTATACTGCCAAAAAAGTCTGTGAAAAAACTGTACCGTTTCTTGTTCCAGTGGTTAAATCTAGTTTTTTAAGACTTGTATGATTTACTATTTTCAATCTTAATTCATTATAACAAAAAAAGAGCAGTTTAATAGCCTGATAAGTTATCTAACTACTTCATAATGACACTTCACATAGTACTATAGAGTAAAAACTGATTCAAATGCAAGAATAACCTTAAAAAAAAGCTGCATGGATATCCCAGGCAATACAACATGCATTGTATTATCACTTGCATTTGTATTTATATCCACATCAGTCTGGTTCTTACCATCCAGTGTCCCATCAGCAGCAATTCTCTTCTAAGGGGAATGTATGAGAAGTAATAACTGTTCTTTATATTTCTTTTAGAAAGTGAATAAAAATAAAGATACCATTTAAGATACACATATTCATGTAAGATTCTTCATGTAAGATTCTTAGCAAGATAATATTTTGGGGAAAGTCGTTTTCTAAATCTGTGAATTTAGTACTAAACATATTAATCCACATGTGGAGAACATAGAAACTGCCCATCCTCTACAGGCCTATGCATTGTAATTACATCTATTGTTATGCTAGGGAAGAGTCTCCAGCTTGGATCAGCTCCCTTCATTTGCTTTAGTTTCTTTTGTGGAATGCTAATGAAGTTATCACCTGTCTGGGGGGTTGGGTTGATATAAAGAGGTCTAGAAACTGTCCTTTAACACTACTGTAAATAAACCCTTTGTTGATAACAATGAATCCTTTTTATCCAATCAAAATCCACCTCATACTAGTGAATGGAGGAGATGTGACTATAAGATGGGCCAAACATCAGTCACTCAGGTAGAAAGATCACAGAGAGACAACAGGAATAAGGAGCCCAATACTACGTCCTGCAAGGTAACTATGTCCTTTCTGATTTCCTCAGCTGCAATCTTGTTCTAATTGCATTTTTGTTCTCTTTTTGTTGTGGTATTTTTCTTTCTTTAATGTGTGTTTTTAAATGAAATATAAGTTATATTTATGAGTTTGATATTAGGTACTTTAGGGTAGGGACTAGGGAGGAGGCGCTCTATAAGAATGTTGAAAAATGTAAACCAATTTAATAAAAAGAGATAAACTTACCTCAGATGAGAGACACCAATCAGTGAAATAGAAGTTTATTCATGCACATGGCTCGCTAGATGAACCATTTCAAAGGTGTTGTCCTGATTACTAATGTCAATAGTAGACTTGTCTGCAGACAAGTCTGCAAGGCTGGGACAGATGCTTCTACTCTCTGACTTGTTTCCATACACTTTTTGTTGACTTTAGAAATAAGGAAGACATCACTGAAACAGTGAAGATAGTATGAGCTTGATTCACTAAGACAAATAGCATGCCTTATCCGAGTTAACACACCTTACCAGAGATAACAGTCCTTATCAAAGGTAACATGCCTTATCAGAATAGCATAGAGAATGCTATGAACCCGCAGGGGCTCAGGGCAGGATGACTGGAGCTCTCATCATTGCCAATTAGCAGGCTATGCTACCCTGATAAGGTGTGTTAACTTTGATAAGGAGCGTTATCTCTGATAAGGCGCGTTAAGTAGCATAAGGCATCCTATTTGTCTTAGTGAATCAAGCCCAATCTCTGTCAAGTATATAAATGCATCTCTTTATTTAATGATTAGCATCAGTCTTGTCAAATAAGTAGATAAATACCTTTTTTTTTTTTTACTGTTTTTAAACCTTTTATTATTCTTTTCTGTTGCCTTCTCCTTACCCTAAGAAATACAACCCCAGTGGGGAATTTATCTTTAGGTGGTCATTTGTGACTTACCTGAAAGTGCTTGTTTGTTTGTGGGCTCTAGCCTGATTTTGTGAGTATCCCACTTTTTATGATACCTTTGTTTCATATTGTATGTATTCTCAGGAGAATAGAAGGATGTAGAGAGAATAAGAGGTAATATCGTGTCTTGCCACTGGTGCTGCTCCAGGAGTAGGCTATGTGAAAACAAAAAAGGCAGATCTATCTGCCTAGACAGCTTACTCATTAGTGCATATTATTAGACAGATCTGAATCTCAGCATCCTTTAGGTCCTCTCCATTCTCCCGCTGTATACATCAGCATTTATTATTGTTTTTTTTATTATTATTTATTTAGTGCCAAAATATTTTATAGCACTGTATATGTGCACTGTACATGCACTCAAAGAATACACTTACAATCTAATGAACCTAAAGGGGCCCATAAACTCAGCCGATTTTCTGGCCGACCGATCGATCAAAATCGATTGATCGATTGCAAATCGGTTGGCCAATCGACCGATCCACGGCCGATTTCGATCGATTTTGATGGATTTCCATTGAACTGGCAGGATGGAAAATCTAGGTCGATCTGATGAGATTGCTTATCATTTTGCATTGGCCCTAATGGAAATCTGATGGCAAAAAAATGCCATCAGATCGGATTTCAATAGATTTCAAACTGAAATCTATTGGAATTCTATCCTAGTAAAAAATGTTCTAAAAACACATCAGATAGATAAGAAATCCATCTGATGATCTATCTGCTGCTAATCTGACGAGTGTATGGGCACCTTAAGCCACATATACACAAAGCTTTGCTTCCTGTATATAGATTTGTGATGTATCCACTGATGTGAAATATGTTGGAACTTTCCAAATATACCATAAGTATAATGAAAACGTTAGTCATCTTTCTATTTAGTTTCCTTATCTTTACAATGTTAGAATTGATTTTTTCTCTGGAAAGGAATTGTCAGTGTGTCTTTTATGTCTGTTGTGTTGTTGATTTTAGGCTAAATTGTTCCTGTAGGCTAGGTTTACAGAAGCCATTTGAATAACACACACGTAATAATGCATTATAATGAGTGTGAACTGCAATGGAGACTGGCCATAGACCATAACACAAAGCCTGCATGCAGCAAGTTAGAATAATGCAATCAGTCACAATGTGACCAGCCCCATGGAACTGTATGGGTAGGGATGGTGGGCAATGCCCATTTCTGACTCTGAGGAAATGCTGCTTTCCACCAATGCCAATTTCTGATTTCCTTTTTTCCAAATTTCAAAAGTTCCGTCTTTTTATTTATTTTTTTCCAATTTCCGATTTTCCAATTTCCTTTTTTTTCTGATTTTTCATTTTCCATTTTTCCGATTTCTGAGGAGTATTGTGTTTGTATTTTTTTTGCATCAGAGAATGCAAAAAAATTAAAAAATCTAAAATTACTTCGGTAATCCAATTTTTGCGGAACAATTCTGCATTGTCTGATGCTTCTGAGTTCTGTGATTGGGCTAAAATGACTTAGTTGCGGTAAATCGGAATTCCATTTTCCAATTTCTGATAAAAAATTACGATTACCGACCGGAAATGTGGAGATTTCAGTTCCGCAGAATCCGAGTGAACATCCGTGTGTATGGGCAGGGAACCGACATGCTGAATTATTATGCAACACAACTAAGCACTGTGGACAGGGCCTCAATGCACACATCTAGATAATGTTTTGTTTTTACTGTGTAAAAGTAATCCTATTATGAGATCATATTGTATCTGTTCTTGTGTTCAGGCTGTGAAGACTTTTCTTTATAACTTAAAGGACAACTGAAGTGAGAGGGATATGGAGGCTGCCATATTTATTTCCATCTAAGCAATGCCAGTTGCCAGGCCCTCCTGCTGATCCTCTGCCTCTAATACTATTAGCCATAGCCCCTGAACAAGCATGCAGCAGAGCAGGTGTTTCTGGCATTAATGTCAGATCTGACAAGACTAGCTGCATGCTTGTTTCTGGTGTTATTCAGATACTACTGCAGAGAAATAGACCAGCAGGGCTGCCAGGCAACTGGTATTGATTAAAAGGAAAAAAATATGGCAGCCTCCATATACCTCTTACTTCAGTTCCCCTTTAACGTGAATCTGAAGTGTAAAATAAAACAAAAAACAGATACTTATCTAAGGAGAGGGAAGGCTCTGGGTTCTATAGAGCCTTCCTCTTCTCTTCCCAGTGTCCTTGGTCTCCTGCACGCTCCTCGGTTTGTATTATACTGTATATATATATATATATATATATATATACTAGCTGGACGCCCGGCGTTGCCCGGGTATGTATTTGGCTGGTGTTGGCCCCGCTCAGGGGCGTACCTAGAAATCTCCGGGCCCCCCTGCATAAAAAAATCCGGCCCCCCCCTACCACCTCCCTAGGGCCCGCTCAGGGACTTTTGTGGGGCAGGAGGGGTCGCAGCATAAAATGAGAGTGTGGCCGCAGATCGTGGGGAGGGGGGGGACATACCCCCCTCCCTCACCTCGGGCTCTCCTCTCTGCGCTCCCACTCCTGCAATTACTGGTGGCAGCAGGCAGCGGCGGCAGGCAGGCTGAACACATACCTCCTTCTCGCCGGAGGTCTTCCAATCACTAAGTGCTTAATAGAACTTCCTGTTTACACAGGAAATTCTATGAAGCACTTAGTGATCGGAAGACCTCCGGCGAGAAGGAGGTATGTGTTCAGCCTGCCTGCCACCGCTGCCCGATGCCACCAATAATTGCAGGAGGGGGATCACAGAGAGGAGAGCCTGAGGTGAGGGAGGGGGGGGGGGAATGTCCCCCCTCCCCACCGATTTGTGGGCACGCTCTCCTCTTATGCTGCGACCCCTCCTGCCTCACAAAAGTCCATGAGCAGGCTCTAGGGAAGCCCCGGACCCCCCCACGGCAGCAGGGGTCGCATCCCCTATTGTTACGCCAGTGGCCATGCCCCCTTCTCCTAACCCTAACACACAATTACTTAATGACCAAGTTTGTGAGCTTTGCGGTCTTTAGCATCAATAATTTGCATTGAAATAAAATAAATCTGATTGGCTGTGGCTCCACCCATTTTCTGAATTTGAACCCAAATCACCCAATGGCCAAGTGTACCAGGTACAGGTGATTAACAGTGCAAGAGGCTTGTGCCATTAACAGTGCAAGAATGGCAGCAATTAAATATTCCCCTTGAAAATCAATAGGTGGATTTTGATTGGCTTTTGTACGCTCAACCCACTTTCTGAATAGTAATCCCAGTCACCCAGTGACCAACTGTGCAACGTTTGTGAACCCTACTATTAACAGTGTAAGAATGGCTGCAGTTTACATTTTCCCAATGAAATTTGTATTTTTCTCCACCCACTGATTTCCTGACATTACCCGGGTATGTATTTGGCTGGTGTTGGCTCCGCCTACTTTTTCTAACCCTAACACACAATTACTCAATGACCAAGTTTGTGCGCTTTGTGGTCTTTGGCATCAATAATTTGCATTGAGATTAAACAAATCTGATTGGCTGTTTGTGGCTCCACCCCTTTGTCTAAATTTGAGCCCCAGTCACCCAATGACCAACTGTACCAGGTTTAAGGCTTGTGCCATTAACAGTGCAAGAATAGCAGCAATTACATATACCCCTTGAAAATCAATAGGTGAATTTTGATTGTCTTTTGTAGGCTCCACCCACTTTCTGAATATTAATCCCAGTCACCCAGTGACCAATTGTGCAAAGTTTGAGAACCCTACCATTAACAGTGTAAGAATGGCTGCAGTTTACATTTTCTCAGCGAAATGTATATTTGTCTCCGCCCACTGATGACCCGGTATTGCCCGATTATATATTTGGCTGGTGTTGGCTGCGCCCACTTTTCCTAAGCCTAACACAAAATTACTCAATTACTCAATGACCAAGTTTGTGAGCTTTGCGGTTTTTGGCATCCATAACCTGCATTAAAATGAAACAAATAAGATTGTCTGTTTGTGGCTCCACCCCCTTTTATCAATTTAAACCCCTGTCACCCAATGATCAACTGTACCAGGTTTAAGGCTTGTGCCATTAACAGTGCAAGAATGGCAGCAATGTAAATATTCCCCTTGAAAATCAATAGGTAATTTTTGATTGCCTTTTGTAGGCTCCACCCCCTTTTCTGAATATTAATCCCATTCACCCAGTAATTAACTGTGCAAAGTTTGAGAACTCTACCATTAACAGTGTAAGAATGGCTGCAGTTTACATTTTCCCAGTAAAATTTGTATTTGTCTCCGCCCACTTATGACCCGGCGTTGCCCGCTTATGTATTTGGCTGGTGTTGGCTGTGCCTACTTTTCTAACCCTAACACACAAATTAATCAATTACCAAGTTTGTGATCTTTGCGGTGTTTGGCATCAATAATTTGGATTGAAATGAAACAAATCTAATTGGCTGTTTGTGGCTCCACCCCCTTTCTGAAATTGAACCCTAGTCACCCAACGATCAACTGTACCAGGTTTGAGGCTTGTGCCATTAACAGTGCAAGAATGGCAGCAGCGTAAATATTCCCTTTGAAAATCAATAGGTTAATTTTGATTGGCTTTTATAGACTCCATCCACTTTTCTGAATATGAATGCCTGTCACCCAGTAACCAACTGTGCAAAGTTTGGGAACCCTACCATTAACAGTGTAAGAATGGCTGCAGTTTACATTTTCCAGTGAAATTTGTATTTGTCTCCGCCCCCTTTTTGGTTATGGGAATAAAAAGTATCCTATACTTTATTCCAGGTAATGTACTATGTGTGTGCCAAATTTCATTCAAATCCGTTCAGCCATTTTTGCGTGATCGAGTAACAAACATCCAACCATCCAAACATCCAAACATCCGAACTTTCCCATTTATTATATTAGTAGGATATATATATATATATATATATATATATATACTGTATATATATAGATATATATATATATATATATATATATGTTACAGGTAAAGTACAAAATCAGACATTCTTTAGAATGCCTGAAGCGATTAGGCAAAGTACGAAATGTCTGTTTCATTACGTACGTTGCCTAGGCATGCTATAGAATGCCTGAAATCGTTCAGACAAAGTGTAGAATACCCGGTTCTGTATAGAATGCCTGCTTTTTTCACACTTTGACTGTAACAGCTGCATACCTATGCTGTCAGTGAGGCTAGTGATGATGATGATGGGTGCATGCATGCTGATATTTACTATTTGTGGAAATTGCTGCTGTGAAGGAGCCTTCAGGTGCTGCCAGGGGGAGCCCATGAGCAGGAAAGAGGAGAGAAAAGTTGGATGTGTGCAGGGGAAATTGGCAGTTGGTTTTTGGCAGTTGAGGCAGGGAACACACTTGTCTTTCAGTTTTCTGTGCGCGTTTTTTCTGCATACTTTTTCTGCACACCTAGGGCTTGATTCACAAAGCGGTGCTAACCTACTTAGCACGTCTAAAGTCTTTAGACGCGCTAACCAGGGTGCTAAGTAGGTTAGCACCGGATTTCTCAATCAGATCGCGCACTAACTTTGCGCGCGCAAAGTTTTACGCGCGCAAAGGTTTACGCACGCTAAGTCCCATTGGCTTTAATGGGCACTTTGCACGGAGCGCCCTGTGCTCTGTGCGGTACGCGCGTAAAGTCTTACGCGCATAAAGTTTTGCGCGGGTAAAGTTTTATGCGCGAAAAGCTTGTTTAGACGTGCTAAGGGGGTTTTCACAGGCGTGCTAACAGTTAGCACTGCTTTGTGAATCAAGCCCCAAGTGTGTTTCTATGCAGGAAAACGTGCACGTTTTTTCATAGCAGCTGATGTAATTGATAGAGAAAACTGACAAAATGTGCGGAGTCATCATGCAGAATGTCAGGTTTTTTTCTGCGTGCGAACAACATATTAAGTGTGAACTAGCCCATTGATTAACATGAGTTCTCAGTTTTTCTGTGCAGAAAACGAGCACTTAAACAGTCAAGTGTGTTCCCTGCCTCAAGGCTAGTGAGGGGGAGGGGCCTGAAAAGCCATGATGCAGAAAAAAATAAGTTTAGAGTCATGATACAATGCTCTACTGCAGCAAGAAATAAGCATGATTTCTGTGAGAAAATAGAGTCAGAGACTAAAGAAGAGACCAGCCATTGGTGAGGCTGACAAAGCAAAGCAGAGGCACAGACTAGAGAGCACTACTGAAAAACTAAAGTAAGGAAGAGAAAAAGAGCTGCAGACATAACAGGAGAGGAGAGAGACAAAGTACGTAATAAAAACAGACGTTTCGTACTTTGCCTAAAATGTGTAAAAATAACATACAATTATTTAATTGCAGGTGTGATAAAAAGCTGAATTCCTGCTCTACTCTGAAAATATCTGACAACAAAGTGGATCTCCAGCAGCACATGATGAGTCACAGAGGAGACAAGCCGCATCACTGCTCAGAGTGTGAGAAAAGCTTCACTCATCCATCACATCTTATTAGACACCAGAGGAGTCACACCGGGGAGAAGCCATTTTCTTGTCCTGAATGTGAGAAATGTTTTACTGTGAAATCAAGCCTGAAAGATCATCAGAGGATTCATACTGGAGAGAAACCTTTTTCCTGTTCTGAATGTCAGAAATGCTTTGCTGTGAAATCAAGCCTCACAGCACACCTGAGGATTCATACTGGAGAGAGGAATTATTTGTGTTCAGAATGTGACAAATCTTTCACTCAAATGTCATTCCTTATACAACACCAGAAGATCCATACAGGAGAGAAGCCATTTTCTTGCTCTGAATGCCAGAAATGTTTTACCAGAGAATCAACCCTCATAGCTCACCAGAGGAATCACACTGGAGAGAAGCCGTTTTCTTGCTCTGAATGCCGGAAATGTTTTACCAGAGAATCAAGCCTCTTAGCTCACCAGAGGATTCACACTGGAGAGAAGCCGTTTTCTTGCTCTGAATGTGAGAAGTCCTTCAGAACGCAAAAAAACTTCAACATTCATCTCCGGATTCACACAGGAGAGAAACTATATAAATGCACTGAATGTGACAAATGCTTCACACAGGAGGCACATCTTACTCAGCATCAGAGAACTCACACAGGAGAAAAACCATTTAAATGTACAGAATGTGACAAATGCTTCACAAGGGAGGTAAATCTTACTCAGCATCAGAGAACTCACACAGGAGAAAAGCCATTTAAATGTACAGAATGTGACAAATGCTTCACACGAAGGCCAAGTCTTACTTACCATCAGAGAACTCACACAGGAGAAAAGCCATTTAGTTGCTCAGAATGTGGCAAAAGTTTCTCACACCAGTTCCATCTGAGAAGTCATCAGAAGATACATGAGTGAGTGGTTGTGAGCCTGTGAACTAATGTCATTGAACATTTTTGATGTAATATCACGGGAATATTACTTTTAATTATAAAAGTTTCTTTTTTAAATATGCATTTCAGAAGCTTATATAGCTTCAGAAACTATGTGCAGTATACACAGAAAGTGCATGTTTATGGTGATTTATTACAAAAAACTGCAGATGAGGTGAACTTTAATCAGCTAGTACACTAAAACCTAACTGATTACTAAATATACTTTTACATTTTTTGCATAATAGACAGTAATTCTATAAGGAAATCCATCTAATCAGTGTTTTACTTACTATTAAATGACCTTTATCATACAAAAAATGAAATCCATGTGTATGCATATTTATAAAATGTGCATTTTTCAAAGTGTAAAATACCTTTAAAAATATTTTTCCTGCCACTGTTACTTGCAGTAGTTTGTAAAAATCTAACAGATCTGACAGAGGATCCATCTCCTCATAGGGGAATCTTATGTTTTTCAAAAGCACTAACTGGATGGCAGGTGCTCAGGTAGGGAGGCTGGTCAGCATCTATGCGTATCTCCTTTCTAGCAAATGCTTTTGTAAAGAATAAAAGAGATAGTGAGAATCCCACATGAGGAGATGAAATAGTTCAAAACCTGTCAGGTCTGTCAGATTTATATTACCTACTGTTAGCGACAGCTATTGTACTTCTAATAAGCATGTGTACTTACTTTTTTTTTTGCGATAGTGGTCCTTTAACCTCCCTGGAATTCAGTTTCTGGTGCATTTCTGTGCATGGAGTGATCCAATTTATTTTCATAACCCCTTCTGTCCCCTTCTGTCTCCAGTGTATCCCCTTCTGTCTCCCATGTGTCCTCCTCTTCCCTGTGTGTCCTCCTCTGCCCCCCTGTTTATCCTCTGCTAACCCCCATTTGTCCTTTCACTCCCCCCCTTAAGGTGTACTATGCAAAGCAGCAGCATGGCTCACCTAATCAACAGTTACAGCTGCAATCTGCTGTGAAGCCGGCACTAGAGGTGCAGTGAAGGAAAGGAGAGGTCTGTGATTGCAGCTGGAGCCATTGATTAGGTGAGCCATGCTGCTGCTTCTCATAGTACACAAGAGGACACATGGGAGTGGGGGGGGGGGGGGGTTAGTGGAGGATAATTGGGGGGCAGAGGAGGACAAACATGGGCAGAGGAGGGCTCCTGGATGGTATGCCTGGCACTGCATCGGGTATACCACTTTCAGCCCATTTTTCTTGCCCTGCACAGAGTCAGGCATCCCGCCCAGAAGGTTATGTTTATTATCTGTAAATGTATCTTACAATTGGTTACTTTGCATTCATTGAATGTGATTATCTATGATTTCTATATGTGTACAGAGGTGTGTGGTTTAAGAAAATGATGTAATTTTAAAGTTGATTTATTTTCGTCTTTGTGACTAATGGTGGGGGGAGTTACTATAGTCTGCATGCATGTGATTTTATCTGCTCATTGATTGATCTGTTAATGTGTTTTAAGTTTAATTCAATAAAACCTGACATTTCTTCAGTATTTTGCTTTGCTGGAAATATTGTTTGCATTGTTATTCTTTGAAGTGGGCCTTTAGACTGATTGCTAAAGCATTGTCTATTAAAAAATACACTAAAACAGGGCTCACCAAACTGGTTTATCCCATATATTCAATCAACAGAGCATACAAAAATGTTTTGGGACAGAAGACTGAGCATCTGAGGAAGGGAGAGCGGCCCAAACCCTTGTGCCAGTCTTCCTGTACATTCTTTTGATTGAATAATTGTGATAGCTCTAGTTTTCTGTTTTTTCACTGGTATATCTGTGTGTGGTGGTACAGGGGTGCTGCTTGGCCCAGGAGACTCAAGCAGGTGCTCGTTGGTAGAAGGTAGAGAAGATGAGACTCCAGCACTCTCAAAACTACAACAGGGGACTGGACTCGACTCCTAGCATAAGACTGTGGCAAAGTAATTCCCTTGAAAGAGCGTGCACAGGCTATAAGGTAGCAGGCAAACTTGTGGGGAGGAGAGAGATGAGGTGGAGCCAGCACTGCAATTCGGGTAATTTATTCAATCAATAAAAGCAAAAGCACTTACAGTCAGCAAGGTCGGATGCAGAGCAGAAAGGTGGGCGCCAGGTCTATGTTCCCCTGCGGACGTCCGTTTCGCGCCGCTGGCGCTTGTTCACCGCAATGGGGAGAGTTCACCATTGCGGTGAACAAGCGCCAGCGGCGCGAAACGGACATCCGCAGGGGGACATAGACCTGGCGCCCACCTTTCCGCTCTGCATCCGACCTTGCTGACTGTAAGTGCTTTTGCTTTTATTGATTGAATAAATTACCCGAATTGCAGTGCTGGCTCCACCTCATCTCTCTCCTCCACTCAAGCAGGTGCTCACCCACAGCAGGTGAAGAAGGTCATTTTGGTGCCCGCACTGCCTCTAACCTGGACACCACCATAGACATAATGTTATTATGCAAGGGTAATACAGGGATCTGGCAATCACCGCTTCCCAAATTACTTCTCCCTCTGAGTTGCTACAACTCAGAGGAGGACTAGTAATTACCACGGCCTGGAATTTGTGCGGCAGCAGGGTGCTCCGAAAAACTTGGTGGTGGTGAAACGTCATATATGCCACAGCAGGGGCCTCCCGTGCTGCCAGGGCTTCCCTGTCTACTACTTGTATGGCTGCTGCATCTCCCCCCCCCCCATCATTCATACACAGACCTCAGATCAGCAGTAATGAAAACAGAGGAAAGATTGTCACAGTGGCCACTGCTGTTGTGGAAGTGAGGTCATTGCTCATTTCCTGCATTTGAAGTGTGCCACATGGTTACTTTGTGCTGCTCTCATGCTGATTTCAAGAAGATAGATACACCCACGTACCCACTGACACCAATGCCCTATATGGGGGGATTGGTGGAAGGACACCTTGGGCTACCTATACTGGGAGTGGCTATTTAAACTGGGGAGACACCTTGTCTAACTATACTGGATGTTACTGTCTTTGCTGGGGGTGCAATTTGGACGAACTTCCTATACTGAAGGGATATTTATTGGGGAGGGGACACCTTTGGCTGCATATGCAGAGAAGGGCCTCTGACTTGCAGGGGGGAGAAGGGCCATATATTGTTTGCTACTTGGGGCAACAAAAAATGTAATGTATATATATCTTCCCACCTTAAATTACCCCCTCTCTGCCTGGTACAGAAGGTGCTCCTGTAAAATCAATTGGACACCATTAATATAGTATAATATATAATTCCTAGCAAAGGCATGATGACATTTCTGTCCAATTGATTTTACAGTAGCACCTTCTGTACCGCGGTGCCAGACAGAGAGGGTGTCATTTAAGGTGGGAAGCTGCACAATATAGTAACATAATACATATCATGTGGGTCAAGTGATGTTAGGAAGATTATATTGCATGTTTACATTTACAGCTATGGTACTGACACTGGGAGAGAGCACATTTACATCAAAATAGTACATTCAAAATAATTCAGAACATCAGAAGTTTGGGTAACCAATAAAGAACTTGATACTTACCATATTTTGTGGTATATAAGCCACTATGGAATATAAGACACCCCTAAGTTTAGAGGGCAAAAACAGGGAAAAAATAAACTAAATCTGGTGTGTCCATGTTCCAGGAGCATCTTGTAGTCGTTCTCCGTAAATTATTGTGTCCTCCCGTGTCCCCATGTGTCGTCTTCTGTCCCTATGTGTCCCTTTCTGTCCCCAGTGTGTCCCCTCTTGTCCCCAGTGTGTCCCTTTCTGTACCCAGTGTGACCTTTTCTCCTTCACAGCTCCACTAGCAATGGCTTCTGCTGATGAAGCGATCAGCAGAAGCCAACACTAGGGGAGCTGTGCAGGTCTGCGATCACACAGGGAGCCATGGATTAGGTGAGACTCGCTCCTGACGCTGCTAATTATATACAGGGGAGCAGAGACACACAGAGATACACGGGGGGACATTACAGGGAGTCCACGATGTCGCTGCAGGTCAGCGGTTCCTATCAGTAGGCATTCATAAGATGGTGACTCCCTTAATTTGTCATATAAGCAGGGCCTTTTTGTCACCATTTTGGGGGAGAAAAAGTGTGTCTTATATGCTGAAAAATACGGTACAAATATTTTATTGGCATACTAACAAAACATGAATTACAACACATTGGTCATGTAAAGGCATTACAATTTGGTTCCATGCCTTTTGAAAAATAAACAGTTCATTACATTTTTGTATAGCTGTACTTAGTGCAGGTTATCATAACAGGCAATTTGTGTTTATAATGAGGATAATAAAAAAAATACAACTATAACTATAACAGTAACCTCCAAAGCGTTACATTTTGGGAGTGCAATGGAAGAAAAGGCACACTTATATTAAAAAACTGCTAGTTGTGTGGATAGTGTAAACATGTTTCCTGAGAACCTGGATATTGCACCTGATATATTGTGCCAAAGAGGGTGAATATATGGGCATTCACACCATATGTGTAGGGTTCCACGACCCCCTGCATTCTCTCCAACATTCATGTGAAACAGAAACAGGTGATATTTAGATATTTTTGCTGGCACATTGTACCATCAGAGTAGAATTCTTTGTATTGTGCACCTCTGTGGGTGTGTCAGATAAGTATCCTGCAGTGTGCACAGAATGCAAGTTTTATCAAGGTATGTACATTGTCAGTCCCTTTAGGCCTCTTGCACACTACTACATGCGAATACGATTCTGATTTTTAATTGATTTTTACATGCGATTCCAATCTCCGATTTTTAATCAGTACTGCATGCTGCGTTTTTTTCTGCGTCTTTTTTTTCTGATAGCATCCAGGGAAAATCGGAATTGCAAATTGGAATTGCAAATCAGATTTCAAATGTAAATCCAGCACTGCTTATATAGAGTAAATAGCTTTATTTCATAGCAAGCATGGACATTACATTCTGTGGTATTTTTGGTGAGGCTGTGGGGCAGCATAGGAGTGGTGGCCTGCGCAATGACTGTTTTGCGCACTACAGATCTTCTGAGGCTCTGTGGCAGAGTACTTTCCCTTGGTCTTTAGTTTAATTGGCACCGTGGGCACTCCTCCTTCTGCATATCTCCTTGGTAACACTTCCTTGTCATGTATATTACTATAGAGACTGGCAACATGACCCGGAAGTGTATATATAAATCAAAATAGTGTGATAACAGTATAATAACCACACTGTATAAACGCATTAAAGGTGCTGGGTGCATAGGGAAAGTGAATGGAATAGAATATTCTAAAATTTGTACAAAAATGTAATTATATAAAGAGGATAAGTATAAATTAATGAAAAAAAAATACAAAAAACACACTCACAATGACAACAATATTAAAGGATATCTGAAGCAAGAGGGATATGGAGGCTGCCATATTTATTTCCTTTTAAACAATACCAGTTGCCTGGCTATCATGCTGATCTTCTGCCTCTAATTCCTTTAACCATAGACCCGGAACAAGCCTGCAGCAGATCAGCCGTTTCTGACATTACTGTCCGATCTGACAAGATTATCTGCATGCTTGTTTCAGGTGTGTGATGCAGACCCTACAGAAGCCAAATAGATCAGGAGGGCTGCCAGACAACTGGTTTTGCTTAAAAGGAAATAAATATGGCAGCCTCCATATCGCTCTCACTTCAGTTGTCCTTTAAGGAGGTAGAGATGTTATGTGGAGGGAAGTTCTAATTAATTATTTTTACTATAAGTTTTTCGATAAAAAAACAAAATAATTACTAAATTCAAAGGAATTAGATTCCTATATTATTATTTCTTTACATTTTTAAATGTTAATGGGATTCCACTTTAAATAAAAGGGGAGGAGGTTTTTTGTTTTTGTTGTATCGCACATAAAGAATACAGTATATACATGCTCAATCAGTGATGTAGCCATGGAGGCCACGGTATGAGGGGTAATAATGGGGTCTGTGGCAGGCCCCTTCCATGCAGAGTAGCATGGCAGTGGGGGTATAGAGTAGTTATCACCGCCCATCTCTACTGCTGATCTGTCTTCTCCAGGCATCCTCATCTCTGTTATAACAGCTCACTCTAGGAGCATTTTCCCCTTGTTTCCACTGTTCTTCTTAACATACCCTGCAAATGTGATGATCCTAGCATGTATGGGGGCGTTGCTATTAACTGCTTAATTTGGCGGCCATTGAAATAAAAAAAAAAATTAAAAGCGTTTACATAAAATTTGTATTTTTTGATGCATTTTTTGCCATTGATCCTCCTCTGCCATGCCTTTGTCTGGGTATTTGGACATCTTATACTCCTTTTTTAAAGAAATCCTGGTTGCAGAGATGCCCTGAAGATTTTAGAGGTTCGCCTGCCATCATTGGAGCTCGCCGCTTTGCAGTAAAACTTATAATCTGCAAGTGTTCTTTTATGATGTTTGTCCATCACTACCTAGAGAATAAGTTTATATCTCTGTAGGTGACAGCTATAGTGAGGGTATATGCACCCTTATTAGGCTTAGCTGTTCCAGAAATGTAAATCTACTTGTTACCTTGCATGAGCTATGCATACATTAAATGCAGAGTGTTCTTTTGTTTTTCTTTGCTGGCATTCAGTCATTTTTGCATTGAAAAGGGCATTTTCAATTTCCAGAAAATGTTTGCAAAAGTATCTAGTATTTTTATTTGACCGCAAAAAAAGCCTGAGAGCTCAGAAAACGATATTTTAAATGCAATTTTTTTTACCGTGAAAAAAATCTAATTTTGTTTTCCACGAAAATTTGCAAAAAATGCAAAAAACAAAACCCCAAATTTATTTTTGATGGCATGTTTGCTAAAAAAAAAAAATGAATTTAACATAATGTTCATGAAAATGTATGCTAAAAAGAAAATTGGCATTTTCACTCATCAATGATGGCATTAGATGGCATTAGACACAGCTTTCCATTGGGGAAAGGAGGAGGAAGTTGTACCTCTTATAAGTTTCCTTATCAGTGGCGTAGCTAAGGAGCTGTGGGCCCCGATGCAAGTTTTATAATGGGCCCCCCAAGCACTCTATACATAACAATTGATACGGCGCACCAAAACCTGCCAATGGCAACTACAGTGTCAGAGGTGCAAGAAGGGGATGGGGAATAGTTTGTTAATGATTGCCATTATTCAACGTATTTATAGAAGTGATAATTACCAGCACAGGACCAATAGAGAGCTAATACTGTAGTTGAGGGAGGGCACTTCGGGGCCCCTCTGGCCCATGGGCCCCCGATGCGGTCACAACCTCTGCTACCCCTATTGCTACGCCCCTGTTCTTCATTCAGTTTACTTGCAGGTGTTCTTTCTCCAAACAAGCTCAGGGGAAATGTGTATGTAAAATAGACATTCATCACATACTGGGGAACTGTAGTGACTGAATGGATCCTTAGTGAATGTAAATAAACAAGGCATTTGTATGTGATGATGTAGAGCTCTCTCTTGGAGTGAACTCTTATGAAAGCCAGTGTTTGGTCAGTACCCCCTGGGCTGAGTCACATACTATTTGTTTATGTTGTATAAATATTCCTTTTCTAGCAAATACCTTAACTTCTGAATTTGGTTTCCAAATTATTTTATAAAAATAATGTTTAAATTGATTTTATGAGCAACCGAGCAGCTCGGGGTCACCCAAACCACTAGGAAAGTATAGAGGACTAAAAGAGACTGAAAAGCCCTCCTACTAAAAAGCAATGCTAAGTGTGGTTTGCCTTCTTAAAACAGAAGGAAACTTCAGGGGCATAAAGAGATAATTTGCTTATGCAGCAGTGGTGCATTGTGGGTAACCACAAATGTTCACTTATAGCTGAATTATTGCAAGTTTCCTTCTGTTTTAAGAAGGCAAATCACACCAAGCATTGTAATTACGCTGTGCTAACATGTTCAGCAGTTTTTTTAGACAGTTTATAGTTATGGGACTAAGTGCCCCTTAGAGGAACTCAAAAGCTAATCATTATAATAGCCACTGTCTAATATCTCAATGTCCAATTCACTTGGGGAGGGAACAGTTCACTTATCTATACCTTCTTGGGGATGTGAGAGGGAAGTGTGTTCAAAAATCCATACTACAAATGGAGAACATACAAACCCTATGCAGATACTGCCCCACCCCAGATTTGAGCCTGGAACCTCAGCACTGTAATGCAAGAGAGCTATCTACTATGCTTCTATATGCATATGTTCCTTTTTATATGAATAATTACCTTTCCACTCTCTTATCACTATGTAGAATGATTGCATAATAATAATAAAGTGTTGATGTGAAGTCAACATAATAATGCTCAATATAATGATATGTGTCTATTTATTATAGTAATAAAACTACTAACAGGTAGAGATGTCGCGAACATAGAATTTTCCATTTGTGAACGGCAAATGCCAACTTCCGCAAATGTTCATGAACAGGCGAATCTAGCGAACTGCCATAGATTTTAATGGGCAGGCAAATTTAAAAACCTACAAAGACTGTTTCTGGCCACAAAAGTTATGAAAAAGTTGTTTCAAGGGGTCTAACATCTGAATAGGGGCATGCCGGAGGGGGATCCATGCCAAATCCCACCAAAAATGACGGTCGGGTTTTAATCCCTAAAGGGCAGAAATCACATTATGCACAGCTCTGGATGTCAGTGGGCTGTGGAGTGGCACAGACAGAGAAATGAAATCTATCAGAATACAGTGAAATAATAATGCACTGGAGTTATTCTGTGCCTGCAACTTAATGAGGCAACAGCACAGCAGTAGTGTGCACACAGCTCTGGGTGTCATTGGGCTGTGGAGCGTCACACACACAAAAAACACAGGAGACCGATGTGCTAGCCCTCAACAGGGCTGTTTGGGATGCTTTCACAGCAAGTGAGAAACAAGAACACAGGCCTAGCTAATGCTTTCCCTATCTATCTGCAGCAAGTCTGACCCTGCTCTCACTAACAGTCAGCAGCCAACAGAGAACTTATCCAATATGGCCACCGCAACTGCTTTTTGGGGGTCCAGGAGGGGGTGCTAGCTGATTGGCTGCCATGTGTCTGATGACTGTGAGGTAAGGGGTCAAATTTAGGGTCAATGATAATATATAGGGGGTGAATCGAACACGCCAAATGTTCGTTGTTCGCCGCAAATGCGAACAGCGGATGTTTGAAGAATACTGCTCACCGGCGAACAGTTCGGGCCATCTCTACTAACAGGTTAGGAGAGACACTTAGCAGCACAGAGGTGTAGTGATTGATGTTCTTTTGTGCAGCATTTTCCCAGCCTAGATACATTGTCTGTATGTTCTCCCCAATGTTTGTGTTGGTTATCTCTGGGAAAACAGTTTTTCTCTCACATCCCAAAACATGATGGTAAGGAGAGTAAAATGTGACAATGGTAGGTATTAAAGTGGGTGCTCGTTTGATGGGCAGTTAGTGACATGATTCTGTGCACTGTAAGTATATCGATTATCTCAGTACATTGTTGCCTGTTGGGGGGTCTATTAGTAAGTGAGCAATCAGTCAGCGATGTCTTGGAAGCACAAAAATAGGAAAACATAAGATTCTCAGAGACTTAGAGGAAAGTAATATCCTTGTGGTTAGATGACATGGCCATGGGCCTCTACGGCTAACTGATACATTTGGGGAGGGAGGGCTAACCTATCTGGTCCAGTCACATATTTATTTATTTTTATTTATTGTATTTATAAAGCGCCAACATATTACGCTGCACTGAAATGATACTGATGTGCAAATCACCGGGAACCTCATGCCAGCCATGGTAGACAGGTTCCAGAATGCACAGTGCATTGTAGTGTGCTATGTATGGGCTTTCTACCTGCAGAGCAGTCAGAGGACCAATGACTAAAGCCTTGTGGACATCTGGACTGAACATGGTGGCCTGTTCTGATCAGTCACATTTATTTTAGATTATGCGAATGGTTGTGTGTGAGTTTGTTGTTTCTTTCTGTTTGTAGAATTTTCAAGTATGTAAAAGATACATCTCAAATTAAAGCTGCCATTTTCTCCTTTAAGAAATGTCCGTATCTATTCTGCTGCTCTTTCTGGCTTCAGACATTCAGCATATGCTTAGTTCGTTCAACTTTTAGTCAGAACACCTGATCTCCTGTGGCATTAATCATTAACGGCAGAAAACCAAAAATACAACCATACAAGTATTGTTTAAAAAGAAATATGGCCGCTTCCATATCTCTATCCATACAATGTCATTTTAAAGTGGACATTAACTCTTTCACAGGACAGAAGGAAAACATGGAGAAATGCACCCTGCATGTATTTAGAGAGTTTAGCCTGACTAATTCTCCCTCATCTGTGACTAATCAACTGTAATTTGATCTCTCAGTGGTGTCAGCTGGCTGCCGTGACAAGCTAAATTGCAGCTAATTTGTAAACACAGGATGTTAACCCTAAGTCTCCTTTCATGAAAGCAGGAAGTAGGCACACTGCAGATTTGTTGCAGGATTTGTATCAGCTGTAACACAGAAATGGTTTTTAAAAGGCTATTATGCTGTTGCTTATCTTTTAGAGCAGAGAGCAAGTTTTGAGTTCAGGCGACGCTAATGGATTTGCTGAAGACATTTTTGTGTCAGATCTCACAAGACACCTTTAGGGGTCTTTTTGATCCCATACCTACATAATTTTGCAGGCCTGGATTTACCTCACAGAAGCCTATAGGCACAGGTGTCCTGGCACCTTAGATTTCCCCCTCCATGAACCTACAAACCCAACTGCAGCGCAAGTGTGCTGGCTGGCCCAGCTGTCACTTCCCTCTTACTTCCCTTGCCTGTCATAGATAACAACAGGTGCCCCTAATTAGGATTAGGGGAATTTAAACATATTAGGAAGGATAGTATATTGTTTTTGATATTCTGTGTTAACAACTGAAAATGAATACCTATGAGGCACATGACCTTGTAGCTGTGTCCAAGTCAGTCTGATTCTAATGATCAAGTGTGCCAAGAGCAGGAATCTTTTTCTAAGATGAACTTGAATGAATAAGAATGAATAATTGTAGACACCTTTAGGGATCTTGTTGACCCCATACCTACATAGGAAACATTGTTTTGGTAGGACAAGAGAACTTAAAAATATTAGAAAGGTTAGTATGAGTGTTTAATATTTCATATTATTTTGGATGTTCTGTAACTAAAAATGAATACCTAGTGTTAAGGCACCTGTAATTAAATGGAAATTCCACTTTTGTTAAAAACAAACAAACATATAAATATTTTTAGAATTTTTAAAACCGAGCATAAGCTGAAAATATTCTTTAGTGGAGCCTCAGCTGCAATACGCTCTGTATTCTATTTAAAGGGGCACTATAGTGAAAAATTGTAAAATTTAAAATATGTGCAAACAGACAAATAAGAGGTACGTTTTTTCCAAAGTAAAATAAGCCATAAATTACTTTTCTCCTATGTTGCTGTCACTTACAGTAGGTAGTAAAAATCTGACAGAAGCGACAGGTTTTGGACTAGTCCATCTCTTCATAGGGGATTCTCAGCAAGGCTTTTATTCTTTATAAAGATATTCCCTAAAAAGGATTTAAACAATGATGCTGGCCAACTTCCATGCTCACTACACAGTTTTTTTGCAGTTGGACAGAGCAACTGCCATTCACTAAGTGCTTTTGAAAATAAATAAATCCCTGACAATCTCCCATGAAGAGATAAACCAGTCCAAAACCTATCGGTGATGTCAGATTTCTACTAACTACTGTAAGTGACAGCAACATAGGAAAAATGTAATTTATGGCTCATTTTACTCTGGAAAAAACATACTTCTTATATGTATATGTTTGCACATATTTTAAATTTTACAATTTTTCGCCATAGTGCCCCTTTAAGGAGCTGTTATGATGAGACCCTCCAGATATTCCCTTCTTGCCACAAGAGCAAATAGCAAATGTTTTTTCAACACATAAAAACAAAGCAATTAAGCTGAAACAATGCCTGCCTTTACTATATGGAGATAACCTGAAAACAGTTTTTCCTCAACAAACTTAGAATGTGTCACAATAATCTATACAATACATAGAGACAATCAGAAAATATTTAGTTTTCCTCAACAAAAGTTGATTTGCCCTTGTCATTTCCAGAGAAAGCCAAAAGTCTTCTGTGCAAACTATACTCATCAAGAGGGATATGTGTGATGCTTTAGCACTACGGTAATGATTATAAAGCAGTAAAAGATACTGCAGAATATTGATGAATCTGAATAACCAATAGCAAAACTATCTGCCTTTTCAAGATGCAAAAAGCTGGGTACACACATGGGATAAAAGTCTTTGGAAAATGAAAGTTCAAAGGCCACTTTTACTACCTCCATGTAGCAGGAGAGCCATACCTACATAGTCTATTCTTCAGCTGGGTACACCGTTCAAATGAAAACCTTTGCAAAATTAATCTAACACATAGGTAAGAAAGTTTGAAAGACTGATCAATCTAAAGATATCTCTTTACTATTCTGATGTTAGGTACATATTACACAATTTTCGGTTAGATTTACCTGCCAGATTGATTTTTTTCCAACATGTCCGACCTTAACTTAGATCAATTTTTCAATTGATTTCTATAGAATTGAGTGGAAATCAAACAGAAAATCTATCAAAATTAAGATCAGACATGTTGGAAAAAAATCGATCTGCCAGGTAAATCGAACAGAAAATTGTATCGTGTTTACCTAGCATAAGATTCTAGTTACTTCCTTTCTCGTACACACCTTGTTTAATGCACAGTAATCTGCAGATCAGATCTGAAAGATTGAGAGATAAGTATCTTTCATCTGGTACTGAACATTTTTTTCTGCATGGGGAGAGCACTGAAACTGTCCATCCTCTACTGACCTATTCATTGTATTCATCTATTGTTATGTTAGTGATCTTCAGCTTAGATCATTCCTTCAATTTGCCTTTTGTTCATATTGTGGAATGTTAATGAAGTTAACACCTTGCTGGGTGGGTGGGTGTGAGTTTCAGTAAAGAGGCCTGGACACAGTCCTTTCATAGGTCTGTAAATAGACCTTTTGTTGGTAACAATAAGACATTTTTAGCCAATCCCAAACCACTTCATATTAGTAAATGGAGGAGAAGTGAATATAAAATGGGTCAGACCTCAGTCAGGCAGAAGGCTCACAGAGAGATCACAGGAATAAGGGGACCCAATACTACTTTCTACCAGGTAACTATAAACATACTGATTTCCTCATCTGCAATATTGATCTAAATACATTGTAGTTAGGATTTGCTTTCTTTAAATCATCAATCATGTTAATAAGTTAGATATTGTACAGAAATGGCTTTTGCATGTGTGACTCATAACTGGATGATGCATGTCTGATTTTATATTGTACAAAAGTAAACCTGTTAGAGGGGAAACACTGACGCTGCCAGTGTTAGGCCTGGGCTATACAGAACATATTTTTTACTTGTGATCAAGAGATGTAACTTCTTGCTGAAAGGGGCTCTTTGTGTCAACTTTGTTTATTATTTATAAAGTTAATTGCAAATAAAAGTGTCCATAAAGAGTGTATATGAAATCACAAGTGTAAAAAATAAGTTACTACAGATGAACAAATGTTCACATAGATTATCAGGTGTAGCGCTATCATGATAAGGTTATGTAACATTATAAAAGAGAGGTATAACATTTGAGGTGAGTGCATTATGCATATATTTAAAAGAAGTGAGTGTTTATTTGGGTGCCTTGATTGCCATTATTCTGAATATCAGTCATGATACTGTAATATTATCTAAGTGTCAGTAATTTGTGTGCCACTATTGCCATCACTTAATCACCTGTAACACATCCCAATATTAAATTAACCCATACCTCTTAACACTATCATATCTAACCTTTTACTAACCTCTCTCAAAACACTAACCTTACTATAACTAAGCCTCAATGTAACATTTAGCACCACCCCCTAACAATAACCCTGCTATAAGTGAGCCTAGTACTAATCTCTTAGCCAAGCTTTTCAACCACTAATCCTACATGACATTATCAATAACAGTATTGGTTATACCTGCACTGCACTCAATCTGGAATTTGGCGATATAACAACTCAGCACTGATTTTGCACTCCTATGCCAATATGCATGCTATGCAAACAAGCAGAGATGAGCTGCCCAATTTAATTGCTTGGCACACCATAGTCACACATGTACACTGTGGTTTATAGCAGCACCGAATTTCACCAATCATCTTTGAAATTAACTGCTTTGGTGCACTTCTTTTCAAGGAGTGCTTTTAAAAATGAAGGAAATCTTGAGAATCCCCCTTGAGGACTTGAACAAGCCTATAGCCTGTTGGTAAAAGGCTCACAGCTGTCAGATAATAATCCGTACAGTAAGCAACAACTTCATAGGAATATTTATTTTTCAAGCGCCAACATATTCTGTGGCGCTGTACAAAGTAGGAAAACAAACAAGGCATACATAATTATATACATCAGATATAGACACTGGTACAAAGTACAGAACTGGTGATTACAATAGCAGATGTAACATGATTACAATAGCAGATGTAACATGAAGAATAAAATGTATAGCAGAGTGCAAGCTATTAAATGAATAACATTCCAAGACACACAAGGGTTATACAATTGTAACTGACATTTATGTATACATATTTTAAATGTCACCTTTTTCTACTAGTGTACCCAAGCCACAGGTATCATTTTTTTTCCTGTATATAAATTTGTGATGCATCCACTGATGCTATGTGGTAACTTTCCAAATATACTATTACAATAATGAAAGTTTTAGTCATAATCTTTGTATTTTGTTTCTTTATCTTTACAATGTTAGAATTGTGTTTTTTTTTTTCTCTGGAAAGGAATTATAAATGTGTCTTTTATATCTGTTGTGTTGTTGGCTTAAGGCAAAATTGTTCCTTTATGCACACATCTAAGTAGTTTTTAATTTTTACTGTGTAAAGGTAATCTTATTAGGAGATATTGTATCTGTTCTTGTATTCTGGCTGTGAAGACGTTTCTCTTTAACTTAAAAGAAACCATGTCAAAGGATCAGTGATGCTCATCCAGATATCCAAACTGTTTTCTGGTATCCAAACTCGGATACAGATTCCAGATAGCTGGATAAATCTGGAATGCACTATCCGAGTGAACCCAGATACGTATTAGGTATCTGGAAATCAGTCCAGATACCTAGTTTGGGTACCCGGATCCGGATAGCGTAACCACGGAGATGACGTCCATGATGTTATTGAGCAAATCAGAGGGCTCCCAGCCGAAGCCCTAGCAACCAATCACAGAGGGGAACCCTGGCCAGCCCCTCCTGTATATAAGGCGGGCGCCATGATGAGAATCTCATCCTTGCTTGTGACTTCTCACTGAGAGACATCTCCCGTGCTGTTGGCTAAGCAGGTGCTGTAATACTGTGTTAAACCTAGTGTTTTTGCTCCTAAACACCTGTACTACACCAGTATTTTATTGTTTTTTTAGTTAGCTAGCTTGTATTTTGATTTTAGTCAGTGTGTCAGTCAGACTTAGTGCTGCAGCTGCTAGGATAGGTTAGGGCCTGCTGTGTGCACAGGCTAGGCCTGCTGCCAGCCTTAGCTACAGTATAGCTTGTTGGTTATTAGGGATTAGATTAATGTATTACTACTAGTCTTATATTGTGTATAGTTAGTTGTTAGAAAGAGTACTACTACTGTGTTACCTTCATTTACTACAGATAGTTACTGCAGTGCTGCTGTTAGTCAGTCAGTGTGTGACAGATAGACAGTTAGTGTGTGCTCCTGTCACTCCATCAGTTGAAGTTCTACTAGTACTACTACAACTAGTCTACTACTACCAGTTATATATAGGTAATTTGTATTGAGTTAGCTTACTTTTTTTTTTAAACATTCATTTTTTATTGACAAAAGTTTTAACAGTAATACATTTGTGCCAAAGCAAAATTTAAATATATAAACACAAATAACCTGAAATAATGTTTACAATTGGCTAATTATTATTATTTTTGTAGTTGTTATCACTGTATATAAACAGTGGTATAGAACAAAAACTTCAACATTATAATGGTCAACATGTGAAAGGCAGAACATCCTTATAAAAGAAAGCTGCTTAGCAAAGAAATATGAGGATGCATTTAGGTGGGTATACTCACAGTACTATGCGAGTGGAGGGTAAAGATTTTTTTTTCCAATTTTATTAATGGTGAAGAGTGATGGAGGGAGAAGGTAATCTGCGCAAGAGGTATTATACACTTATATCACTAGCATGTAATTAAGTAATTAGTAGACGTATGGTCTTTTCTATATTAATATTAGCTATTGCTAGAGCAAGAGTTTGTTCCAGGGAGGGTGGAGTGGGAGTTCTCCAATTAATCACAATCATATGGTGCATAGCACATAAAATTTGGGAGATTTCTAGACGGTATGGAGTAGGTATTGTGTCTAAACCTATATGTAATATGGCTAGCTGTGGGGTTAGGGTAAATGAGGACCAGATATGAGAAGTAATATATAGAGAGATTTCTCTCCAAAGGTTTCTTATGTGTTTGCAATACAAAAAATGTGGGGGAGTGATCCTAAGGATCCACATATTCTCCAACATTCAGGGGATTGGTCCTCCTTATATTTTGCTAGTCGTAGAGGGGTGACATACCAGTGCAGTAAAAGTTTTTGAACCTTTCCCAGTGGGTGGTACATCTGGAGTATTTAGATATGTGGGAAGAGGCACGCTGTAGTTGTTCAAGAGAGATGTCAATTGATAATTCATGAGACCAATAGCGTAAATATTTCTTAAGTTGGAAATCAGAAGACCTAAGGATTTCCAAGTAGCATAGGGAGATGCCTTTTTTGAGAATAGTGGATGTTCTGACGAATTGAAATAACGTTTTAGGGATTTAGGGGAGAGAATTCTGTATAGAAGCCCATAGATGTTTTAGTTGGTTGTATGTTAAAAATTCGGAAGCTGGAATGTGGAATTCAGATTGGAGTTAAGTAAAAGATTTAAATCTTTCTTCAATGAGGAGGTCGTCAAAGTTGGAGAGTGACGGATGTTTCCATTGATTTAGGCTTAGAGATTCTATTAGGAAAGAAGCTACTGATAATGGAATATTTGGAATGTGCGTTCCTTCTGGAACTTTTTGTTTCAAAATATAGTGCCAAGAGTTGACTGTGGCATTTAAGGTCGGGAAGGGAGATTTCTTGTCAGGGCCTTGTATTAATTTCGCCAGTAGGAAATCACTTAGGTCTCCTTTAACAAAAGAGCGTTCTATTGATACCCATAGTGGGACTTCTCTGGGTGTGTGCCACCACTATTTAGCTATTTCAAGGTTACACACATGGTATAAAGATAAAATACAAGGTACTCCAATCCCACCAGTTCTTTTAGGTATTATTAGGGGTTTGAAAGCTGTTCTATGTCTTTTACCTTGCCAGATAAATTGTGCGATTATTTTATTCATTTTTGTGAAGAAAGAACGATGTATTGGGATATTAACTGTCCTAAAAATGTAGGTTATTTTAGGCAGTGTTTGCCTTTTAAATGCAGCTATCCTTCCAGCCCAGGATAAATGATGGGAGGATAGGTCTTGTAGTTCTGATTTAATTTTGTGCAATATAATTTGCTTTGTATAGGTCTGCTGATTTTCTGGTTAATTTAATTCCTAGGTATGCAATTGAGTCTGAGACCCAGGGGAATGGATAGCAATCTTTAATGGATTGAGAGATGTGTTTAGGGACATGAGATCCTAGTAAAAAGGATTTGGCTTGATTAATTTTGTAATAGGAGGTGTTAGAAAAGTTCTCTAAGGTGAGAGCTAGCTTACTTTAATTGCAGTGCTGTTACAGTGTGACAGATAGACAGACAGTTAGTGTGTCAGTGTGTGCTACTCTGCTGTCACTCCGTTAGATGAAGTTCAACTACTGCTACTATCTACTAGTACTACTGATTTGAATAAAGTATAAGTTCCCCACTTCATTTGGACACATATAAAGTTGTACTATGTCTGCTGGCACTGGCAGCCATAGGAGGGGCAGCATGAAAAGCAAAGGCAAGTGGAGAGGGAGCAGCATTGCCGCCACCGTAGGCAGTTTTTCTGCGGCAGTGTCCATTCCACCGCTAGCCACTGGCCGTGGACGCACTGGGTGCCCAGCTGTTAGGGGGAGTCACACTGCAGAGGTGCAGCAGCATGTATCGGCCATTTTCCAGCACGGTCATTGGCGCACATTGGAGGAGAAAGACGCCGAGCTTGTGATGGAGCTGATGGTGGATGAGCAGGCCACCACCAGCTCTACAACAGAGATCTCTACCCACCGCCAGGGTCCACACAGAACAAATATTCTGCTGCCAGTCTGCCACCAGCTATTACGCCACTACAATAGCTGTATTTTGTTGAAAAAATACTGTATAATTTTTTTTGAGATGTCTGGGCTGTAAACTGTGATGCCCCAGTTGTGCATTGGACACAATGTGGGCTGAATGGGCTTGATTCACAAAGCAGTGCTAACAGTTAGCATGCTGGTGAAAAGCCCTTTATCACGCCTAAACTCAGTTTAGGTGTGATAAGTTTAGGTGTGATAAGTTTAGGCGTGATAAGTTTAGGCCGTGATAAGTTAAGGCGTGATAACTAGAGCACCAACTGGGTTAGCACCGCAGTGCACAGATGATCAAAAGTTTTGCGCTAGCAAAGTCTGGTGCACTTCTCATAGAGTTTAATGGCACTGCTTTGCGTGCTGGACTTTGCGCGCAATCTAAACTTATCACGCCTAAACTTATCACGTCTAAACTTATCACGCCTAAACTGGCTTTTCCCCAGCGTGGTGCATTGGTTATCACGCCTAAAGTCTTTTAGGCGTGCTAACTGGGTTAGAACCGCTTTGTGAATCAAGCCCAATGACCGCTTTCTGGAACCTCCTGATGTTAATTTATAGCCATTTTTTTTTGTCTTGTATTATACCTCCCCACATAAACAATTGCTATTTTTCTTTTAAAAAAAAACATGATGCTTTATGCATCATTTACGATAAAAGACGTTTTGGAAGCAATTTAAAGGCCACTTCCGGTTTGCAATCCAGATCCCGGATTCAATGCAGATAATGGGTTCGGATTTCTGGATAGTCTCAGATATCCAAATGGTTCGAATCCAGATATCTGGATTTTTCCAGATTTTTTGCTATCCAGATCCAGAACAATCCAGATATCAAAAAGAGGTATCCGAGCACCACTACCAAGGATTGAAATTCATCCCAATCAGTGGCTGATGCCCCCTTTCCCATGAGAAATCTTTATCTTTTCTCAAACGGATCATCGGGGGGGCTCTGTATGGCTGACATTGGGCTTGATTGAATAAAGGGTGCTAACACAGTTAGCACGCCTAAAAGCTTTGCATGTGCAAACTAGGGTGCTAAGTAGTTTGCACGGCAAAGCTGTTACTTTTCGCGTGCTATTTTAGCGCACATAAAAGTTTGCGCGCGTAGAGTTTTACGCACACTACTTCGCATGCAAAAGCAGCTGCTTCACGTGCAAAGTATGCTTATTACTCTACTTAGCACGTGAAGCAGCTGATTTTGAAGTAGTGCCCATAAAACATTACACGCGCAAAACTTTATGCGCACTAAACTTTACGCGCACAAACAGTTAGAACTCTTTTGTTAATCAAGCCCATTGTGTTGAAACCCCTCTCTGTGTGGAGCCTTGTTGCATTGTGGGAAATAACAGCTGTTTCCAACTGCCAACAAACGCAAGCAGCATCTCCTTCCACTGAAATCACCTGCCAGCAGTAAAAATGTCACCATATGATAAATGTCAGAATGTAATTCAGGGAGAGGAAAGATTTTACAATGGGCAAACACTGACTAAACCATTTTTGCATAATTATTGTAAAAAATTAAGCACTTATTTTATTTTCACTGGAGTTCCCCTTCAGAGGTACACTATCAAGAAAAAAGTAGGCAGTTAAAACCTGACAGACCTGACAGGTTTTGGGCCAGTCTATTTCCTCATGGGGGATTCTCAGGATTTACTTTTGTTTCAAGAGCATTTCCTGAACAGCAGTTGCCAAGTCTACATGACAAAATAGTGTGCATGTGAGTAGAAAGGCTGGCTGGTATCTAACAATTTTGACAGTTAAACTGCTGTTCAGGAAATGCCGTTGAAAACAAAGAACACCCTGAGAATCCCCCATGAGGAGATGGACTATCCCAAAACCTGTCGGTTTTGTCAGATTTTAACTGCCTCCTTTTTTCATGATAGTGGTTCCTTAAGTGATGAGGCAATTGTGGGATGTCTCATGCAGCAGCTGTGATGTCTAAAGAATGTTAAAATTAGTTATTTCTGAATATAATGTCGTCATGGGCAATATGTTTATTTATTTGGAGCAAATCCTTCAAATTGCATTTTTCTGAGATGCCAATATTTCTGTTTAACTCTCGTTAATGACGATCTAATGAAAAACAAACAGCATTATAAGCTGTCCCATGCTAATTTCAAATGCCTGAAACGATTATTCTATAAAGTATACTTTTGTAGAATATATATATATATACTAGTAAAAAGACCTGCCTATTAAAAGACAAGACAAGACAAATAACATTTATATCACACTTTTCTCCTGGCGGACTCAAAGCGCTAGAGCTGCAGCGACTAGGACGCGCTCTATAGGCAGTAGCAGTGTTAGGGAGACTTGCCTAAGGTCTCCTACTGAATAGGTGCTGGCTTACTAAACAGGCAGTGCTAGGCCAGGGCTGCTACCCCCCCCCCCCCCACACACACCCCAGAACACATCCCGCTTGCTCGTGCCCCACCACAGTATACAGTATGCATACAGTGAGATATTGTTTGCTTGGCAGTTGGAAAAAGCTATTATTTTCCACAATGCAATGAGGTTTACAAACAGCAAACTGTCAGTTCTGGAAGCACAGACACAGGAGGATGTAGAGACGCAGGGGGTTTATTATATAGGATATCTTACTATAATGTCAGAACTTCTAATAATATAGTAAAGATAACATATAATTATTTAATTGCAGGTGTGATGAAAAGCTGAATTCCTGCTCTACACCTAAAAAGTATCTGTCAACAAAGTGGATCTCCAGCAGCACATGATGAGTCACAGAGGAGACACAATGCATCACTGCTCAGAGTGTGGGAAAAGCTTCACTTGTCAATCAAATCTTATTAGACACCAGAGGAGTCACACCGGGGAGAAGCCATTTTCTTGTCCTGAATGTGAGAAATGTTTTACTGTGAAATCAAGCCTGAAAGCTCATCAGAGGATTCATACTGGAGAGAAACCTTTTTCCTGCTCTGAATGCCGGAAATGTTTTACCAGTGAATCAATCCTCATAGCTCACCAGAGGATTCACACTGGAGAGAAGCCATTTTCTTGCTCTGAATGTGAGAAGTCCTTCAGCACTCAAAAAAACTTCAACATTCATCTCCGGATTCACACAGGAGAAAAACCATATAAATGTACAGAATGTGACAAATGCTTCACACAAAGGTCAAGTCTTACTCACCATCAGAGAACTCACACAGGAGAAAAGCCATTTAAATGTACAGAATGTGACAAGAGCTTCACACTGGAGGGAAATCTTACTCAGCATCAGAGAACTCACACAGGAGAAAAGCCATTTAGCTGCTCAGAATGTGACAAGAGCTTCTCACAACAGTCATCTCTGAGAAAACATCAGAAGATACATGAGCGAGTGGATGTCAGCCTGTAAACTAATTTCAATGAACATTTTTGTTGCAGCATCACAGGATTATGACTTTTCATTATAAAAGTTTCATTAACATATGCATCTTTGAAGCTTATATAGATAGCTTCAGAAAACATGGATACACAGAAAGTACAAAACTGCAGATGAAGTGAACTTCTAAATCCTAACTGACTACATTGTTTTGCACAATATACGATAATAACATAAGGATATCCATTAAATCAGTGTTTTATTTACAGTCCATTATTATGGAAAAAAAATGTAAACTTTGAAATCCATGTGTATGTATAATTATAAAATGCATTTGTCAAAGTGTAAAACGCCATTGAAACCTTTATTTTCTGTCACTTTTACTTGCAGTAGTTTGTAAAAATCTAACAGATCTGACAGGTGTTGGACTTATCCAAATCCTCTTAGGGGATTTTTATGTTTTTCTTTATTTTCAAAAGTACTAACTGAATGGCAGGTGCTCAGTGCAGCTACCAATAAAGTGCACAAACATGTAGGGAGGCTGGCCGACATCCTTGTTTATCTCCTTTCCAGGGAATGCTTTTGTAAAGAATAAAGGAAATACTGAGAATTCCACATGAGGAGATGGAATAATCAAAAAACTTTCAGATCTATTAGATTTTCATTACCTACTGTTAGCAACAGCTATTGTATTTCTTATAAGAATGTGTAAACATTTACTTTAAATCTAACTACTTTTTGCAATAGTGGTCCTTTAAGTAAATTATCTTTATATAAAAGATGTGTAAATATATCTGTTTTTTACATTAATTGAACGTGATTATCCATGTATTTCTGTATTTGCGTGGAGGTGCGTGGACAATCAGTTTTAGAAAATGATGTCATTTTAAATTCAATATATTTTCTTGTTAAATCTTTTTTTTATTAAAGTTTTCATCAAACAGAAAGTATACAAGTTCATTTCACTTATACAGACATTTCAGAACATATTGTATAACAGGTTTGCAAGTACCGAATAAGGTAACAAAACATGCAAGTAACATTTTGAGACTTTCAAGGAAGATGCTGTTATATATCTTGAACAGTGGGATATCCATACATTATAAAAGTATAACCGTGTCAAAGTCCCACTTAGGGATGATGTATGCTTAGTCTTTACACTTGCAGGTAGAGAGAGGAACCTGTATACTGCTGGTTGGGGGAGGGGAATTGGGAGTGGAGGGGAAGGGGGGAAGGGGTAATGGGGTAAGAGGGGTAGGGAAGTATGGAGGGGGGGGGGGGGGTGGGGGTGGAGGGGGGGGGGGAAGGGTTGTGGTCAGGGGGGGGGAGGGGGGGGGGTTAAAGGTAGAGGTTTTAGACCACTTTGACAATGAAGAAAAAGATATATATATATAGTTCTTGTGCTTACATTATTTCTGTACAGGTACCATAACCTAGGTTCTAATAGGCCTTATGGGCATCTATAAGCTACTGGTGTAGCCAATCTCGAGTGGGCTTGCATTCTCTGGGGAAGTTTACCTTAATGTTTATAATACATTTAGATATGGCTGAGATTCTCTGTAGTCTATCCAAACAGACCATATTGAGGTGAAGGAGTTTGGTTTTTCTGGGTTTATTTCAGTTAGTTCATCCATCCTCATTAGCTCATTCATAGCTTCATGCCAGTTTTGTATAGAGGGTGGAGTAGGATTTTTCCAGGTTCTGGCAATGGCTGTTCTTGCAGCTGTCAGGCAGTGTTTGAGGATACCTTTTTTAATTTTGGTAACAGAGCCTGGGATAAGAGAGAGGACGGCCATTTCAGGGGTACACTCTATCTCAGTTAGTGTCATTGCTTTATATATATCAAATACTTTCTCCCAAAAAGGTTGAATTAAGGAGCACTCCCACCAAATATGAAATGGAGAGCCAGTTTCTTTTTTGCATCTCCAACAAAGGTCTGAAGTGTCAGGAAACATTTGTTTTAATCTTGTGGGACATCTATACCATAGAGCTATAATTTTATAGTTTCGTTCTTGTAACGTATTGCATACTGAGAGGGAATGTGTAAGAGAGAAAATTTTTTGCCAATCCTCCGGGGAGAATTGTTTACCTATGGCGGTTTCCCAGTAAGATGAAAATTGTGGAAGGCCTTTGTGGACAGTTGTCCTTAGTAATTCATAGGAGAGAGATAGTAGATGCTCTGGTTTGATATGGGCTGAGTATAGTTGTTCAAATTTCGTGAGGGCTCTGTCTGAGTACCCAAGAGCTTTGCAGGGCTGTAGGAATCCTTTTAATTGTCTATACAATAGCCAATTTTGATTGTCAAAGGAGACTATGTTGGGGTTAGAGTGTATAACCTCTTTGATTGTAGGCCATTTCTCTCTATCCTATTGAAATATCTGTTGTTTTTTGTTCCCTTCCATGAATAAGGGGTTCCCGAACAGGGGCATCAGAGGACTAATTGGAGGGGCTAGATGAAGATTAATTTGAAGCTGTCTCCAGCATTTTAGAGTATGTTTGCTTAGGTAAGGAATGTCTAGACCTGGAGATTTTATATGGTTGGGAATCCAGGGAAGAGTTTTCAGGCTATAGTTGGATATGGACTCCTCAAAGTATGTTTCTCTCTTATCGGCTTTGGAAAAGTTCCATTCAATAATCCTGGCCAGGTGTGCCGCCTTGTAGTATAGGTGAAGGTCTGGTAACCCGAGACCTCCTTCCTGTTTGGATCTGGTCAGTAATTTATATTTTATACGTGGTCTACCTGGAGACCAAATAAATTTAGTCACCATGGATTTTAGAGATTTAAAAAAATCCATGGGAAGGGTTATCGGGATTGTTTGAAATTTATATAATAGCTTGGGGAGTGTATCCATCTTAATAATATTAATTTTGCTTGTGAACGACAAGGGCAGGCCCGACCAGGATTTCAGCTGGGTTTGGACATCTTTGAGCAATGGGATTATTATTATTATTATTTAGTATTTATATAGCGCCGACATATTACGCAGCGCTGTACAGAGTATATATATATCTTGTCACTAACTGTCCCTCAAAGGAGCTCACAATCTAATCCCTACCATTGCCATATGTCTGTATTATGTAGTGTAAGTACTGTAGTCTAGGGCCAATTTTAGTGGGAGCCAATTAACTTATCTGTATGTTTTTGGAATGTGGGAGGAAACCGGAGTGCCCGGAGGAAACCCACGCAGACACGGAGAGAACATACAAACTCTTTGCAGATAGTGCCCTGGCTGGGATTCGAACCAGGGACCCAGCGCTGCAAGGCGAGAGAGCTAACCACTACGCCACCGTGCTGCCCATGGGATAAAGTTAAGTGGGTATAGCTTATTCAAGTCCTTCGGGATCTGAACTCCTAGATATTGTATTGCCGAGTCCTGCCATTTAAATTGAAAGGAGGAACTCAGTGCCTCTTTTGTGTGTAGATGAAGGGAGATGTCTAGGGCTTCAGTTTTTGATAGATTTACTTTAAAGTTACTAAGTCCTCCAAACTCCTGGAATTCTTTTAGGACAAGTGGGAGGGATATAATTGGTTGGGTTATGTATATTAATAAGTCATCGGCATATAGTGCTACTTTATGTACATCTCTCCCAATTGTTACTCCATGGATTCCGGAATTTAGTCTTAAGGCATTGGCTAAGTGTTCCATTACTAGTACATAAAGTAGGGGGGAAAGGGGGCAGCCTTGGCGGGTGCCGTTTCGTATCTGGAAAGATTCGGATAGTGTGCCATTTATTCTTATACGGGCAGAGGGGTTCGTATAAAGGCCCATGACTCTGTCTATGAAGGATTCACCTAGTCCTATTTGTGACAGGGTGGCCTGGAGGAACCTCCATCCCACCCTGTCAAAGGCCTTCTCAGCGTCAACACTTAAAAGACATGTAGGGATGGAGTGAGATTGTACATATGAAATTAAGTTCAGGGTTTTAGTAGTGTTCATTCTTGATTCTCTTTTAGGGACAAATCCCACCTGATCTCCGGACACTAGCTTGGGGAGAAATTGTTGGAGGCGATTAGCTATCATTTTTGAGTAGAGTTTCACATCCACATTGATTAGGGAGATTGGGCAGTAATTGCTGCATGAAGAGGGGTCTTTACCCTGTTTGTATATTACGGATATGTGTGCTTCCAGTGCCTTTTTGGGGAATGGTGAGGAAGGGGATATGTTGTTGCAGGATTCTAAGAATAGGGATTAAAGGTAGTGTTTGAATTGTTTGTAGAATCTGGTTGTGAATCCGTCTGGGCCTGGGCATTTCCCTGTTGGGGTATGTTTTAGGGCATGTGAAAGTTCCTCTTCAGAGAAATCTTTTTCCAGTTCCAGTTTTTCTATTTCAGAGATAGTTGGGAGAGCTGTTTTATTAATATAGGTATGTAGTTTCTCTGATATTTGTTCCTGGGTGAGATCTTTTAGTTTATCAGGGATGTTATATAAGGTATGGTAAAAGTCTCGGAAAGTAGCGGAAATTAATTTGGGACTATGTGTAGGGGAACCTTGTTTGGTATGTATTGATCGAACATGGGTGTTGTTAGATCTAGGGTGTAATTGTGATGCTAAGAGTTTGCCGCATTTACCTCCTTGCTCAAAATATAGTCTTTTAGTTTTATCTCTTGCAATAAGAAATCATTTATCTATTAATAGCTTTAGTTGAGTTCTGCAATTCAACAGGGATATTGCAGTTTGTTCTGAGAGATTCCGCTTATGGATAAGTTCCAGTTGTTTTATCTGGGCAAGGAGGTTCGCTAGTAGAAATTTGTCCTCTTTTTTTATCCTGGACCCGTGTTTAATGAATACACCTCTTAAGGTACATTTGAGGGCCTCCCATTTGATTGGGGCGGCTGTGGTATCATCTGAATGGTCTTGTGTAAAATGATTAATGGTGGACTGAATTTCCTCAACACATTGTGAGTCTTTTAATAAATTTTCATTCAGTCTCCATGACCATTGAGGGGCAATGGTGTTGGGCAGTTGGAAAGATAGAAAGATGGGAGAGCGGTCAGATAGTAGTATTGAACCTATGTCTGCTGCTGGGTAAAGGTCTAGTATGGAAGCAGGAGCAAATAAATAGTCCAGTCTTGAGTATGATTTATTGGGATTGGAATAATAAGTGTAGTCTCTTATGAGTGGGTTTAGGATTCTCCACATGTCTAATAGGCCAAGCTGGTTAATTTTCTTTTTAAAACAGTGTATGGCCCCTAGTGAGAGAGAGTGTCTCTCGGATGATGTGTCTACTTTAGGGTCTAGTGAAAAGTTTAAGTCTCCTCCGAGTATCACGGTTCCAGAGGCAAAGGATGTCACTCGGTTGATTAAAGTAATAGCGAATGAGATCTGGTCAGTATTTGGGAGATATGGATTTACTAGGGTGTATATATTTCCATATAGAGACACTTTGACTAAGGCATATCTGCCATTAGGGTCTGTTTGTTGTTCTAAGATGGTAACTGGAAGTGTCTTGTGGAATGCTATGGAAACTCCTTTGGTTTTGGAATCTGGGTTAGTGCTATGAATCCATAGAGGGTAATTTCCTCTGTCTAAGGCAGGGGTTTGTGTGGATTTAAAGTGTGTCTCCTGTAGGAATAATATTTGGGAGTGGGATTTGTGCATAAAGTTCAATATGTTTGAGCGCTTATTAGGTGAATTGATGCCCTGTACATTATAAGAGCAGATTTTGATTCTAATGGGTGTAGCCATTTTACGTATTTAAAGGTATATGTTTTAGTCTAATGGTGGTTTGACCTCTAGGGTTATGAGTGCGGATGGGGGAGGGGTAACAGGATAACCTGCATGCCTGGATAAGAATTTCCCAGGCTTCTGGGTAAGTGTGGAGAACCGTGGTAAGCTCTATTAGGACCACGAGCCAGCTTTAACCTCTAGCCCAACAATTTAGTTATTTAAAAGCTAACATTTTGTTTAAGAACGAACCGCAGTTTAGGGACTGTTTTTTTTTTTTTTTTTTTTTTTTAAACATTTCAACGTTATAACCTTATAGTAACCATAGTGGAGCTTATATCAGCAGAAGGAGAAGAAAAAGAACACAGACAAAAGTAACAGTTATACCTAATTGACATCTTAATGATTTAGCTTATACTTGACCTTTGGTATATTGAACCTGTATTGGATAGTCTTTCTCAATGTCCTTGATGTAGCCCAGTTTCTAGCATAGTTATCTTATGCACTGAATTTTAAGGGTATAAGGTCAGGTAGATTAAGCCAAGGTCATCAAATAGAAAATGTAGTGGGGCCATCAATATAGATTCAGGCAATGGATATCATGGACCTGAGTTATTGTTGCGATTCTTCTGTCTTTTTTGTCTTCTAGATTGAGTGGTTTGCCACTTCTCTTTCCCAGGAGGAGGGTTTAATGGGTTAGTGGAGAAGGGCCAGTTTGGGAGAGTAATTTTTGGGAGTTCTGTCACTTCCAGAAAGTTAGGCAGGTCGCCTATGTTTTTGAAAAATGCCGTTTTCCCGTTATGGGTTACAGTGAGCTGGAAGGGATATCGCCATTTGTATTTTATGTCTCATTCCTTAAGGGCTGCCAGGAGTGGTCTCAAAGCCCACCGTAAGAAAAGAGTTTGTCTGGAGAGGTCTGGTAGAAGCTGTATGGTGTCTTCATTAAATAAGATGGCATCTTGTGTTCTGGCGGCATTCATAATGTCATCTTTAACCTTAAAGAAGTGGACTCGTACGATGATGTCTCGTGGTCTGGACAGATCAGTGCTTTTGGGGCCTAAGGCTCTGTGGGCCCTGTCTAATTCTATCGGGTCCGGTTTCTGCAATAGTTGCTGAAATATTTTCTGCACTGCCTTTTCCACATCTTTAGGTTCCACTGTCTCGGGAACTCCTCTTACTCTTATATTGTTCCGCCTGTTGCGGTTCTTCATGTTAAATATAAAATTCTGCTGTTGGTCGGCCTGAGCTACAATGGCATTTGGTGAGTGTCCAGTCTGGCGTTTATTTTATCAATAGAGGTTTCAATTTCTTCCACTCTATTTCCAATATGCAAAATTTCTGATTTAAGGGACTGCGTTTCTTTTTTGTAGGTGTTTTCTAATCTAGAAGTGAGCGGTTAAAGTCCTTAATGGTGGGTAATGAGCGGATGTATTCTTTTAAGTCTGCCATATCAGATCTTCCTGAGCCTCTTGATGCTCTTGAAAAATGGTCTGAGCCGCTTTGTGAACTATCAGAGCGTCTACTCCGGGACCCCCAGCTATCCTGTCTGCTGTATTTATATGCTCTCTTGATGGCCGGTGGTGGGGCTTCATCCTCCGTAGGGGATGAGTTAGGTGAGAGGCTGCCTCGTGCCCTTGTCTGCTCGGTCAGTATTAAGTGAGGTGATGCGCGGCCCTGGTTAACGTTGTCAGCGTCTGCATCCTCGCTTAGTCTCGGGGGTGGATTGTTGCGGACATCCGTATTAGCATGCGGTGGTGACAGCTGTAAGAGGCCAAGAGGGTCAGTATTGTGGCCTACCTTATGTGATAGCTTTTGAGAGCGGTGTTCCGGGTCTGATGTCGGAGAGCCCGTGTTCCTGAGAGTCCTCTCACTCCTCTCCGGTAGGCTTACTGTGCCCGGTGAGCGACTTCTGTGACTGTTTCCCGCGGTAGGCTGTTGCGAGTTTGAGGGCTGGGCGCCATGCTGTGACTCTTTCTGAGGAGCGGGCGCCATCTTGGAGGCTTTAGATTTCCCCATGCCAGGTTTAGGCTTGAATAGCTCTGGGATTGTACCCGCTTCAGCAGTCCGGAGGTCTCTGGCAGATTTAGTCTGCTTTCGCCTTGACATTTTTGTGGTTTAGAAGGTTAATCTGCTGTTCGTTCTGTTTGGAAGCGCTGTGTAGAGCGGGAGCTCTTTGGGTCTAGCTGCTCATGTCTCCGTGGCTAGCCACGCCCCCTAAATTCAATATATTTTCATCCCTTCTTGACTAATGGTGGGGGGACAGTTAAAATAGTTTGTATGTATGTGATTTTATCTGCTCATTGATTGATGTGTTTATGCGTTTTAAGTTTAATTCAATAAAACCTGTAATATCTTTTTAGTATTTTTTATGTGATAGAAATATTGTTTACATCGTTGTTCTATGAAATGGGTCTTAATACTAATTTCCAAAGCATTGTAGCCAAACAATAGAGCAACAGGTATGCAAAAGAGTCCATTACCATGGACATAGTCACTGAGCTATCTCAAACAAAAGACATCCATGGCAAACCAAAATATAAATATATATCACACCATGAAGTATAAACAAATATCTTTATTAAGGGACATATCTTCTAAAACCAAATTAAAACCACAAGACACACCAGGTGGGAATACAGCCGAGGTAACAAATAATGTAAACACTATATTTCAGATAGTAGACACCCGTAGGGTGTAAGGTCACCCCATATAGCAATGTATAATAACACAAGTGCCTGCACAGCAGACCAAATAGTGCTGCAACGTGGCCGCTGTGCAGGGCAGATAAACTGCATAGTAGTGACAGATGGTCAACCAAAATCGACTCACTCTGGGATGGGGACAAAACCGCACACCAAGACTGGACAACCATGTCTGAGCTCATGCGGATGTAACACTGTCCTTCATCGGAGAATAATCGCAACTAAGATGTCCCTAAAAAACTAAGAGACCTGCGAGTTCCAGTGGGCATGACCACACCCTTTGTGAGACCCTGCCGCGCATAATGATGCACACACAGGATCTTACATATATGCAAGTTCAAGCCTTGTTGTCAGGCCGGCCAAATCCCAGGGTGTTCATTGTTAAATTATATGAATAATATGAATGTGATACAAAAATTATATAAATACAATCAAAGAATATATCAAATTTAATAAATATGCCGAAAATGGCACATATAGAGTACACCGCTCATATATATATATATATATATATATATATATATATATATATATATATATATATATATATATATGTATATATATATATATATATATATATGAATAGGCCTATAAGCCAGAAAAAAGCACAGTTTTTCAGAAATCTATCCAAATCTATTTCTGAGAAACTGGGAGCTGTGGGGTAATAACTATGTTCAGTAATATGTTAAGGTTAATAGATAGCCCAGACTGAGTGACAACTAGGATTATGAGAAATTCTGAATTGGAAAAAATAGAGTAAACACAACAGAACCGGCACTGCAGCTGCTTGGGAAAAACGTGCTTATAAGCGATAGTATGTTGCTAGAGGTTTAGTAACAGGTCATGCCTCAAATTGCGTGCTCAGACTTGGAATACAGCAGAATATAGTATACAGCAAGCGAGAAGATAGTCGGCACATGCAAACAAGATGGCATATAAAAAAGCTTTATTCCTGAGGCTTCATGCAGTTTGCATAATAACAGAGTCCATGATAAAAGTAGTCCTACCCGTTACTAAGATGGCTGTGGGGTGAGGTGGAAGCAGTGGGGGCCGCCTAACGACCGTTTCGCTCTCCTGAGCGTCTTCTGAGGCAATGCGCACTGCCTCAGAAGACGCTCAGGAGAGCGAAACGGTCGTTAGGCGGCCCCCACTGCTTCCACCTCACCCCACAGCCATCTTAGTAACGGGTAGGACTACTTTTATCATGGACTCTGTTATTATGCAAACTGCATGAAGCCTCAGGAATAAAGCTTTTTTATATGCCATCTTGTTTGCATGTGCCGACTATCTTCTCGCTTGCTGTATACTAAATTCTGAATTGGATTGGCCTGCAGATAGCAGAATTAGGGTGGGGCTATATCATGTCATAATAACATAGTGTCACGGCAATACAGTAATAGACTAGGATGCTCTGTGTTATGTATTGCCTCATTATTACTTACTTTTTCCTTTTCTTCTTTGAAGATAATTCCTATTGGTATTGCTACTGTTACAGTTATTGTTCTGTGTAGTTTTACTTTCAGTTGTTTGGAATTTTGTGCTGGCTTTTTCCTTTTAAGCCTTATTAAGACCCCATACAGGAGTACTTGTTGACTAAACACTGAGAGTACTTAAAAATAATTTTCAAAATGCGGTTGTATACTCAACGCCATTAACCCGGTTTGTTTAACATGTCTTCCACTAATAAAAATGTTTTGAAAACAGAAATAACACAGTGAATGAAGATGACATCTAGTGTTTAAATAACATATTGCACCACATAATAACCATATGCTAAAACCCAGAAATACAAAAGTCAATCATGGAATTATATACAGGTAATGTGATCATGTGTCCACTCCCTCATAAAATAAATATATATATATAAATATATAAAACATTAGAAAAAAAATATATATAAGAATAAGGGAACCATAAAGGCCCATGTTAGATAAATTAGCACCAGAAATTAATGTAACAAAAATCATGGTAAAAAAAATGAAGAATAAAATATACTAGTAGACCCAAGCCCATTTAAAAATGGGCTCTAGGTCTTTTTTCTGCAGCTGCCAGGGTGCATGCGCGTGTGCGCTCCGCACGCTTGCACGCAAACCACACCCACCCGCCTCGCCCACCTCGCTCGCCTGCCCACCTCGCTTGCACCCGCCTGGTCCCGTCCAGCTGTCCATTACTGTGCACATGCGCAGTAGCAAAAAACAGGGACACAGGGACAGCTGGATGCAGCGACACAGGAATTTTTTTTTTACTCTCAAAAAAGGTTTTATTGAGCAAAGTTTAACAAATCTCAAAGAAACAGAAAGTTACAGGTATTGACTGTGAGGTTACGATCTAAAACAACTGATGACGTTAAAGCACAGTACATAGTATTAACCTTCTAGAATGATTAAACAAAACATACATATCTTCCCTAGGAAAAGGGAAAGTGAAAACTATCATAGGGATTCTCCTGTGCCATGCTTCCTGTACTTTCTTTTCATTAAATAATTGTGCTAGCCCCAGTTTTCTGTTTTTTCACTGGTATATCTGGGTGTGGTGGTACAGGAGTGCTGCTTGGCCAAGGCGAATCAAGCAGGTGCACACCCAAAGCAGGTAAAGAAGGTCATTTTGGTGCTCGCACTGTCCCGCTCTGCAGCCTGACCTGGGCACTGCCATGGACATAATATTGTTATGTCCATGTTTGCGCAAGGGTAATTCGGTTATCCGATGATAACTGGATCCCAAACTACTTCTCCCTCTGAGTTGCTAAAACTCGGAGGGGGAATAGTAATTAATGCCACTGGGAGATGCCATTCTGCTCAACATGTGCCCAAAAGTTTGGGTGGCAAAATGCCATGTATGCCACAGCAGGGGCCTTCCATGCTGCCATTACTGCTCTGTCTGTTAGATGTAGGGCTGCTGCTGCCTCCCCATCATTAATACACAGACCTCAGATCAGCAGTAATGTGAACAGAGGGAGGGAAGAGCGGCGCAGCGGAAGTGAGGTCATTGCTCATTTCCTGCATTTTATGTGTGTCATATAGTTACTGAGTGCTGCATCACTTTGGGTCACGGCTGATCTGCAGGTCTCTGAGTGTTGGGGAAAGGGAGGTTGGGTGGGGATGGGTGGAGTGACAGCTTTGGCTACTAATTAATTATTTATTTAAGTATTTATATAGTGCCGACATATTATGCAGCACTGTACAGAATTTATTGTCTTGTCACTAACTGTCCCTCAGAGGCGCTCACAATCTAGTGCCTACCATAGTCATATGTTTATGTATGTATCGTGTAGTACATGTATCATAGTCTATGGCCAATTTAGGGGGAAGCCAATAAATGTATCTGTATGTGTGAGGAAACCCAAGTGCTTGGAGGAAAGCTATGCAGACCTGGGGAGAACATGCAAACTACTTGTAGGGGTTGACTATATATGCAGGGGGTGCAACTTTGACTACCTACCTATACTGAAGGGCTTCCTATTGGGGAGGGGGCACCATTGGCTACCTATTATTACAGGAGAAGGGACCTCTGACTGGCACGGTTGAGAAGAGCCACAAATGTGCCATGTGGGGCCACAAAAACCTTAGCAGCACCCCTGTGGTGGTAACTGTATATACATACTTATGCATACAGAAAAAATATATATGTATATACTAAATATAATTAGTAATATATTGTAATTTATAATTCCTAGCAAAGGTATAAGGGGCAAATTTATCCAACTGATTTTACAATAGCATCTACTGTACCACAGCTGCATACTATAGTAGCATAATACACATCCTGTGGGTCAAGTGATGTTAAAGGAAGAATCACTGTGTATTTCTTCTTAATTGTTGGTGTTTTTTTTACCATCCATGTGAGCCCTGTATGCTGGGATACAAGGCTTAGTGCAGAGATCGCTGACGGACTCTGGGAGCTCTCTAAATAAACAAATAGTCCTTTACTGTGGCGATTGGACTTCCGGGAGGCTCCAGCAGCAGAAAGCTACCTTGGTGGTTGCAAAGGGAAGGGGGAAGTGCGAGAGTCTTTTGATGTGTGTGTGAGCCACGGGAGAAACAACACGAGTGGTCCCAATGATTTATATGATGGAGGGTGAGGGGAAAAAAAGACAGTTTGTTTATTTAGATATCTCAGAATCCGTCAGCTCAGCTCAGCGTCCGCACTGAGCCAGCATACAGGGCTCACGCGGATGGTAAAAAACCCACTAACAATTAAAAGGAAATACACAGTGATTCTTCTGCATGTATGCAGTAACTACTGTGGGGGTACTTAAAGGGGCACTACAGCAAATAATTGTAAATGTAAACACTTTGTTTTTAAAGGGGCACTATGGCAAAAAATTTTAAAATGTAAAATATGTGCAAACATATACAAATAAGAAGTACATTTTTTCCAGAGTAAAATGAGCCATAAATTACTTTTCTCCTATGTTGCTGTCACTTACAGTAGGTAGTAAAAATCTGACAGAGGTGACAGGTTTTGGACTAGTCCATCTGTTTATAGGGGATTCTCAGGGATTTATTTATTTTCAAAAGCACTTAGTGAATGGCAGTTGCTCTGTCCAACTGCCAAAAAACTGTGTAGCGAGCAGGGAAGCTGGCCAGGATCATTGTTTAAATCCTTTTTAGGGAATACCTTTATAAAGAATCCCCTATGAAGAGATGGACTGATCCAAAACTTCTGTCAGATTTTGTATATGTTTGCACATATTTTACATTTTACAATTTTTTGCCATAGTGCCCCTTTAAAAACAAAGTGTTTCGTGGGAGTGGTCCTTTAAGAAGATTACATTGCATGTTTACATTCACAGCTAGGGTGTTGACACTGGGAGAAAACCCATTTACATCAAAATAGTACATTCAAAAAAATATTTAACCACTTCAGCCTATCTGGATGGATATACTCATCCAGATAGGCTGCACTAACTGCCAAAGCTCCCATTCATTGATCTATGTCTCCGTATGAAAGACTGACGGCTTCTCTGAAAAGCCGCGATTTTTCTAAGTATCATGTCTTCCCTTCACTTCCTGTGAGCAAGAACTCTCGCTTACAGGATGAAAAACAAAAGCAAAAATTACTGAGGCCATCTTGTGGCCAAATAGTAAAACTTCATCTACATACATTTTTTTTAAATATACACAATCAATTACATTTAAAATTATCTGTGTACCTCCTCACTCCAAAAAAAAATGGTTTAATAAAAAATAAATAAAAAAATTACATTAAAAAACAACATAAATAGTTACCCAAGGGTCTGAACTTTTTAATATGCATGTCAAGAGAGTATATTACTATTATTTTTTTAATTATAAGCTTGTATATAGTGATGGATGCAAATTGAAAAAATGCACCTTTATTTCCAAATAAAACATTGGCGCCATACATTGTGATAGGGACAGAATTTAAATGGTGTAAAAACCAGGACAAATGGGTAAATAAAATATGTGGGTTTTAATTATTATTATTAGTATTATTATTATTATTATTTATTGTATTTATAAAGCGCCAACATATTACGCAGAGCTGAACATTAATTTAGGTTACAGACAATATTTAGGGGTGACATACAGCAATATGACAATACAGGAATAATAGAAAACCAGATCACACAGCACAGTATGAGTACAAGGTAATACTTAGTCAGTCACTGGAGGGGAGCATGGAGATTAGGCAAGTTAGGTTCACTCAGATGCATAGCATGGGTTCACAATAATGGAGGTGCATGATCAGGTAGGACACAAAAGGAGGAGGACCCTGCCCAAAGGCTTACAATCTAGAGGGAGAGGTAAGGACACGAACGGTAGGGGGCCAAAGTTCAGCTGTAGGTTTAGAGCACTTGTGAGGGGTAGTAGGCCAGAGTGAAAAGGTGAGTTTTGAGGGCTTTCTTGAAGATGTTGAAGGAGGGAACTGCCCTAATGGGTGGAGGTAGGGAGTTCCATAGTGTTGGAGCAGCTCTTGAGAAGTCCTGGAGGCGTGCATGGGACTGGGTGATGCGGAGGGCGGGTAGGCGAAGTTCATTGGAAGAGCGGAGTGAGCGGCTAGGTGTGTACCTCTGAGTAAGATCGGAAATGTAGGTTGGACAGGTTTTGTGGACTGATTTGTAGGTCAGACACAGTATCTTGAATTTGATTCTGGACTGGATAGGAAGCCAGTGGAGGGATTCTAGGAGGGGATCTGCCGTGGTGGAGCGATGGGAGCAGTGGATAATTCTGGCTGCCGCATTCATGATGGACTGCAGTGGGGCTGTTTGGGTCATAGGGAGACCAGACAGCAGGGCATTGCAGTAGTCAAGGCGGGAAATTATGAGGGCATGGATGAGGAGTTTGGTGGTGACAGAGGTCAGGAAAGGGCGAATCTTACAGATGTTATGAAGGTGGAAGTTGCAGGACTTTGTGAGGATTTGGATGTGGGAAGTGAAGGAGAGTGCGGAGTCCAGGGTGACACCCAGACAACGGGCTTGAAAGGTAGGGCAAATGGTAGTGTGGTTAACAGTGACATGCACATCTGGGAGGTTCGTGGATGGCCGGGGTGGGAAGGTCATAAATTCCGTTTTGTCTAGATTTAGTTTCAGGAACCTAGCGGACATCCAGGAGGAGATGGCTGATAGGCAGGAGGAGACCTTGTCCATGGTAGTGGTGGATATGTCAGGGGTGTGGAGGTAGATCTGGGTGTCATCTGCATACAGATGATAGTTAAAACCCATGGAGGAGATAACCTTGCCAATGGAGGATGTGTATAGGGTGAACAGTAGGGGGCCAAGGACCGAACCTTGGGGACTCCCACCGAGAGGTGGTTGGGGGTGGACAAGGACTCATTGAAGGCGGTCGTGAAGGAGCGGTTGGAGAGGTAGGATGAAAGCCAGGACAGGGCGAGATCGTGAATGCCCAAGGACTGGAGGTACTGGAGGAGTAGGGGATGATCTACTGTGTCAAAAGCTGCTGAAAGACACAACTAAGAAAAGGAGCCCAATCAGTAAAGGCCATCAATTGTCAATAAATGCTGAGAATCGTCTCAATATATCAAAATTATAATTTATTGAAGACTGAATTACACATCACAATTGATAAAAACAAATAATTAAAAACCCCTGTCTAAATCCGAAGGTAATCGGAAATCCTAGTAGCAGCAGCAAGAAAAAAGTGCCTAGTGCTGAGTGGGATGTAATGCGGACCTGAAATAGTGCAATCATAGAATAAAGTGCTAGGTGCTGGGAGTGCAGGAAATACAAAAATATAAAAATAGCAAAAAAGAGATCCACTATAGTAAAGTGGAATAGAAAACTGGACCATGTATGAGTAATTGGCATATAGGCATATATAAATTACACTCAGTGAATACAAACCGTGCAACGAACATGAATCAATTAATACCATAAATGCAATAAGAGTCCTACATGCTGGTGCAGATAAGAACAAGTGTAAAGTGCTTACCAAAGGTTGGGCTGCATCCGAGGAGACTGGGGGATATCGCCCAGTCTCCTCGGATGCAGCCCAACCTTTGGTAAGCACTTTACACTTGTTCTTATCTGCACCAGCATGTAGGACTCTTATTGCATTTATGGTATTAATTGATTCATGTTCGTTGCACGGTTTGTATTCACTGAGTGTAATTTATATATGCCAATTACTCATACATGGTCCAGTTTTCTATTCCACTTTACTATAGTGGATCTCTTTTTTTGCTATTTTTGTATTTTTGTATTTCCTGCACTCCCAGCACCTAGCACTTTATTCTATGATTGCACTATTTCAGGTCCGCATTACATCCCACTCAGCACTAGGCACTTTTTTCTTGCTGCTGCTATTAGGATTTCCGATTACCTTCGGATTTAGACAGGGGGTTTTAATTATTTGTTTTTATCAATTGTGATGTGTAATTCAGTCTTCAATAAATTATAATTTTGATATATTGAGACGATTCTCAGCATTTATTGACAATTGATGGCCTTTACTGATTGGGCTCCTTTTCTTAGTTGTGTTTAACATGTTGTCCAGCTCAATTGAATCAATTATTGATTTATAGCTCTACCTTTTGTTGTGTTACAAAAGCTGCTGAAAGGTCAAGGAGGAGGAGAATGGAGTATTTACCTTCAGCTTTAGCTAAGGCAAGGTCATTGACCACTTTGGTGAGAGCAGTTTCGGTTGAGTGGGCAGGCCGAAATCCAGATTGCAGTGGGTCTAGGATTGAGTTGGCATTGAGGTACTGGGTCAGGCATTTGTGAACCAGACGCTCCAGGAGTTTTGAGGCAAAGGGGAGGAGGGAGATAGGACGGTAGTTGGAGGGTAGCGAGGGGTCGAGGGAGGGTTTCTTGAGCAGGGGTAGTACAGTGGCCTGCTTGAAGTCTGAAGGGAAGGTGCCTGTGGATAGGGAGAGGTTGAACAGGGTAGTGAGGACTGGGGCCAATTCCGTGAAGTGAGGCTGGAGTAAATCAGAAGGGATGGGGTCAAGGGGCGAAGTAGTGGTATGGGAAGTCTGCAGTAGGTGGTTGACTTCCTCGGTGGTAGTAGGAGTGAAGGTTGTGAGGGGAGGATAGGGTGGAGGAGGAGCTGGTTGGGAGGAGGTGGGAGGTGAAGATTGGAGATTGGATATTTCTTGGCGGATGGAGACAATTTTGTTGGTGAAGTGGGTGGCTAAATCTGTGGCAGAGAGGGAGGAAACTGAGGATGGGGGGGTGGGTTTAAGCAGGGAGTTGAAAGTGGCAAAAAGACGCCGGGGATTGGAAGCTTGTGCTCCGATGAGCTTGGTAAAGTATTCCTGCTTCGCATGAGCAAGGGCAGTGTGGAACTGCAGCAGGTTGGTCTTGTACTGTAGGAAATCCTGGTTAAGTCTAGTTTTTCTCCATTTCCATTCAGTGGCGCGTGTTTTCCTCTGGAGGTTGCGAGTATGGGTAGTGCGCCAGGGCTGGGGGTTAGGGGGTCGGTGGCGGCGAAATATTGGTGGAGCAGCTTTCTCTAGGGCTGATGAGAGAGTTTGGCGATACTGAGCTTCAGCAAGATTAGGACAGGTTAGGGTGGGGAGAGTGGAGGAGAGGGCATGGAGGGGGTCAGCAAGGACACTAGGGTTGAGCTTGCGTAGGTCTCACTGCCATCGACCAGGTGGGTGGGTGGGTAATTTGGAGGTGCTTTCCGTGAGGAGGTTGAAGGTGAGAAGGTGATGGTCTGAGGGTGGAAAGGGTGCGATGTCAAGGTCTGCAATGGTGGTGGATTTAGTGAATATAAGGTCGAGAGTATGACCTGCAGTGTGAGTGGGGGTGTTGTTGTTAATTATGGTAGCATGTATTATTTTAAAACTACAATGGCTGAAAATGGAGAAATAACTATTTTTTTCCATTTTTTTCTTAATATTCCCGTTAAAATGCATTGAGAAAAAAATAATTCTTGGCAAAATGTACTACCCAAAGAAAGCGTAATTGGTGGTGGAAAAAACAAGATATAGATCAATTCATTGTGATAAGTAGTGATAAAGTTATTGCTGAATGAATGGGAGGTGAAAGTTGCTCGGATGCATAAGGTGAAACACTGAAGGCTGAAGTAGTTAAAACACAAGTCGTTTAGGTAACCAAAAAAGCACTTAATACTTACCGTATTTCTTGGTGTATAAGATGCTCTGGAATTTAAGACACGCCTATGGCAAAAACCAGGAAAAAACAATATACTAAACCTGGTGAGTCCATGTTCCAGGAGCGTCTTGTCGATGTTTCCCCCAATTATTGTGTCCTTCTGTGTCAGTCAGCCTACTGGGCCAATCAAAGTGCGGGGATCACATCCTTTAAAGTGACTGAACCCGAAGGGGCAAAGGGCGGAATGAGTAGGGCGCCCGTTATTGGCATATAGTGGACATTAATGATGATAATAATTATGACCATACAAATATGACCATAACAGTAAACACCATAGTGTTATCATACTCATCATACATGCTCATGAAATATTGACTATGCTCCCAGTTCTACATTTTGACTCCTAGAACATCAAGAACCAGCACTTATCAGTTATTCTAATCTAGTTAAAGGGACTCCGAGCAGTGCCTGTGGGTATGCCTTTAAGCATACCCACAACTAATTAATTATATCCTCACACCTCCCAGCATGATGTTTGTAATTATATCCCCCTTGGTTTCTTGTATTTCATTGCATTGTGCAGCTCCTGCCGAGTCGTCCTGTGTAATACAATGCTGGACTCCGAGCAGTGCAGTAAATATGGAAAGATGCATACCATTTTGAAGCTCTCTTTCTCCTCTTTCCAATGATATATAAACCGGGGCGGCGGCCTCAAATTCGATCGCGCAAATAGCAAAAACTGAAAGACGTAGGGCGGCGGTTTATATATAATTGGAAAGAGGAGAAAGAGAGCTTCAAAATGGTATGCATCTTTCCATAGTTACTGCACTGCTCGGAGTCCCTTTAAGCTGTAAGACTCATTTTTAAACATATAACCATCGTTCCCCTCCCCCAAGAAAACTATTGCATTTCCATTGTGAGAGAGGTAATAGTTTCTCATATTCTCAGTTTGTATTCATTATTTGGATCACTTCTGAAATAGTTAGTGTTGTTTTGACACACCCAGCAAATTTGGTGATCCCAGCATGTATGGAGCTTTGCTATTCACTGCTTAATTCAGCAGCCATTGACATTTCTTTTGTTACAGAGAAATTTACGATCTGCAAGTGTTCTTTGATGATGTTTGTCCATCATTACCTAGGGAATGAGTTTATATCTCTGCAGGTGACAGTTATAGTGTGGCTATATGCACCCTAAGGCTTAGCTGTTCCAGAAATGTAAATCTACACGTTACCTTGCATGAGCTATGCATAAATTAAATGCAGAGTGTTCTTTTCTTATTGCTGGCATTAGACACAGCTCTACAGTAGAAAAAGAAGGAGGAATTTGTAGTTCTTAAAAGTTTCTTTATTCAGTTTATATGCAGGTGTTGTTTCTCCAAACAAGCTCAGGTGGAGCGTTTATGTAAAATAGACAATCACCACATACTGGGGGACTGTAGTGTCTCAATGGATCCTTAGTGAATGTAAATAAACAAGGCCTTTGTGTGTGATGGTGTAAAGCTCTCACTTGAAGGGAATTCTTATGCTGGGAATACACCATGCCCCAAATGCAATTCATTTTTTCTCCTAAGTTTTCTCCTCAGTGATATTTTCAAACTTGTCAATAAAATTAATTTTACACCACCAGCAAGCAAAAAAAACTCCAAATAATTTTGATCAAACTTTTTCACCTACATTTTGGTACTTTTTCCATTGCAAAGTGCTAAAAATGTGCTCTAAATCGAAGTTGAAAAATTATCTCCTAGGAGATAACTCAGGAGAAAAAGTTAATTGCATAAGGGCCCATAAGTTTTTTGGCAGATAGATGGCTTGATAGATATTTTCCAAAAGGTCTGATCTGAGTTAGATCTTTTTTAGATCGATTTTCTCATAGAAGTAGATGGGAATCGATTGGAAAATCAATTGACCAGTAAATCTGCTGAATAACTCATCATGTATTCCAAGCATTAGGGCTTGTACACACTTCCAATGCATATTGCCTGTTGGAGATGAGCACCTGATCCCCTTGGGGAACATTGCTGAGCTGGGCTGCACAAACATGTGTCAGCTGTGCTATAAGGGTGGGTGGGCAATAAAGGGAAAACAAGCAGTGCAATACATGACATCACGTGGTGGGCGGGGGAGTGGCACAAACAATTTTCGTAGATCGCTCCCAGGATGGGCATCGGGGGTAGCTGGGTGCTGTACAAACTCCTGATTGTTGGCTGAGATAGTCGTTATCGACCACCTCAGCCGACTTAAGGGCTGGTTCATGTGGATGTCTGCAGAGTTTTTGCTCAGCATGGGGTTCAAACACTGGCATTTAACCACCAGCATTTGAAGGCTTTTGGGAAGCTTTCAAGGCTAGCGGTTCAAGTCCCTACACTGATTTCCCAGCGTTTACCGCCTCTGAAAGCTGCATGTTGCTTTCGAGACCAGTCGCAATGCCGAGATCAACTGCCAGGCTTGCATGAAAGCCTGCAAAAGCCAGCCCTAAACGCTCCCATTTACTTTTATTGGATGGCAGAGGATACCGAAAAAAGTCTGAAATGCCACAAAAGTATCCATGTGAACCAGCCCTTAGTCAGGCGTGTGTAAAGGACTTTTAAAGGCAGTGTTAGGTCAGTACCGCCTGGGATGAGTCATATACTGTTTGTTTATGTAGTATAAATATTAATTTCCTATCAACTACCTTAAATTCTGAATTTGGTTTCCCAATTATTTTATAAGAATAATGTTTAAATTATATTTATGCAGTGCTGAATCGCCCATAGATTTGCTGTAGGTGCTGGCGGCTATGGCAGCCTGGTGAGCAGAGGTGATGAGGGGGCGGGCACAGATTGTGGGAGATCAACGGCCATTTTGTGTCCTTCTGGTAACTTGGTCACACTGCGTCAGCACATTGGGGAAGTGCTGCACATTTCTGAACTACTCTGCTTTGCAGTTCTTTAGACAGTATTTAGTCATGGGACTAACTGCCCCTTTGAGGAACTCAGAAGCCAATCACTATACTAGTCACTGGGTTGATTCACTAAGCTGCACTGCTACAGCAGCGTGTAGTAATAATCTCCAGCACAGGCTATGCAGCCATAGCATGCCCTGCTCAATTACGCTATGCTCATATAGTTTAACGAACACTTTGTTAAACTTAATGAGCGCTCCACTGAACCTGCCCTGAGCCCCGGCGGGTCTAATGGCTTCAAAGGACAAGTTTCCTGCACTTTGATTTACCCAGTAGGCTGCCTGTCACTTGGCATGCATTTCATTTTAACAAACGTTATTTTTTTTTTCTAAAATTTCTAAAACCGACCGTAAGCTGAAAATATTCTTTAGTGGAGCCTCAGCTGTAATACGCTCTGTACTCTATTTAAGGAGCTGTTATGATGAGACCCTCCAGAAATTCCCTTCTTGCCACAAAAGCAATTAGCTGCACAGGGGAAGAATGTTTGGAACTCATTTTCAACACCCAGACTAGTCGTTTCACTAGTGGAAAAAATTGAAACTCCTACCTGCCAGTTTCTGTTAGAAGCACTGTGAATTCCTTATGGTTTTTTTTCAACCCATACAAACAAAGTGATTAAGCTGAAACACTGTTTGCCTTCAATACATGGAGATAACCTGAAGAAAGCCTTTTTCAACACACGTAAAATGTTTCACATTAATCCATGTAATACACAGAGACAATCTAAAAATATTGAGTTTATCCTCAACAAAAGATAAATTGCCCTTGTCATTTCCAGAGAAGGTCTTTTGTGCAAACTGTATTCAACAAGAGGACCTGTGATATTAGATGCTTTAGCACTACAGTATTTATTACAAAGCAGTAAACAAATACTGCAGAATATAGATGTGCATGATTAAACAATAGTAAAACTATCTGCCTTTTCAAGGTGCAAAAGGAAGCCTAAAGAAGAAAATGTAATGTTCATTATTTTTGTGGTGAACTTTAGCAGTTTTTTGCTAAGACAAGTTTGCACACAAATTTGAATTTTACAATAATGAAAATACTAAATTGAACCAGAAAAGATAAACAATTACTCATATTTTAGAATGAAATGCAAAGTATAATTTAATTTAAATTAAACTGACCAGTTTTCTACACCATAGTGAAATTTCTTTTAGTTATATAGAATGAAAACTGACTCAAATGTATAAATAACATCAATATACAGCACAGCTAGCAGGGAATATGAAACAGTGCTAATTAGGGGAGGTCATCTGATAGAACATACACAGAGTTAACAAATTAAGTCTAATTAGAAATTAGAATCTTGTGCTATTCTATACTAGTCATTCACACATTCAAATATCACATTTATTTAAATATCAAATAAAAAAATAAAATAAAAATAAAATAAAAGTTCCATTTAAAGATACACATATACGACTATGATTCTAAGAGAGGTTTAGAGGAGAGTACTTTCCAAATTTGTGAGTTTAGTTCTGAACTTTTTTTCTGTATGGGCAGAACACAGAAACTGTCCATCCTCTATTGACCTATACATTGTATTCATCTATTGTTATGTTAGTGATGGATCTTCATCTTAGACAATTTCTTCAATTTGCCTTTTGTTTATACTGTGAAATGTTAATGAAATTATAACCTGGCTGGATGGAGGCAGGTTTAAATAAAGAAGTCTGGAAACTGTCCTTTCATACCCATGTAAATAAACCTTTTGTTGTTAACAATAAGCCCTTTTTAGCCAATCCCAAACCACTTCATGTTGGTAAATGGAGGAGAAGTGAATATAAAATGGGTCAGACCTCAGTCAGGCAGAAGGTTCACAGAGAGATCACAGGAGTAAGGGGACCAATACTACTTTCTACCAGGTAACTATAAACATACTGATTACCTCACCTGTAATATTGATCTAAATATATTATAGTTAGGATTGTATTGTGTTATTTTGACTTCTTTAGATTGTACTGTTAAGAGAAATAATCAATTATGTTAATATATTTAATATTATACAGAAAAGGCTTTTTAATGTGTGACCATTATAACTGGATGGCATAAGTCTGATTTTACACTGTACAAAAGTGAGTGAGGCAAAATACTGATGCTGCCAGTCTTAGGCCCGGGCAGTACAGGAAAAAAAATTATATATATATATATATATATATATATATATATATATATATATATATATATATATATATATATATATTATTATTTTTTATTTTTTTTTTGCTTGTGATTAAGAGATGTAACGTCTTGCTGAAAGTTTCTCTTTGTGTCAACTTTGTTTATTATTTTTTTAAAGGACAACTGTAGTGAGAGATATATGGAGGCTGCCATATTTCCCATTAAACAATACTAGTTGGCTGGCAGACCTGCTGATCTATTTGGCCCAGAAACAAGCATGCAGTTAATTTAATGCATTTAATCTTGTCAGATGTGACAATAATGTCAGAAACACCTGATCTACTGCATGCTTGTTCAGGGGCTATGGCTAAAAGTATTAGAGGCAGAGAATCAGCAGGACAGCCAGACAACTAGTATTGCTTAAAAGGGGAAAAATAGGGCAGCCTCCATATCCCTCTCACTACAGTTGTCCTTTAAGATTAATTGTAAATAAAATTGTGCATAACGAGTGTAATTCAAATCACAACTGCAAAATAGAAGTTGCTACAGATGAAGAAATGGTCATGGAACAATGCCTTGTTTTGTTTATGTTCTGTTGTTGATTACCCATCTTTGAATTGTGACATATGTTATGTAAGCACAAGTTTACCCTGTTTAACCCACTTGATATAATATCCTTTAAGAGTGCTCCCTGGCAAGGGCCTATACAAAGATGCCAGCCACAGCCAGCCTCCCTACTCATGGCAAACTACTCTGGCAGCTGGAGAGTGCATTCTGCATACATTTAAAATAAGTGTGTGTTTCATTGAGTACATTTATTGCTGTTATTTTGAATATCATTCAAGATACTGTAATATTATTTAAGCATCAGTAATTTGTGTGCCATTATTGCCATCACTTAATCATCTCTAACACGTCCTAATGTTGAATTAATCCATACTGCCTAACACTATCATATCTAACCTTTTATTAACCTCTCTCAAACCTTCCTATAACTAAGCCTAAACCTAACATTCAACCCCATCCCTTAACAGTCATTAACCCTGCTATAACTAAGCTGAACACAAATCTCTTGGCCAAGCTCTTCAACCAGCATGCCACATGGCAGCCAATAACAGTACTCAGCTATATTTTTATTGAATAACAGTATTTGTCTATACCTGCACTGCGTTAAATCTAGAGTTTGGCGATATAACACCCCAACACTGATTTTGCACTCTTATGTCAATAAGCAGAGTTCAGTTGCTTAATTTGATTGTTTGGCACACCATAGTCACAAATTTACATTGAGGTTTATAGCAGCACCAAATTTAACAAATTGTCTGTGCATCCACATTAACTGCTTTGGGGCACTTCTTTTCAGGGAGTGCTTTTGGAAAAAAGGAAATCTTGAGAATACCCCATGAGGACTTGGACAAGTCTATAACCTGTTGGCAAAAGGTTCATGGCTGTGAGATAATAATACCTACGGTAAGTGACAGCTTCATAAGAAAAAGTCATTTACACCACTTTTTGTACAATTGTAGCGCTGATATGCATGTATATATAAGTATTTTATTTTATTTTTTTACTAGTGTATACAAGCCACATTTATCAATGTTTGTTTTTTCTGTATATAGATTTGTGATGCAGCCACTGATGTGAAATATGTTGAAACTTTCCAAATATACCATGACAATAGTGAAATTGTTAGTCATAATCTTTGCATTTTGTTTCCTTATCTTTACAATGTTAGAATTGTTTTTTCTATGAAAAGGCATTATGTGTCTTTTATATTTGTTTTGTTGTTGATTTTAGGTTAAATTGTTCCATTAGGCTAGTTTCCAGGTGGTCAGTTGAATAACACACCCTGTACAATGTTTTATAATGAGTGTGAACTGCAATGGAGGCTGGACATAGAATATAACACAAAGCCTGCATGCAGTGAGTAATGCTTCATACACACTTGAGATAAAAGTCTTTGGAAAAGGCAAGATCACAGACCAATTTTACCCCCTTCATTGTAGTATGAGAGCCATACTCTACACAGTCTATTCTATGGAGCTGCACTCCCCATCAGATAAAATCTTTGCAAGATGCTGCACACGCAGATGCCCGTACACACTCAAAAGATCATTATCTGCAAAAGATCTGTTCCTGCAAAATATCCATTCCTGCAAAATGCATTCATAGTCTATGAGATCTGCAGATCCTCATACACACCTTGTTTAACAGACAATCATCTGGCAATCATCTGCAGATCAGATCCACCAGTATGGATTTTCAGATCTGCAGATGATTGCCAGATATGCAGATGAAGTCTGTAAAACAAGGTGTGTATGATGATCTGCAGATCTCATAGACTATGAATGCATTTTGCAGGAATGGATATTTTGCAGGAACAGATCTTTTGCAGATAATGATCTTTTGAGTGTGTACGGGCATCTGCGTGTGCAGCATCTTGCAAAGATTTTATCTGATGGGGAGTGCAGCTCCATAGAATAGACTGTGTAGAGTATGGCTCTCATACTACATGGAAGGGGGTAAGATTGGTCTGTGACCTTGCCTTTTCCAAAGACTTTTATCTCAAGAGTGTATGAAGCATTAGAATAAAGCAATCAGTTACAATGCAGTACTGTGAACAGCCCCATAGAATTGTATAGGCAGTGAGTTGGCATGCAGAATTATTATGCAACAAAACTGAGAACTGTGAACAGGGCCTCAATGCAAACACCATAATAATTTTTAATTTTTTACTGTGTAAAAGTAATCCTATTATATTATAATATTGTATCTGTTCTTGTGTTCTGTCTGTGAAGACTTTTCTTTTTAACTTGAGTAATGAGTACATTGAGTGATGAGGATATTGAGTGAGGAGGACATTAAGTGATGAGGAGATTGAGTGATGAGGACATTAAGTGATGAGGATATTGAGCAATGAAGATATTGAGTGATGAGGATATTGAGTGATGAGGAGGATATTAAGTGATGAGGATATTGAGTGATGAGTACATTGAGTGATGAGGATATTGAGTGATGAGTACATTGAGTGATGAGGATATTGAGTGATGAGGATATTGAGTGATGAGGATATTGAGTGAGGAGGACATTAAGTGATGAGGATATTGAGTGATGAGGACATTGAGTGATGAGGACATTAAGTGATGAGGATATTGAGCAATGAAGATATTGAGTGATGAGGATATTGAGTGATGAGGATATTGAGTGATGAGGATATTGAGTGAGGAGGACATTAAGTGATGAGGATATTGAGTGATGAGGACATTGAGTGATGAGGACATTAAGTGATGAGGATATTGAGCAATGAAGATATTGAGTGATGAGGACATTAAGTGATGAGGATATTGAGTGATGAGTACATTGAGTGATGAGTACATTGAGTGATGAGTACATTGAGTGATGAGGATATTGAGTGATGAGGATATTGAGTGATGAGGATATTGAGTGATGAGGATATTAACCACCCTGGCATTACATTAAAATCGCCAGGGTGGTGTGCGGACAGTTTTTTTTCAACTTTTTTTTTAATCATTGTAGCTAACTTAAAGTTAGCTACATGATTCACCACTAGAGGGCACATCTGCCCTTCTAGTCCGATCGCCGCCGGCTTTTATAGCAAGCAGAAAATCCCCTTGTAAATAAGATTTTCTGCTTGGCTTCCCTCGTCGCCATGGCGACGATCGGGATGACGTCATCAACGTCATCCATGTCATGGCATCGGGGGGTGTCCGATCCAGCCCCATAGCGCAGCCTGGCACTGATTGGCCAAGCTGTGCAAGGCGTCTGGGCGGGGGGGGGCTCCCTTACGCCACCGCTAAAAAAATCGGCCCACAGGGGCCGGAGATATCCACTGCGGCGGTAATGGACGAGCTGAGCTCGTCATTACCGCTAGGGTGGTTAATTGATGAGGATATTGAGTGATGAGTACATTGAGTGATGAGGATATTGAGTGATGAGGATATTGAGTGATGAGGATATTGAGTGATGAGTACATGATTTCTTAGGAACACTAACATTTAAATATTTCTGGAAACAATATCAGCATGTGCAATGTCAGCATTTATTTGAAGCAAATTCTTCAAATTGCATTTTTCTGAGATGATGATTTTTCTGTGTAACTCTTGAAAATGATGATCTAATGAGAAGCAAGCCGCATTATAAGCTGCCCCATGCTAATTTCAAATGCCTGACATGATTATTATAGGACGTACAGAGTACCTAGCAAGCTCATGGTGGACTAGATTTCCTAGGAGAGTGTAAGGGGCTACAATGGGCCTAAAAGCCCTCTTACTAAAATGTTATGGCAAACAAAAGATTGCTTCCTTTTAAGAAACCAATCTTTTGATCTTTATATGAAGACTAGTTTTATAGAATACACACACACACAAACACACACACACTTTATATATATATATATATATATATATATATATATATATATACTGTCTGTCAGAACTTCTCGTAATATAGTAAAATGAACATATAATTATTTAATTGCAGGTGTGATAAAAAGCTGAATTCCTGCTCTACTCTGAAATATCTGACAACAAAGTGGATCTCCAGCAGCCCATGATGAGTCACAGAGGAGATAAGCCACATCATTGTGCAGAGTGTGGGAAAAGCTTCACTCATCCATCACAGCTTATTAGACACCAGAGGAGACACACCGGGGAGAAGCCATTTTCTTGTCCTGAATGTGGGAAATATTTTGCCGGGAAATCATACCTGAAAGATCATCAGAGGATTCATACAGGAGAGAAACCATTTTCCTGCTCTGAATGCCAGAAATGTTTTAGTATGAAATCACACCTCATAGCTCACCAGAGGACTCACACTGGAGAGAAGCCGTTTTCTTGCACTGAATGTGAGAAGTCCTTCAGAACTCAAATCAAGTTGAACATTCATTTCCGGATTCACACAGGAGAGAAGCCGTATAAATGCACCGAATGTGACAAATGCTTCACACAGGAGACAACTCTTACTCAGCATCAGAGAGCTCACACAGGAGAAAAGCCATTTAAATGTACAGAATGTGATAAATGTTTCTCACAGAAGATAGCTCTTACTCAGCATCAGAGAACTCACACAGGAGAAAAGCCATTTAGCTGCTCAGAATGTGACAAGAGCTTCTCACACCAGTCATCTCTGAGAAGTCATCAGAAGATACATGAGCGAGTGGATGTCAGCCTGTAAACTAATTTCAATGAACATATTTGTTATAATATCACAGGATCAGGATTTTTAATTATAAAAGTTTCATTTAAATATCCATTTCTAAAGCTTTTGTAACTTCAAAGAACGTGGATACACAGAAAGTACAGGTTTTTTAGTGATTTATTATACTGCAGAGAAAGTGAACTTTGATCAGCTACTATACCAAAACCTGTATCAAAAAAAGGAGAGAGAAGAAAGCACCGCTATGGTGCAATACCTTTAATTCAGTTTGCAAATGAAATGCACGTACAAGATTGCATACATTTGCAAGCATATCTCTGGAAAGGAAGTAAACAAGGATGTTGGCCTACATGTTTGTGCACTACACTGGTAGCTGGACTGAGCACCTGCCATTCAGTTAGTACTTTTGAAAATAAAGAAAAACATACAAATTTAACAGATCTGATGGGTGCGGGACTAATCAATTCCCTTATAGGGGATTTTTATGGTTTTCTTTATTTTCAAAAGTACAAACTGAATGGCACGTGCTCAGCCCAGCTACCAGTGAAGTGCACAAACATGTAGGGAGGCTGTCCAACATTCTTGTTTATCTTCTTTCCAGGGAATGCTTTTGTAAAGAATAAAGGAAATACTTAGAATCCCACATGAGGAGATGAAATAGTCCAAAACCTGTCAGATCTGTCAGATTTGAATTACCTACTGCTAGCGACAGCTATTGTACTTCTTATAAGTATAAGTAAAGTATGTGTTTACTTTAAATCTAACTTTTGGCGATTGTGGTCCTTTTAAGTAAATGTCCTTTATGAAAAAGATCTATAAATGTATCTTTCAATCTTACATTAATTGAACGTTATTATTCATATATTTCTATATTTGCGTAGAGGTGTGTGGACAATCGGTTTAACCAGTTGTGGTTCCTGGATGCAAATTTCATTCCAGAGCCATTGTAGGTTTCTGGACATGAGACTTATATGCAGCACTAAAATCTGCTGCCGTTGCGAATGTGCGCGTGCATGCATGCGCCCGTCACTTGTGCATGTGCTCGTGCACTAATCCCATTGTGAATGATTGCTGCTAGCAGCAGTCATTCACATAAAGTTACAAAAAAAAAATTCCAATTTAAAGTGACAGTGTAAAATAATAAAATAAAGTGCTTTTTTATGAACTAATTAACCCTATACTTGGCCTTAAGATTTGTAGACACCTGAAATGTCTGCTGTTTATAGCGATCGGATGCGATCACTATGGCGACAGCTCGGGAGAACCAATGCTGTATAGATGCATTGAAATGTTGTTGCCTAGCAATGCATCTATACAGCACTGGGGTCACCATACTGTGTGCCATAGCAATCGCATGAAACCGCTACAGACGCACAGGCTGGCGATAATGGTGCGCTACATGCCCGACTAGCAATGAAATATGGCACGTGTGGTAGAAATGCAACCTGGACAAACCAAATAAAGTACTTTGAGGTGTTTTAAAACTCTGGCACTTGTCATGCAAAAGTTAGGAAAGTGGAAACATGAAAAAAATTGTAATTTTTTGTTTACGTTTAATTTTTCTCAATTAATTTCCTGTGAAATTAAATACTTCAAAAAAAAATATTACCCTAAGAAAGCCTGGAATGTCCTAAAAACAATATATGTATGACTTTGATGGCATAGGTAATACCAAGTTATTGCTGTATCAAAAGCAACACCACTAATATGCCAACATTGTCAGGAACCTTAACCACTTGAGGACCGCCCCCAGCCGATGGGCGGCGGCAAAGTCCGGGCCCAAACGACCGACATACGCCCATCGGCGGGGGCGGCTGCGGGAGTGGCTATGCGGCGATCGCGTCATTCGTGACGCGATCAGCCGCCGGGGACTCGCTTCGCCCACCGCTCGTAGTAACCCGCCGGCCGTTCGGAAGCGCCGGCGGGTTACTAGCACCCGGATCGCCGCTGCACGTATGTATAATAGGCTTTGTAATGTATACAAAGCCTATTATACTGGCTGCCTCCTGCCCTGGTGGTCCTAGTGTCCGAGGGACCACCAGGGCAGGCTGCAGCCACCCTAGTCTGCACCCAAGCACACTGATTTCCCCCCCCTGCCCCCTGATCGCCCACAGCACCCCTCAGACCCCCCTCTGCCCACCCCCCAGACCACTGTTTGCACCCAGTCACCCCCCTAATCACCCATCAATCACTCCCTGTCACTATCTGTCAACGCTATTTTTTTTATCCCCCCCCCCTGCCCACTGCCCCCTCCTGATCACCCCCCCACCCCTCAGATTCTCCCCAGACCCCCCCCCATACCCCTCTCCCCCGTGTACTGTATGCATCTATCCCCCCTGCTCACCTGTCAATCACCTGTCAATCACCTGTCAATCACCCGTCAATCACCCGTCAATCACCCCCTGTCACTGCTACCCATCAATCAGCCCCTAACCTGCCCCTTGCGGGCAATCTGATCACCCACCCACACCAATAGATCGCCCGCAGATCCGACATCAGATCACCTCCCAAGCGCAGTGTTTACATCTCTTCTCTCCTCTAAACACCCACTAATTACCCATCAATCACCCATCAATCACCCCCTATCACCACCTGTCACTGTTACCCATCAGATTAGACCCTAATCTACCCCTTGCGGGCACCCAATCACCCGCCCACACGCTCAGATTGCCCTCAGACCCCCCCTTATCAATTCGCCAGTGCAATATTTACATCTGTTATTCCCTGTAATAACCCACTGATCACCTGTCAATCACCTATCAATCACCCCCTGTCACTGCCACCCATCAATCACCCCCTGTCACTGCCACCAATCAATCAGCCCCTAACCTGCCCCTTGCGGGCAATCTGATCACCCACCCACACCAATAGATCGTCCGCAGATCCGACATCAGATCACCTCCCAAGTGCAGTGTTTACATCTCTTCTCTCCTCTAAACACCCACTAATTACCCATCAATCACCCCCTATCACCACCTGTCACGGTTACCCATCAGATTAGACCCTAATCTGCCCCTTGCGGGCACCCAATCATCCGCCCACACGCTCAGATTGCCCTCAGACCCCCCCCTTATCAATTCGCCAGTGCAATATTTACATCTGTTATTCCCTGTAATAACCCACTGATCACCTGTCAATCACCTATCAATCACCCCCTGTCACTGCCACCCATCAATCACCCCCTGTCACTGCCACCCATCAATCAGCCCCTAACCTGCCCCTTGCGGGCAATCTGATCACCCACCCACATCAACAGATCGCCCGCAGATCCGACATCAGATCACCTCCCAAGTGCAGTGTTTACATCTCTTCTCTCCTCTAAACACCCACTAATTACCCATCAATCACCCCCTATCACCACCTGTCACGGTTACCCATCAGATTAGACCCTAATCTGCCCCTTGCGGGCACCCAATCATCCGCCCACACGCTCAGATTGCCCTCAGACCCCCCCCTTATCAATTCGCCAGTGCAATATTTACATCTGTTATTCCCTGTAATAACCCACTGATCACCTGTCAATCACCTATCAATCACCCCCTGTCACTGCCACCCATCAATCACCCCCTGTCACTGCCACCCATCAATCAGCCCCTAACCTGCCCCTTGCGGGCAATCTGATCACCCACCCACATCAATAGATCGTCCGCAGATCCGACATCAGATCACCTCCCAAGTGCAGTGTTTACATCTCTTCTCTCCTCTAAACACCCACTAATTACCCATCAATCACCCCCTATCACCACCTGTCACGGTTACCCATCAGATTAGACCCTAATCTGCCCCTTGCGGGCACCCAATCATCCGCCCACACGCTCAGATTGCCCTCAGACCCCCCCCTTATCAATTCGCCAGTGCAATATTTACATCTGTTATTCCCTGTAATAACCCACTGATCACCTGTCAATCACCTATCAATCACCCCCTGTCACTGCCACCCATCAATCACCCCCTGTCACTGCCACCCATCAATCAGCCCCTAACCTGCCCCTTGCGGGCAATCTGATCACCCACCCACATCAACAGATCGCCCGCAGATCCGACATCAGATCACCTCCCAAGTGCAGTGTTTACATCTCTTCTCTCCTCTAAACACCCACTAATTACCCATCAATCACCCCCTATCACCACCTGTCACGGTTACCCATCAGATTAGACCCTAATCTGCCCCTTGCGGGCACCCAATCATCCGCCCACACGCTCAGATTGCCCTCAGACCCCCCCTTATCAATTCGCCAGTGCAATATTTACATCTGTTATTCCCTGTAATAACCCACTGATCACCTGTCAATCACCTATCAATCACCCCCTGTCACTGCCACCCATCAATCACCCCCTGTCACTGCCACCCATCAATCAGCCCCTAACCTGCCCCTTGCGGGCAATCTGATCACCCACCCACATCAATAGATCGCCCGCAGATCCGACATCAGATCACCTCCCAAGTGCAGTGTTTACATCTCTTCTCTCCTCTAAACACCCACTAATTACCCATCAATCACCCCCTATCACCACCTGTCACGGTTACCCATCAGATTAGACCCTAATCTGCCCCTTGCGGGCACCCAATCACCCGCCCACACCTCAGAACATCCTCAGACCCCAGCCCTGATCACCTCGCTAGTGCATTGCTTGCATCTATTTCCCCCCTCTAATCACACCTTGAGACACCCATCAATCACCTCCTGTCACCCCCTAGCACACCTACCCATCAGATCAGGCCCTAATTTGCCCTGTGTGGGCTCCTGATCACTCGGCCAAACCCTCAGATCCCCCTCAGACCCCCTTCCGATCACCTCCCCAGTGCATTGATTGCATCTATTTTCCCCTCTAACCGCCTCCTGAGACACCCATCAATCACCTCCTGTCACCCCCCTAGCACTCCTATCCATCAGATCAGGCCCAAAACATCCTGTCATCTAAGAGGCCACCCTGCTTATGACCGGTTCCACAAAATTTGCCCCCTCATAGACCACCTGTCATCAAAATTTGCAGATGCTTATACCCCTGAACAGTCATTTTGAGAAATTTGGTTTCCAGACTACTCACAGTTTTGGGCCCGTAAAATGCCAGGGCAGTATAGGAACCCCACAAGTGACCCCATTTTAGAAAGAAGACACCCCAAGGTATTCTGTTAGGTGTATGATGAGTTCATAGAAGATTTTATTTTTTGTCAAAAGTTAGCGGAAATTGGATTTTTATTGTTTTTTTCACAAAGTGTCATTTTTCACTAACTCGTGACAAAAAATAAAATCTTCTATGAACTCACCATACCCCTAACGGAATACCTTGGGGTGTCTTCTTTCTAAAATGGGGTCACTTGTGGGGTTCCTATACTGCCCTGGCATTTTAGGGGCCCTAAACCGTGAGGAGTAGTCTAGAAAACAAATGCCTCAAAATGACCTGTGAATAGGACGTTGGGCCCCTTAGCGCACCTAGGCTGCAAAAAAGTGTCACACATGTGGTATCGCCATACTCAGGAGAAGTAGTATAATGTGTTTTGTGGTGTATTTTTACACATACCCATGCTGGGTGGGAGAAATCGCTCTGTAAATGGACAATTGTGTGTAAAAAAAATCAAAAATGTGTCATTTACAGAGATATTTCTCCCACCCAGCATGGTTATATGTAAAAATACACCACAAAACACATACTACTACTTTTTCTGAGTACGGCGATACCACATGTGTGACACTTTTTTGCAGCCTAACTGTGCTAAGGGGCCCAAAGTCCAATGAGTACCTTTAGGATTTCACAGGTCATTTTGAGACATTTGGGTTCAAGACTACTCCTCACGGTTTAGGGCCCCTAAAATGCCAGGGCAGTATAGGAACCCCACAAGTGACCCCATTTTAGAAAGAAGACACCCCAAGGTATTCTGTTAGGTGTATGATGAGTTCATAGAAGATTTTATTTTTTGTCACAAGTTAGCGGAAATTGATATGTATTGTTTTTTTTTTCACAAAGTGTCATTTTCCGCTAACTTGTGACAAAAAAAAAATCTTCTATGAACCAGTGGCGGCGCTACACTGGGGCTTGCCCAGGCTTCAGCCCCAGCTGGCAACTTGTTAGCCCCTCTTAAAGCCCCCCCGCTGGCCGTGGCCACCGCAAGTCTGTACTTGCGTATTTTCAGAAGAGAAGGAGGATTGGAGAGGGGCTGGCCTGCTGGCTGTCAGATGACAAAAAATGATCGAGGCGCCAGCCGCGCTAATAAGGGATGCGGGAGCCTGCTTTATTCCTCCCTCCCTCCCTCCTCCCTTCCTATGAATGCGCCCCCACCTGCTGTGAATGACTGTCCCTCCCGTAGGCAGTGTGTGCGGAGCAGAGCGGAGCGGTAGGTCCTCTTACCACAATCCATGCTCACCGGCAACTAGTCTCTTGCTTCCTGTTTACCATGACATCACAGGAAGCAGGAGACTAGTTGCCGGTGAGCATGGATTGCGGTAAGAGGACCTACCGCTCCGCTCTGCTCCGCACACACTGCCTACGGAGGGGACATTCACAGCAGGTGGGGGCATTCAGAGGAAGGGAGAAGGGAGGGAGGAATAAAGCAGGCTCCCGCATCCCTTATTAGCGCGGCTGGCGCCTCGATCATTTTCTTCCTGTCTTCTCTCCCCAGGGCAATCTCCTCACACACAGGGGCACCTTCCTCCCCACCCACGGGCATTCTCCCCCCTCCACTGACGACCCCCCTACCCACTGGCACCCTCTTCCCCACCCACTGGCACCCTCCTCCTACCCACTGAGACTATCCTCCTACCCACTGGCACCTTTCTCCCCCACCCAGTGTCACCCTCCTTTCCACCCACAGGTACCCTTCTCCCCACCCACTGGCACCCTCCTCCTACCCACTGACACCCTCCTCCTGCCCACTGGCACCCTCCTCCCCACCCAGTGGCACCCTCCTTTCCACCCACAGGTACCCTCCTCCCCACACACTGGCACCCTCCTCCTACCCACTGAGCTGCCCTGGGGCCCCCAGCCCACCCCCACCAGCCAGGCCTGAGCTGCCCTGGGGCCCCCAGCCCACCACCACCAGCCAGGCCTGAGCTGCCCTGGGGCCCCCAGCCCACCACCACTAGCCAGGCCTGAGCTGCCCTGGGGCCCCCAGCCCACCACCACCAGCCAGGCTTGAGGTGCCCTGGGGCCCCCAGCCCACCACCACCAGCCTGACTACATATACTGGGGACAGCTATACGCCTGGCTACATATACTGGGGACATCTATACACCTGGCTACCTATGCTGGGGACACTGTCTGTCTGTCATTATGTGCATTTACTGGTGAAAAGTTGTCTCTTATGTGCATTTACTGGGGAAATGCTGTCTGTCATTATGTGCATGAACTGGTGAAAAGTTGTCCCTTATGTGCATTTACTGCTGAAACGCAGTCTGTCATTATGTGCATTAACTGGTGAAAAGCTGTCCCTTATGTGCATTTACTGCGGAAACGCAGTCTGTCATTATGTGAATTAACTGGTGAAAAGCTGTCTCCTATGTGCATTTAATGGGGAAACTGTCTGTCATTACATGCATTAACTGGTGAAAAGCAGGCTCTTATGTGCATTTAATGGGGAAACTGTCTGTCATTACATGCATTAACTGGTGAAAAGCAGGCTCTTATGTGCATTTAATGGGGAAACTGTCTGTCATTACATGCATTAACTGGTGAAAAGCAGGCTCTTATGTGCATTTAATGGGGAAACTGTCTGTCATTACATGCATTAACTGGTGAAAAGCAGGCTCTTATGTGCATTTAATGGGGAAACTGTCTGTCATTACGTGCATTAACTGGTGAAAAGCAGGCTCTTATGTGCATTTACTGCGGAAACGCAGTCTGTCATTACGTGCATTAACTGGTGAAAAGCTGTCCCTTTATGTGCATTTACTGCAGAAACGCAGTCTGTCATTACGTGCATTAACTGCTGAAAAGCTGATTCTTATGTGCATTTACTGGTGAAAGGCTACCTGTCATTATGTGTGTTTACTTCATTTTTTTTTCATGTAACTACGTTAGCTGGTACAACTACATTAAAGTTAGCCCCGCCCACATGACATCATGACCACGCCCAAATTTTCGCCGCGGCGCTCCCCCCCCCAGGCCCGGCCTGCCAGCCCTCGTGCCCCCTTTGAGCCCCCCCAAAAATCTGAAGCTGGAGCCGCCACTGCTATGAACTCACCATACTCCTAACAGAATACCTTGGGGTGTCTTCTTTCTAAAATGGGGTCACTTGTGGGGTTCCTATACTGCCCTGGCATTTTAGGGGCCCTAAACCATGAGCAGTAGTCTAGAATCCAAATGCCTCAAAATGACCTGTGAATAGGACGTTAGGCCCCTTAGCGCACCTAGGTTGCAAAAAAGTGTCACACATGTGGTATCGCCGTACTCAGAAGAAGTAGTATATTGTGTTTTGGGGTGTATTTTTACACATACCCATGCTGGGTGGGAGAAATCTCTCTGTAAATGGACAATTGTGTGTAAAAAAAATCAAACAATTGTCATTTACAGAGATATTTCTCCCACCCAGCATGGGTATGTGTAAAAATACACCCCAAAACACATTATACTACTTCTCCTGAGTACGGCGGTACCACATGTGTGGCACTTTTTTGCACCCTAAGTGCGCTAAGAGGCCCAAAGTCCAATGAGTACCTTTAGGATTTCACAGGTCATTTTGCGACATTTGGTTTCAAGACTACTCCTCACGGTTTAGGGCCCCTAAAATGCCAGGGCAGTATAGGAACCCCACAAATGACCCCATTTTAGAAAGAAGACACCCCAAGGTATTCCGTTAAGAGTATGGTGAGTTCATAGAAGATTTTATTTTTTGTCACAAGTTAGCGGAAAATGACACTTTGTGAAAAAAAACAATTAAAATCAATTTCCGCTAACTTGTGACAAAAAAAAAAATCTTCTATGAACTCACCGTCCTCCTAACGGAATACCTTGGGGTGTATTCTTTCTAAAATGGGGTAATTTGTGGGGTTCCTATACTGTCCTGGCATTTTAGGGGCCCTAAACCGTGAGGAGTAGTCTTGAAACGAAATTTCTCAAAATGACCTGTGAAATCCTAAAGGTACTCATTGAACTTTGGGCCCCTTAGCGCAGTTAGGGTGCAAAAAAGTGCCACACATGTGGTATCGCCGCACTCAGGAGAAGTAGTATAATGTGTTTTGGGGTGTATTTTTCCACATACCCATGCTGAGTGGGAGAAATATCTCTATAAATAGACAATTGTGTGTAAAAAAAATAAAACAATTGTCATTTACGGAGATATTTCTCCCACCCAGCATGGGTATGTGTAAAAATACACCCCAAAACACATTATACTACTTCTCCTGAGTACGGCAATACCACATGTGTGGCACTTTTTTGCAGCCTAACTGCGCTAAGGGGCCAAAAGTCCAATGAGCATCTTTAGGCTTTACAGGGGTGCTTACAATTAGGCACCCCCCAAAATGCCAGGACAGTGAACACAACCCACAAATGACCCCATTTTGGAAAGTAGACACTTCAAGGTATTCAGAGAGGAGCATAGTGAGTCCGTGGCAGATTTCATTTTTTTTTTTTGTCGCAAGTTAGAAGAAATGGAAACTTTTTTTTTCTTTTTTTTTGTCAGAAAGTGTCATTTTTCGCTAACTTGTGACAAAAAATAAAATCTTCTATGAACTCACCATGCCTCTCACTGAATACTTTGGGATGTCTTCTTTCCAAAATGGGGTCATTTGGGGGGTATTTGTACTATCCTGGAATTTTAGCCCCTCATGAAACCTGACAGGTGCGCAGAAAAGTCAGAGATGCTTGAAAATGGGAAAATTCACTTTTGGCACCATAGTTTGTAAATGCTATAACTTTTACCCAATCCAATAAATATACACTGAATGGTTTTTTTTTAATCAAAGACATGTAGCAGAATAACTTTCGCGCTCAAATGTATAGGAAATTTTACTTTATTTGAAAAATGTCAGCACAGCAAGTTAAAAAAGTCATTTTGTTGATGAATATAATAAAAACTAAAACTCGCAGCAGCAATCAAATAGCAGCAAAAGAAAGCTGTATTAGTGACAAGAAAAGGAGGTAAAATTCCTTTAGGTGGTAGGTTGTATGACCGAGCAATAAACCGTGAAAGCTGCAGTGGTCTGAATGGAGAAAAAGGCTCTGGTCCTTAAGGGGCGAAAAGACTGTGGTCCTCAAGTGGTTAAGGGGTAAAAAATCATTTAGAAAATGATGTCATTTTACAGTTATTTTTTTTTTTTTGTCGTCCCTACTTGACTAATTGTGGTGGGCGTAGTTAAAATAGTTTGCATGTATGTGATTTTATCTGCTCATTGATTGATGTGTTTATGTGTTTTAAGTTTAATTCAATAAAATCTGTAATTTCTTTAGTATTTTACTGAGCTGGAAATCGTTTGCATTGTTATTCTATGAAATGGGCCTTTAGACTGATTGCCAAAGCATTGTCTATTAAAAATACACCAAAACATGGTTCACCAAAATAAAATGGTTTATCCCATTTAATCAATCAAAAGAGCATACAAAAATGTTTTAGAACAGAAGACTGAGCATCTGAGGAAGAGAGAGCAGCACAAACCCTTGTGCCAGTCTTCCTGTACATTGTTTTCATTGAAAAATTGTGATAGCCCCAGTTTTCAGTTTTTTCACTGGTATATCTGGGTGTGGTGGTACAAGGGTGCTGCTTGGCCCAGGAGAATCAAGCAGGTGCTCACCCACAGCAGGTGAAGAAGATCATTTTGGCGCACGCACTGCCCAGCACTGCGCCTGACCTGGGGGCTGCCATAGACATAACGTTGTTATGTCTATATCCACGCAAGGATAATTCAGTGAACCGATGATCGCTGGACCCCAAATTAGTTACTATGACTCAGAGGGGGAATAGTAATTAATGCCACCCAGACTTTGTGCGGCAGCAGGGTGAGGTGTCATTTGAGAGAGTTTGGCGATACTGAGCTGCAGCAAGATTAGGACAGGTTAGGGTGGGGAGAGTGGAGGAGAGGGCATGGAGGGGGTCAGCAAGGACACTAGGGTTGAGCTTGCGTAGGTCTCACTGCCATCGACCAGGTGGGTGGGTGGGTAATTTGGAGGTGCTTTCCGTGAGGAGGTTGAAGGTGAGAAGGTGATGGTCTGAGGGTGGAAAGGGTGCGATGTCAAGGTCTGCAATGGTGGTGGATTTAGTGAATCTAAGGTCGAGAGTATGACCTGCAGTGTGAGTGGGGGTGTTGTTGTTAATTATGGTAGCATGTATTATTTTAAAACTACAATGGCTGAAAATGGAGAAATAACTATTTTTTTCCATTTTTTTCTTAATATTCCCGTTAAAATGCATTGAGAAAAAAATAATTCTTGGCAAAATGTACTACCCAAAGAAAGCCTAATTGGTGGTGGAAAAAACAAGATATAGATCAATTCATTGTGATAAGTAGTGATAAAGTTATTGCTGAATGAATGGGAGGTGAAAGTTGCTCGGATGCATAAGGTGAAACACTGAAGGCTGAAGTAGTTAAAACACAAGTCGTTTAGGTAACCAAAAAAGCACTTAATACTTACCGTATTTCTTGGTGTATAAGATGCTCTGGAATTTAAGACACGCCTATGGCAAAAACCAGGAAAAAACAATATACTAAACCTGGTGAGTCCATGTTCCAGGAGCGTCTTGTCGATGTTTCCCCCAATTATTGTGTCCTTCTGTGTCAGTCAGCCTACTGGGCCAATCAAAGTGCGGGGATCACATCCTTTAAAGTGACTGAACCCGAAGGGGCAAAGGGCGGAATGAGTAGGGCGCCCGTTATTGGCATATAGTGGACATTAATGATGATAATAATTATGACCATACAAATATGACCATAACAGTAAACACCATAGTGTTATCATACTCATCATACATGCTCATGAAATATTGACTATGCTCCCAGTTCTACATTTTGACTCCTAGAACATCAAGAACCAGCACTTATCAGTTATTCTAATCTAGTTAAAGGGACTCCGAGCAGTGCCTGTGGGTATGCCTTTAAGCATACCCACAACTAATTAATTATATCCTCACACCTCCCAGCATGATGTTTGTAATTATATCCCCCTTGGTTTCTTGTATTTCATTGCATTGTGCAGCTCCTGCCGACTTTGGGGAAAAGTCGTCCTGTGTAATACAATGCTGGACTCCGAGCAGTGCAGTAAATATGGAAAGATGCATACCATTTTGAAGCTCTCTTTCTCCTCTTTCCAATGATATATAAACCGGGGCGGCGGCCTCAAATTCGATCGCGCAAATAGCAAAAACTGAAAGACGTAGGGCGGCGGTTTATATATAATTGGAAAGAGGAGAAAGAGAGCTTCAAAATGGTATGCATCTTTCCATAGTTACTGCACTGCTCGGAGTCCCTTTAAGCTGTAAGACTCATTTTTAAACATATAACCATCGTTCCCCTCCCCCAAGAAAACTATTGCATTTCCATTGTGAGAGAGGTAATAGTTTCTCATATTCTCAGTTTGTATTCATTATTTGGATCACTTCTGAAATAGTTAGTGTTGTTTTGACACACCCTGCAAATTTGGTGATCCCAGCATGTATGGAGCTTTGCTATTCACTGCTTAATTCAGCAGCCATTGACATTTCTTTTGTTACAGAGAAATTTACGATCTGCAAGTGTTCTTTGATGATATTTGTCCATCATTACCTAGGGAATGAGTTTATATCTCTGCAGGTGACAGTTATAGTGTGGCTATATGCACCCTAAGGCTCAGCTGTTCCAGAAATGTAAATCTACACGTTACCTTGCATGAGCTATGCATAAATTAAATGCAGAGTGTTCTTTTCTTATTGCTGGCATTAGACACAGCTCTACAGTAGAAAAAGAAGGAGGAATTTGTAGTTCTTAAAAGTTTCTTTATTCAGTTTATATGCAGGTGTTGTTTCTCCAAACAAGCTCAGGTGGAGCGTTTATGTAAAATAGACAATCACCACATACTGGGGAACTGTAGTGTCTCAATGGATCCTTAGTGAATGTAAATAAACAAGGCCTTTGTGTGTGATGGTGTAAAGCTCTCACTTGAAGTGAATTCTTATGCTGGGAATACACCATGCCCCAAATGCAATTCATTTTTTCTCCTAAGTTTTCTCCTCAGTGATATTTTCAAACTTGTCAATAAAATTAATTTTACACCACCAGCAAGCAAAAAAAACTCCAAATAATTTTGATCAAACTTTTTCACCTACATTTTGGTACTTTTTCCATTGCAAAGTGCTAAAAATGTGCTCTAAATCGAAGATGAAAAATTATCTCCTAGGAGATAACTAGGGAGAAAAAGTTAATTGCATAAGGGCCCATAAGTTTTTTGGCAGATAGATGGCTTGATAGATATTTTCCAAAAGGTCTGATCTGAGTTAGATCTTTTTTAGATCGATTTTCTCATAGAAGTAGATGGGAATCGATTGGAAAATCAATTGACCAGTAAATCTGCTGAATAACTCATTGTGTATTCCAAGCATTAGGGCTTGTACACACTTCCAATGCATATTGCCTGTTGGAGATGAGCACCTGATCCCCTTGGGGAACATTGCTGAGCTGGGCTGCACAAACATGTGTCAGCTGTGCTATGAGGGTGGGTGGGCAATAAAGAGAAAACAAGCAGTGCAATACATGACATCACGTGGTGGGCGGGGGAGTGGCACAAACAATTTTCGTAGATCGCTCCCAGGATGGGCATCGGGGGTAGCTGGGTGCTGTACAAACTCCTGATTGTTGGCTGAGATAGTCGTTATCGACCACCTCAGCCGACTTAAGGGCTGGTTCACATGGATGTCTGCCGAGGTTTTGCTCAGCATGGGGTTCAAACGCTGGCATTTAACCACCAGCATTTGAAGGCTTTTGGGAAGCTTTCAAGGCTAGCGGTTCAAGTCCCTACACTGATTTCCCAGCGTTTACCGCCTCTGAAAGCTGCATGTTGCTTTCGAGACCAGTCGCAATGCCGAGATCAACTGCCAGGCTTGCATGAAAGCCTGCAAAAGCCAGCCCTAAACGCTCCCATTTACTTTTATTGGATGGCAGAGTATACCCGAAAAAAGTCTGAAATGCCACAAAAGTATCCATGTGAACCAGCCCTTAGTCAGGCGTGTGTAAAGGACTTTTAAAGGCAGTGTTAGGTCAGTACCGCCTGGGATGAGTCATATACTGTTTGTTTATGTAGTATAAATATTAATTTCCTATCAACTACCTTAAATTCTGAATTTGGTTTCCCAATTATTTTATAAGAATAATGTTTAAATTATATTTATGCAGTGCTGAATCGCCCATAGATTTGCTGTAGGTGCTGGCGGCTATGGCAGCCTGGTGAGCAGAGGTGATGAGGGGGCGGGCACAGATTGTGGGAGATCAACGGCCATTTTGTGTCCTTCTGGTAACTTGGTCACACTGCGTCAGCACATTGGGGAAGTGCTGCACATTTCTGAACTACTCTGCTTTGCAGTTCTTTAGACAGTATTTAGTCATGGGACTAACTGCCCCTTTGAGGAACTCAGAAGCCAATCACTATACTAGTCACTGGGTTGATTCACTAAGCTGCACTGCTACAGCAGCGTGTAGTAATAATCTCCAGCACAGGCTATGCAGCCATAGCATGCCCTGCTCAATTACGCTATGCTCATATAGTTTAACGAACACTTTGTTAAACTTAATGAGCGCTCCACTGAACCTGCCCTGAGCCCCGGCGGGTCTAATGGCTTCAAAGGACAAGTTTCCTGCACTTTGATTTACCCAGTAGGCTGCCTGTCACTTGGCATGCATTTCATTTTAACAAACGTTATTTTTTTTTTCTAAAATTTCTAAAACCGACCGTAAGCTGAAAATATTCTTTAGTGGAGCCTCAGCTGCAATACGCTCTGTACTCTATTTAAGGAGCTGTTATGATGAGACCCTCCAGAAATTCCCTTCTTGCCACAAAAGCAATTAGCTGCACAGGGGAAGAGTGTTTGGAACTAATTTTCAACACCCAGACTAGTCGTTTCACTAGTGGAAAAAATTGAAACTCCTACCTGCCAGTTTCTGTTAGAAGCACTGTGAATTCCTTATGGTTTTTTTTCAACCCATACAAACAAAGTGATTACGCTGAAACACTGTTTGCCTTGATAACCTGAAGAAAGCCTTTTTTAACACTTGTAAAACGTTTCACATTAATCCATGTAATACACAGAGACAATCTGAAAATATTGAGTTTATCCTCAACAAAAGATAAATTGCCCTTGTCATTTCCAGAGAAGGTCTTTTGTGCAAACTGTATTCAACAAGAGGACATGTGATATTAGATGCTTTAGCACTACAGTATTTATTACAAAGCAGTAAAAAAAAAATACTGCAGAATATAGATGTGCATGATTAAACAATAGTAAAACTATCTGCCTTTTCAAGGTGCAAAAGGAAGCCTAAAGAAGAAAATGTAATGTTCATTATTTTTGTGGTGAACTTTAGCAGTTTTTGGTAAGACAAGTTTGCACACAAATTTGAATTTTACAACAATGAAAATACTAAATTGAACCAGAAAAGATAAACAATTACTCATATTTTAGAATGAAATGCAAAGTATAATTTAATTTAAATTAAACTGACCAGTTTTCTACACCATAGTGAAATTTCTTTTAGTTGTATAGAATGAAAACTGACTCAAATGTATAAATAACATCAATATACAGCACAGCTAGCAGGGAATATGAAACAGTGCTAATTACGGGAGGTCATCTGATAGAACATACACAGAGTTAACAAATTAAGTTAAATTAGAAATTAGAATCTTGTGCTATTGTATGCTAGTCATTCTCACATTCAAATATCAAATTTAATTAAATATCAAATAAAAAAATAAAATAAAAATAAAATAAAAGTTCCATTTAAAGATACACATATACGACTATGATTCTAAAGGTCCGTACACACGCCGGACTTTAGGCAACGACGGGTCCGTCGTTGCCTCCCGCTGGGTGGGCGTGCCAGCGACAGTCCGGCGTGTGTACGCTCTGTCGTCAGACTGATACGGCTGTTCCTGAGCGATCCGCCGGGCGGATCGCTCAGGAACAGCCGTATCAGTCTGACGACAGAGCGTACACACGCCGGACTGTTGCTGGCACGCCCACCCAGCGGGAGGCAACGACGGACCCGTCGTTGCCTAAAGTCCGGCGTGTGTACGGACCTTAAGAGAGGTTTAGAGGAGAGTACTTTCCAAATTTGTGAGTTTAGTTCTGAACTTTTTTTCTGTATGGGCAGAACACTGAAACTGTCCATCCTCTATTGACCTATACATTGTATTCATCTATTGTTATGTTAGTGATAGATTTTCAGCTTAGATAATTTCTTCAATTTGCCTTTTGTTTATACTGTGAAATTTTAATGAAATTAGCACCTGGCTGGATGGAGGCAGGTTTAAATAAAGAAGTCTGGAAACTGTCCTTTCATACCTCTGTAAATAAACCTTTTGTTGTTAACAATAAGCCCACAGGAGTAAGGGGACCAATACTACTTTCTACCAGGTAACTATAAACATACTGATTACCTCACCTGTAATATTAATCTAAATACATTATAGTTAGGATTGTATTGTGTTATTTTGACTTCTTTAGATTGTAGTGTTAAGAGAAATAATCAATTATGTTAATACATTTAATATTATACAGAAAAGGCTTTTTAATGTGTGACCACTATAACTGGATGGCACATGTCTGATTTTATACTGTACAAAAGTGAGTGAGGGAAAATACTGATGCTGCCAGTCTTAGGCCCGGGCAGTACAGGAAAAAAAATCATATATATATATATATATATATATATATATATATATATATATATATATATATATATATATATATATTTTTTTTTTTAAATTATTATTTATTTATTTATTTATTTATTATTTTTTGCTTGTGATCAAGAGACGTAACGTCTTGCTGAAAGTTTCTCTTTGTGTCAACTTTGTTTATTATTTTTTTAAAGCACAACTGTAGTGAGAGGTATATGGAGGCTGCCATATTTCCCATTAAACAATATTAGTTGCCTGGCAGACCTGCTGATCTATTTGGCCCAGAAACAAGCATGCAGTTAATTTAATGCAGTTAATATTGTCAGATGTGACAATAATGTCAGAAACACCTGATCTACTGCATGCTTGTTCAGGGTTTATGGCTAAAAGTATTAGAGGCAGAGGATCAGCAGGACAGCCAGACAACTAGTATTGCTTAAAAGGGGAAAAATAGGGCAGCCTCCATATCCCTCTCACTACAGTTGTCCTTTAAGATTAATTGTAAATAAAATTGTGCATAACGAGTGTAATTCAAATCACAACTGCAAAATAGAAGTTGCTACAGATGAAGAAATTGTCATGGAACAATACCTTGTTTTGTTTATGTTCTGTTGTAGATTACCCATCTTTGATTTGTGACATATGTTATGTAAGCACAAGTTTACACTGTTTAACCCACTTGATATAATATCCTTTAAGAGCGCTCCCTGGCAAGGGCCTATACAAAGATGCCAGCCACAGCCAGCCTCCCTACTCATGCCAAACTACTCTGGCAGCTGGAGAGTGCATTCTGCATATATGTAAAAGAAGTGTGTGTTTCATTGAGTACATTGATTGCTGTTATTTTGAATATCATTCAAGATACTGTAATATTATTTAAGCATCATTAATTTGTGTGCCATTATTGCCATCACTTAATCATCTCTAACACATCCTAATGTTGCATTTACCCATACTGCCTAACACTATCATATCTAACCTTTTATTAACCTCTCTCAAACCTTCCTATAACTAAGCCTAAACCTAACATTCAACCCCATCCCTTAACAGTCATTAACCCTGCTATAACTAAGCCAAACACAAATCTCTTGGCCAAGCTTTTCAACCAGCATCCCACATGGCAGCCAATAACAGTACTCAGCTATATTTTTATTGAATAACAGTATTTGGCTATACCTGCACTGCGTTAAATCTAGAGTTTGGCGATATAACACCCCAACACTGATTTTGCACTCCTATGTCAATAAGCAGAGTTCAGTTGCTTAATTTGATTGTTTGGCACACCATAGTCACAAATTTACATTGAGGTTTATAGCAGCACCAAATTTAACAAACTGTCTGTGCATCCACATTAACTGCTTTGGGGCACTTCTTTTCAGGGAGTGCATTTGGAAAAAAAGGAAATCTTGAGAATACCCCATGAGGACTTGGACAAGTCTATAACCTGTTGGCAAAAGGTTCATGGCTGTGAGATAATAATACCTACGGTAAGTGACAGCTTCATAAGAAAAAAGTCATTTACACCACTTTTTGTACAATTGAAGCACTGATATGCATGTATATATAAGTATTTTTTTTTTTACTAGTGTACACAAGCCACATTTATCAATGTTTGTTTTTTCTGCATATAGATTTGTGATGCAGCCACTGATGTGAAATATGTTGGAACTTTCCAAATATACCATGACAATAGTGAAAGTGTTAGTCATAATCTTTGCATTTTGTTTCCTTATCTTTACAATGTTAGAATTGTTTTTTCTATGAAAAGGCATTATCAATGTGTCTTTTATATTTGTTGTGTTGTTGATTTTAGGTTAAATTGTTCCTTTAGGCCAGTTTCCTGGTGGTCAGTTGAATAACACACCCTGTACAATGTTTTATAATGAGTGTGAACTGCAATGGAGGCTGGACATAGAATATAACACAAAGCCTGCATGCAGTGAGTTAGATTAAAGCAATCAGTTACAATGCAGTACTGTGAACAGCCCCATAGAATTGTATAGGCAGTGAGTTGGCATGTAGAATTATTATGCAACAAAACTGAGCACTGTGAACAGGGCCTTAATGCAAACACCATAATAATTTTTCATTTTTACTGTGTGAAAGTAATCCTATTATATGATAATATTGTATCTGTTCTTGTGTTCTGGCTCTGAAGACTTTTCTTTTTAACATGAGTAATGGGTACATTGAGTGATGAGGATATTGAGTGATGAGGATATTGAATGATGAGGTTATTGAGTAATGAGGATATTGAGTGATGATGATATTGAGTGATGAGTACATTGAGTGAAGAGGATATTGAGCAATGAAAATATTGAGTGATGAGGATATTGAGTGATGAGGATATTAAGTGATGAGGATATTGAGTGATGAGTACATTGAGTGAAGAGGATATTGAGTGATGAGGATATTGAGTGATGAGGATATTGAGTGATGAGGACATTAAGTGATGAGGATATTGAGAGAGGAGTACATTAAGTGATGAGGATATTGAGCAATGAAGATATTGAGTGATGAGGATATTGAGTGATGAGGATATTAAGTGATGAGTACATTGAGTGATGAGGATATTGAGTGATGAGTACATTGAGTGATGAGGATATTGAGTGATGAGGATATTGAGTGATGAGGATATTAAGTGATAAGGATATTGAGTGATGACTACATTGTGATTTCTTAGGAACACTAACATTTAAATATTTCTGAAAACAATATCAGCATGTGCAATGTCAGCATTTATTTGGAGCAAATTCTTCAAATTGCATTTTTCTGAGATGACGATTTTTCTGTGTAACTCCTGAAAATGATGATCTAATGAGAAACAAGCCACATTATAAGCTGCCCCATGCTAATTTCAAATGCCTGACAGGATTATTATAGGACATACAGAGTACCTAGCAAGCTCATGGCGAACCAGATTCCTAGGAGAGTGTAAGGGGCTACAAAGGGCCTAAAAGTCCTCTTACTAAAATGTTATGGCAAACAAATTATTTGCTTTCTGTTAAGAAACCAATCTTTTGATCTTTATATGAAGACTAGTTTTATAGAATACACACACACACACACACTATATATATATATACAGTATATATATATATATATATATATATATATATATATATATATATATACTGTCAGAACGTCTCGTAATATAGTAAAATTAACATATAATTATTTAATTGCAGGTGTGATAAAAAGCTAAATTCCTGCTCTACTCTGAAATATCTGACAACAAAGTGGATCTCCAGCAGCCCATGATGAGTCACACAGGAGATAAGCCACATCAATGTTCAGAGTGTGGGAAAAGCTTCACTCGTCCATCAAAGCTTATTAGACACCAGAGTATCCACACCTGGGAGAAGCCATTTTCTTGTCCTGAATGTGAGAAATGTTTTACTGTGAAATCAAGCTTGAAAGATCACCAGAGGATTCATACTGGAGAGAAACCTTTTTCCTGCTCTGAATGTCAGAAATGCTTTACCCTGAAATCAAGCCTCACAGTACACCAGAGGATTTATACTGGAGATAATAATTTTTTGTGCTCAGAATGTGACAAATCTTTCAATCAAATGTCAGACCTTATACGGCACCAGAAGATTCATACAGGAGAGAAACCATTTTCTTGCTCTGAATGCCAGAAATGTTTTAGTATGGAATCAAACCTCTTATCTCACCAGAGGACTCACACTGGAGAGAAGTTGTTTTCTTGCACTGAATGTGGAAAGTCCTTCAGAACTCAAATCAAGTTGAACATTCATCTCCGGATTCACACAGGAGAGAAGCCGTATAAATGCACAGAATGTGACAAGAGCTTCACACAGGAGGGACATCTTACTCAGCATCAGAGAACTCACACAGGAGAAAAGCCATTTAAATGTACAGAATGTGATAAATGCTTCACATGGGAGGTAAATCTTACTCTGCATCAGAGAACTCACACAGGAGAAAAGCAATTTAGTTGCTCACAATGTGACAAGAGTTTCTCACACCAGTCATCTCTGAGAAGTCATCAGAAGATACATGAGCGAGTGGATGTCAGCCTGTAAACTAATTTTAATGAACATATTTGTTATAATATCACAGGATCAGGATTTTTAATGATAAAAGTTTCATTAACATATCCATTTCTGAAGCTTATGTAACTTCACAGAACGTGGATACACAGAAAGTACATGTTTTTTAGAGATTTATTATAAATACTGCAGATAAAGTGAACTTTAATCAGCTACTATACTAAAACATGTATAAAAAAAGGAGAGAGAAGAAAGCACCGCTATGGTGCAATACCTTTAATTCAGTTTGCAAATGAAATGCATGTACAAGATTGCATACATTTGCAAGCATATCTCTGGAAAGGAGATACACAAGGATGTTGGCAATCCTCCCTACATGTTTGTGCACTTCACTGGTAGTTGGGCTGAGCACCTGCCATTCAGTTAGTACTTTTGAAAATAAAGAAAAACATATAAATCTAACAGATCTGACGGGTGTGGGACTAATCCATTTCCTTATAGGGGATTTTTATGTTTTTCTTTATTTTCAAAAGTACTAACTGAATGGCAGGTGCTCAGTCCAGCTACCAGTGAAGTGCACAAACATGCACATGTAGGGAGGCTGGCCAACATTCTTGTTTATCTTCTTTTCAGGGAATGTATTCTTTTGTAAAGAATAAAGGAAATACTTAGAATCCCACATGAGGAGGTGAAATAGTCCAAAACCTGTCAGATCTGTCAGATTTTAATTACCTATTGCTAGCGACAGCTATTGTACTTCTTATAAGTATAAGTAAAGAATGTGTTTACTTTAAATCTAACTTTTGGCGATAGTGGTCCTTTTAAGTAAATGTCCTTTATGTAAAAGATCTATAAATGTACCTTTCAATCTTAAATTAATTGAATGTTATTATTTATATATTTCTATATTTGCGTGAAGTGTGTGGACAATCAGTTTAACCAGTTGTGGTTCCTGGATGCAAATTTCATTCCACATTTGAGCCATTGTAGATTTCTGGACATGAGACTTACATGCAGCACTAAAATCTGCTGCCGTTGCGAATGTGCGCATGCATGCATGCACCCGTCACTCGTGCATGTGCTCGTGCACTAATCCCATTGTGAATGATTGCTGCTACCATGTTTCCCCAAAAATAAGACAGTGTCTTATATTAATTTTTGCTCCAAAAATGTGCTAGGGCTTATTTTCAGGGAATGTCTTATTTTGGGAGAAACACACTAAGGAAGAACACATGGCTATTGGGAAAACTTAACCACTTTACCCCCAGCGGTACGAATTTCTCCGCCCCTTTTTTCCCTCCCAAAAAACCAGGGACGGAGAAATCCGTACCTTCCGCGCTACCGCCGCTCGTGCGCGCGCACCCGCCGCTCGTGCACGCCGCCGCCCGCTCGCCCGGAGATCAATGAACGGGAAAATCCATTCCCGTTCGTTGATCTAGCCCCCGCAATGATCTGCTGCTTCTTTCAGAAACAGCGAGATCATTGTGCGTCTCCCAGCCTCCTACTGCTTCCTGTAAGCAACCTTCCGGACGCTTACAGGTCGCATGTAAACAAACACTCTGTGGCCATCTTGTGGCCAAATAGTAAACTACACCCTAAAAGCATTTTACATATACAAACATTACATTTACACAATAAATTAACTCATTACCTCCCACACTCCCCAATTTTTTTTTTTTTTTTTGTAATTAAAAAAAAAAAAATACAATAAAAAAAAAAACATAAATAGTTACCTTAGGGACTGAACTTTTTAAATATTTATGTCAAGAGGGTATAACACTGTTACTTTATAAACTGCGGGCTTGTAATTAGGGATGGATGCAAAACTGAAAAAAATGCACCTTTATTTCCAAATAAAATATTGTCGCCAAACATTGTGATAGGGACATAATTTAAATGGTTTTATAACCGGGACAAATGGGTTAATACATTTCATGGGTTTTAATTACAGTAGCATGCTTTATTTAAAAACTATAATTGCCGAAAACTGAAAAATAATAATTTTTTCCCACATTTTTTCCTATTTCCCCATTAAAACACATTTAGAATAAAATAATTCTTGGCATAATGTCCCACCTAAAGAAAGCCTAATTGGTGGCAAAAAAAACAAGATATAGTTAATTTCATTGTGATAAGTAATGATAAAGTTATAGACGAATGAATGGAAGGAGCGCTGAAAGGTGAAAATTGCTCTGGTGGTCAGGGGGTAAAACCCCTCAGTGGTGAAGTGGTTAAACAGCAGTATTTGTGCACAATATGTGAGTTTTACACAACATCTTTCAGGGAAACACGGTAGCAGCAGTCATTCACATAAAGTTACAATTTTTTTTTTCCAATGTAAAGTGACAGTGTAAAATAATAAAATACAGTGCTTTTTTATGACTTATTAACCCTATACTTGGCCTTAAGATTTATAGACACCTGAAATGTCTGCCGTTTATAGCGATCAGATGCGATCACTATGGCGACAGCTCGGGGGAACCAATGCTGTATAGATGCATTGAAATGTTGTTGCCTAGCAATGCATCTATACAGCACTGGGGTCCCCATATTGTGCGCCTTAGCGATCGCATGAAGTCGCTACAGATGCACAGGCTGGCGATAATGGTGCGCTACATGCCCGACTAGCAATGAAATATGGCACGTATGGTATCATTTCAATCTGGACAAGCCAAATAAAGTACTTTGAGGTGTTTTAAAGCTCTGGCACTTGTCATGCACAAGTTGGGAAGGTAAAAACATGAAAACAATTGTAATTTTTTGTTTAAGTTTAATTTGTCTCAATACAATTCCTGTGAAATTAAAAACTTCAAAAAAAATATTACCCTAAGAAAGCCTGGAATGTCCTAAAAAAATATATATGTATCACTTTGATGGCATAGGTAATAACAAGTTATTGCTGTATCAAAAGCGACACCGCTAATATGCCAACATTGTCAGGAACCGTAAGGGGTAAAAACCCCCGGAACCTGAAGTGGTTTAGAAAATGATGTCATTTTACAGTTATTTTTTTTTGTTTTGTCATCCCTACTTGACTAATTGTGGTGGCCGTAGTTAAAATAGTTTGCATGTATGTGATTTTATCTGCTCATTGATTGATGTGTTTATGTGTTTTAAGTTTAATTCAATAAAATCTGTAATTTCTTTAGTATTTTACTGAGCTGGAAATAGTTTGCATTGTTATTCTATAAAATGGGCATTTAGATTGATTGCCAAAGCATTGTCTATTAAAAATACACCAAAACATGGTTCACCAAAATCAATCAACAGAGCATACAAAAATGTTTTAGAACAGAAGACTGAGCATGTGAGGAAGAGAGAGCAGCACAAACCCTTGTGCCAGTCTTCCTGTACATTATTTTCATTGAAAACTTGTGATAGCTCCAGTTTTCAGTTTTTTTCACTGGTATATCTGGGTGTGGTGGTACAAGGGTGCTGCTTGGCCCAGGAGAATCAAGCAGGTGTGCACCCACAGCAGGTGAAGAAGATAATTTTGGCGCTCGCACTGCCCAGCATTGCGCCTGACCTGGGGGCTGCCATAGACATAACGTTGTTATGTCTATGTCCACGCAAGGATAATTCAGTGATCCAATGATCGCTGGACCCCAAATTAGTTGCTGCGACTCAGAGGGGGAATAGTAATTAATGCCACTCAGACTTTGTGCAGCAGCAGGGTAAGCTGTCATTCGGCTCACCCTACGCCAAAAAGTTTGGGAGGCAAAACGCCATGTATACCACAGCAGGGTCCTCCTGTGCTGCCATTATTGCTCTGTCTGCTACTTATAGGGCTGCTGCTGCCTCCCCATCATTCATACACAGACCTCAGATCGGCGGTAATGTGAACAGAGGGGAGAGCGGAGCAGTGGAAGTGAGGTCATTGCTCATTTCCTGCATTTTATGTGTGTCATAAGGTTACTGTGTGCTGCATCACTTTGGGTCATGGCTGATCTGCAGGTCTGCGAGTGTTGGGGAAAGGGAGATTGCAGGAGCCTAGAAATCCCCACTAGGCCACTGACCCCAATGTATGGGGATGAGGATGGGTGGAAGGACACCTTTAGCTACCGATTTATTTATTATTTATTTAAGTATTTATATATCGCCAACATATTACACAGCGATGTACAGAGTATATTGTCTTGTCGCTAATTGTTTCTAAGGTAGACTCACAATCTAGTCCCTGCCATAGACATGTCGATGTATGTATTGTGTAGTGCATGTATCATAGTCTAGGGTCAATTTAGGGGGAAGCCAATAAACTAATCTGTATGCTTTTGGGATGTGAGAGGAAAACAGAGTGCCTGGAGGAAACCCACACAGACACAGGGACCCCTGGCTTGGATTCAAACCAGTGACCCAGCGCTGCAAGGCGAAAACATTAACCACTACGCCACCATGCTACCTATACTGGAAGTGACTATATATGCTGGGGGGTGCAACTTTGACTACCTACCTATACTGAAGGGCTATCTATAAGGGAGGGGCATCATTGGCCACCCATTACAGGGGAAGGGCAGCACGGTGGCACAGTGGTTAGCACTCTCGCCTTGCAGCACTGGGTCCCTGGTTCAAATCCCAGCCAGGTAAAACATCTGCAAGGAGTTTGTATGTTCTCCTCGTGTCTGCATGGGTTTCCTGGAGGCACTCTGGTTTCCTCCCACATCCCAAAAACATAGGCTTCCCCCTAAATTGGTCCTAGACTATGATACATGCACTACACAATATGTATGTATCATGGAGTGCGTGTATCATAGTCTAGGGACTAACATGTGAGCCCCTCTGAGGGACAGTTAGTGACGAGACAATATACGTATATATATATATATATATGTTTCTAATATAATATATAATTCTTAGCAAAGGCATGATGACATTTGTGTCCAATTGATTTTACAGTAGCCCCTTCTGTACCGCGGTGCCAGGCAGAGAGGGTGTCATTTAAGGTGGGAAGCTGCACACTATAGTAACATAATACACATCATGTGGGTCAAGTGACGTTAGGAAGATTACTTTGCTTGTTTACATTAAAATAGTACATTCAAAAACATTTACATCACAAGTTTGGGTAATCAATAAAGCACTTAATACTCACCGTACTTTTTGGCGTATAAGATGCTCTGGAATTTAAGATGCAAAAAACAGGAAATAGCAATATACTAAACCTGGTGCGTCCATGTTCCAGGAGCGTCTTTTGGATGTTTTCCCGCAATTATTGTGTCCTTCTGTGTGAGGCAGCCTATTGGGCCAATCACAGTGCAGGGATTACGTCCTTTAAAGTGACTGGACCTGAAGGGGCAAAGGGCGGGATGAGTAGGGTGCCCGTTATTGGCACATAGTGGGTGTAAAGTTACTAGCGCTTGCTATGCTGCACTGCAGTAGCATAGTGTGTGCTCCTGTCACTGGGGGTTAATTATGCACGTTGCGCGGCCACTAGCGCTCGTAGCGTGCAGAAAATAGCAGAGTAACAGGAGGTTTCTCATGCTATTTCTGTTAGTGAATCAACCCCCATCTGTGTCTATAATGATGATACAAAAAAATAAAAATAAACATATAACCATAGCAGTAAACTCCATAGTGTTATCAGACCCATCATACATGCTCATGATATATTGACTATGTTCCCAGTTCTGCATTTTGACTTCTAGAACCAGTGGTGCTCATCTGGATTCCAGATATCCGAACTACACAGATAATCCAAACTTTTTCCACTATCCGAACCCGGATCCGGATTTTGGCTTTCTTTGCAAATCTGAATAGCACTTACCGGGTAACGCGGATATTTATATGCAATACGGATATCTGGTTGGATATACTGCTGATATCCGAATCCAGATACTGTAACCAATGGAGATGATGTCCATGACATCATTGAGCCAATCAGAGGGCTCCCAGCAGAAGCCCTAGTAACCAATCACAGAGGGGAACTCTAGCTAGCCCCTCCTGACCTCATTAAGCCAATCAAAGGGCTCCCAGCCTAAGCCCTAGCACCCAATCACAGAAGGGAACCCTGGCCAGCCCCTCCCCCCCTTGTATATAAGGAGGGACGCCATGATGAGAAATCTCGTCCTTGCTTGTGTAACTGCTCACTGAGAGACTTGCTCCAGTGCTGCTGCCTGGCCTAGCAAGTGCTGTATACAGTGATAAACCTAAAGCTTTTCAGTGATTAACACCTTCACTACACTATTGTTCTATTGTTTATTAGGTAGCTAGCTTGATTTCATTCAGTGACAGTCAGAGTTTGTGCTGCAGCCCTGTAGCAGCTGCTATTGTGTCCTGTGTCTGTGTGTGCTGTGCACAGAGACCAGGCCTGCTGCTGGCTAGTGTTGGGCGAACACCTGGATGTTCGGGTTCGGGCCGAACAGGCGAACATGGGCCAGATGTTTGGCATGTTCGGCCCGAACCCCGAACTCAATGGAAGTCAATGGGGACCCGAACATGCCGCAATATGGCCCCCCTATGGGGTCGCAGGCATAAGGGGAGAGCATGCCCCGATCGCGGGGGGGGTGGAAATTACCCCAACCCCCTCCGCTAGCGCTCCCCCCTCTGCCCGCTTCCCCATAACAAAAGTTTGTTGAAAGTTAATACTAGTACCGGTGGCTGGCTGCTGGCAGTGGAGTAAGTGAGGAGGAGGAGTCCGCCTAGGAGAGTGACGCGTTGAGGCCGGGCAGCGGGCGGTTCAGCGGTAGTACCCTTGTGGTACTTCCGCCCTTTCTCTGACCTCATGTCCTCTACGTTATGACGCATACGAGGATACGCGTGACGCGTACCCTCGTATGCGTCATAACGTAGAGGACGTGAGGTCAGAGAAAGGGCGGAAGTACCACAAGGGTACTACCGCTGAACCGCCTGCTGCCCGGCCTCAACGCGTCACTCTCCTAGGCGGACTCCTCCTCCTCACTCACTCCACTGCCAGGCCAGCAGCCAGCCACTGGTACTAGTATTAACTTTCAACAAACTTTTGTTATGGGGAAGCGGGCAGAGGGGGGAGCGCTAGCGGAGGGGGTGGGGGGAATTTCCGACCCCCCCCCGCGATCGGGGCATGCTCCCCCCTTATGCCTGCGACCCCATAGGGGGGCCGTATTGCGGCATGTTCGGGCGAACAGGGCCCTGTTCAGCCGAACAGGGGCCCTGTTCGGCCCTGTTCGGCGGGCATTGAATAGTTCGGGCGAACCCGAACTAAAAAGGCCGAACACCATCAGGTGTTCGGCCGAACTCGAACATCACCCGAACAGGGTGATGTTCTGCAGAACCCGAACAGTGGCGAACACTGTTCGCCCAACACTACTGCTGGCCTGCTATTAGCCACAGTATAGGTTAGGGAATAGGATTACTGTGTTATTGTGTAGTTAGTACTGCAGTGCTAGTTTGTTGTTAGAGTAGTACTACTGCTTTATCTTACTACAGATTACTGCAGTTCTGCTATGCTGAGCAGTGTCAGTGTGACAGTTAGTGTGCACTGTCTTCTCCTCTGCTGTCTGTCACTCCGTGCTGATTTGCTTTAAAGTTCAACCCCGATTTTAATAAAGTACAAGTACCCCACATCATCTGGCTGAAGCAGAAGCAAGCTGGCACTGGCAGTGGTCAGACTCGGAGCACCAGAACCCCCTCTGCCACCCCTGCAGACACTGAGGCCGGTTCAGGCAGCCAGTCCTCAGTCGCCTCCCCTGCTCCCTACACCACTTCCCGTACAAGGAAAAAACGTTGCCAGACCTTGTTGGGTGAGTCTTTCCCTGTTGTTGGCAAGAGGGGGACGTGAAGTGGCTGGGAATCACTATGCCTGCCTTACCACCCTTTAAACATAGAAAACGACTCACACACCAGGCTTTGGCCTCTTGCACACTGCATACATTTCCGATTCCGATTCCGCTTTTTAATCTGTTTTTACATCCGATTCCGATTTTTAATCTTAACTGCATGCTGCGTTTTTTGATCCGTTTTTCTGTTGAATGTATTCAAGGAAAATCGGAAACGGAATCGGAATCGGAATCGGAAACGGAATCGGAATCGGAATCGGAAAACGGATTTGCAGTGTGCAGGGAGCCTTAATAATGCTCACAAATTTGTATTGAAAAATTTGTATTCAAGATAAGAAAGTAGTGCAAAATACATCATACAAAGTTATACACAACTGAGACAAAGGTATACAGCAAATGCACAATGGTCACTCAGTGACAGAAACCCACAAGCTGCATCTACATAAAGCTATGATCACAATGAGTTATGCAGCATACAAATGGAGAAGCATAAGATCAGACTGCCAAACTGCATCATCGCAGTAAAGTATGCAAAGAGTTCATCACTGAATGAATAGTGGTGGAAAGTCCATTACCCTGACAGCGCTGTTTCGGACCTATAGTCCTTCGTCAGAGGGTGGTGTAAGAATGGCTTCCTGTGGCTGCTGCAGTACAATCTGGCTTCCAACATCGTTTAAATACACTTGTCTAATCAGTGACACCCGCACTGGACACTGGGGCCGGCCCTAATGATGTGAAGGACGTCACGCGGCTCACACCACGGCGTGATGGCGTCACTTCCGGTTCCGGCGGGCACCGCTCAGAGCTGCCAGCCAGGAGGGGAAAGCGAGCCAACCCCTCAATGGCCGCAGCATCTGCGCATTGCGGCGCTCATCGGCCAGGCTGAGAAGAGCAACATAGTCTATAGCAAAAAGAGCAGCATATATCAGTCGGTCCAGGAGGCGGGATTTTCATTGCAGTGTCCAGTTGAATCACTATGAAAAAGAATAAAAACACCAGGAATTAGTGAAGCAGCATAAATAGGAAAAAGGACCAAAATCCCTTCGTCAGAAAACTGTTAAAACCACCAATTTATACATAAAGCAGAGAGCACAACATTAAATCAATGGAGAAAGGGGGTTAAATCAGCATCTTCATTCATCCCCTGTGGTGAAATCCTGTTGAGCTTGTACATCCAGTATAGCTCATGCTGGAGAAGTTTTTATTCTATGTTTCCTCCCCTGTAGGAGGGATGCACCACCTCTATCACCCTGTATCTCAACTGAGTGACATTATGACCTACTGTCATAAAATGTCTTGCAACAGGCGAGTCAGTGTCACTGCAGCGAATGTTGCAGCGGTGCTCACTGATTCTTGCACGTATCTCCTTTGTGGTCTGCCCCACATAGAGCTGACCGCAAGGGCATAGAAGGCAGTATATCACATTTTTCGTAGAACAATTGGCAAAGCAATATAAAGAAATCCGTGCTCCCGTACGCGGGTGAGGAAACGACTCACCCCGGTGCACATAACTACATTGGGCACAATGTCCACATGGGAACATTCCTCTCAGTTTAGGTAAATCGGAAAAACAATTACCTTGTGTGACGGGTGGAGAGCTTTTACTCCTAGTGTGAACCAATGAGTTGCGAAGATTTCTCGACCGTCGGAATGCGCAGATCGGTTGTTCTCGAAAAATGTGACAAAGGGAAGTGTCACTGCCCAAGGCATGCCAGTGTTGTCTCACAATTCTTTGTGCCTGTAAAGAAAGCGGAGAATATGTCAAAACCATGGGGATGCGTAATTGTTCTCTCCTGGGATTGAACTGTAACAAAGAGGACCTATCATGGCTAGCTGCTCGTTACAAGGCCCTGCTAAGAGTGTCATGGTCATAAGGAATTGGCCATAGGGGAGCTCCTTCTTTAGTCTCTGGGGGTGGTAGCTTTTGGCAGACAAGTATGTGTTTCTATCTGTTGGTTTCCTATAAGGGGCAGTATGCAGATTCCCCTCCCTCATCTGGACCAAGACGTCCAAGAAATGAACCTCTGTGGTACTGTACTCCAGACTGAAAGTAATGCTCGGGAAACAATGTTCCAAGTCATTTTTGAAGGAAATTAGACTCGCTTCAGAACCTGTCCAGATAAAGAAGATGTCATCTATGTACCTCAGCCACCACAAAGACTGACTGAGGTACATAGTATGGGAATAGACAAAAGTTGACTCAAAATACTCTATAAATAAATTAGCATAGCTGGGGCTACATTGCTCCCCATAGCTGTGCCTCGCTGTTGCTGATAAAATACATCTTCAAAGAAAAAATAGTTTCTGGTCAGAACCATATTTAACAACTCCAGAAAGAAACTGGAGAGTTCAGGAGTTAGCGACATATTCGTAAGTACATCACGGATCACTTTGATGCCATCAGAATGGAGAATGGAAGTGTAGAGGCTGGTGACATCCAGAGCCGGGACAAGGTCCTCCAGCACCCAAGGCTGAGACACCAAAGTGCGCCCCTCCCTCCCTCCCACCTCAGCTGTCACACACTGATTGCTATTAGACTAAGAGGGCCACAGGGCCCACAACCTCCCCAACACCTTAATATCTAGTTATCTGGCTTGTAGTCACTTCCATGTATCCCCTTTTCTTATTTCTTTCTGCTTCAAACACAATTATGAATGACAGCTGAATGAAATCTGCGCCCCCTCCTACACTGCGCCCTGAGGCTGGAGCCTCTACAGCCTATGCCTCGGCCTGGCCCTGGTGACATCCATAGTGCAGAGGAGAACAGGAGTGTGGAAAGACCCAAAGCTGGAAATTTTGGAAAGAAAATCAGTGGTCTCAAGCAAAAAAGACCGCATCCCAGAGACCCTTGGCCTGAATACCTGGTCAAGAAAAATAGCAAGTGATTGGAAGATAGAACCAGTGCCTTCCACTAGCAGTCTACCTGGGGGGTTAACCATAGATTTGTGAATTTTGAGGAGCAGTGGTGCTCAGCAGAGCTCGAATATTCGAGTAGCTCGAATATTCGAGCTCTTTTTCAGCTATTCGAGCTCGGTATTCGAGCTACGAATAGCTGCAGGTATTCGAATGGGCTATTCGAGTAAACTCGAATAGCTCATTCACTATTCGCGCTATTCGAGCAAACAGCGCTATTCGAGCTCGAATACCGAGCTCGAATAGCGTCATAGCCCAGATTGATGTCCTTAGAGCCAATCAGAGGGCTCCCAGGCCCTCTGACGGCAGCCAATCACTGAGGGGGACCCTGGCCAGCCCCTACCCTATAAATAGCGGCCGCCATGTTCGGTTTTTCCGTCCTTGCCTGACTTTGTACAGAGAGAGATCTGCTCCTTTGTGCTTTGGCTTAGCAAGAGCTTTATTGTGGTCAATCACCTAGCGTTTTTGCTCACATACACCTCCTATATACACCTATATTGTTGTTAGTTAGATAGACATTGTATTTTAGTTAGTAGCTTTTGTGTTACATAGAGAGAGACAGCTGCTGCAGGCTTACAGCTTTAGGCCTCAGGGCCTGCCTGTGTGGGCAGCTGTTCTCTCCTGTCCTCTGTTTATTTTTCATCTATACCAGTATTTCTGCTGTCCTTTACTACTGATTGATTGTATTTTGTATTGTAGTTATATACTGTAACTGTACTAGGACACTCACTGTCACTGTTCATAGGCTAGCTCCTGCGTGTGCGTGCACTCACTGTCTGTGTACACACACTCTATTTCCTTCTGATTACTACTTATTATTGTAACTGCTAGTTGTACTTCCTGACTGTTACTACTTACTTACTGTACTAGGGACACTCACTCAGTCACTGTTCATAGGCTAGCTCCTGCGCGTGTTTGCGCGTGCGTGCACTCACTGTCTGTAGTGTACACACACTCTATTTACTTGTGATTACTACTAATTATTGTAACTGCTAGTTGTACTTCCTGACTGTTACTACTTACTTACTGTACTAGGGACACTCACCCAGTCACTGTTCATAGGCTAGCTCCTGCGCGTGTTTGCGCGTGCGTGCACTCACTGTCTGTAGTGTACACACACTCTATTTCCTTGTGATTACTACTTATTATTGTAACTTCTAGTTGTACTTCCTGACTGTTACTACTTACTTACTGTACTAGGGACACTCACTCAGTCTCTGTTCATAGGCTAGCTCCTGCGCGTGTTTGCGCGTGCGTGCACTCACTGTCTGTAGTGTACACACACTCTATTTCCTTGTGATTACTACTGATTATTGTAACTTCTAGTTGTACTTCCTGACTGTTACTACTTACTTACTGTACTAGGGACACTCACTCAGTCTCTGTTCATAGGCTAGCTCCTGCGCGTGTTTGCGCGTGCGTGCACTCACTGTCTGTAGTGTACACACACTCTATTTCCTTGTGATTACTACTGATTATTGTAACTGCTAGTTGTACTTCCTGACTGTTACTACTTACTTACTGTACTAGGGACACTCACTCAGTCACTGTTCATAGGCTAGCTCCTGCGCGTGTTTGCGCGTGCGTGCACTCACTGTCTGTAGTGTACACACACTCTATTTCCTTGTGATTACTACTTATTATTGTAACTTCTAGTTGTACTTCCTGACAGTTACTACTTACTTACTGTACTAGGGACACTCACTCAGTCTCTGTTCATAGGCTAGCTCCTGCGCGTGTTTGCGCGTGCGTGCACTCACTGTCTGTAGTGTACACACACTCTATTTCCTTGTGATTACTACTGATTATTGTAACTTCTAGTTGTACTTCCTGACTGTTACTACTTACTTACTGTACTAGGGACACTCACTCAGTCTCTGTTCATAGGCTAGCTCCTGCGCGTGTTTGCGCGTGCGTGCACTCACTGTCTGTAGTGTACACACACTCTATTTCCTTGTGATTACTACTTATTATTGTAACTTCTAGTTGTACTTCTTGACTGTTACTACTTACTTACTGTACTAGGGACACTCACTCAGTCTCTGTTCATAGGCTAGCTCCTGCGCGTGTTTGCGCGTGCGTGCACTCACTGTCTGTAGTGTACACACACTCTATTTCCTTGTGATTACTACTGATTATTGTAACTTCTAGTTGTACTTCCTGACTGTTACTACTTACTTACTGTACTAGGGACACTCACTCAGTCTCTGTTCATAGGCTAGCTCCTGCGCGTGTTTGCGCGTGCGTGCACTCACTGTCTGTAGTGTACACACACTCTATTTCCTTGTGATTACTACTTATTATTGTAACTTCTAGTTGTACTTCCTGACTGTTACTACTTACTTACTGTACTAGGGACACTCACTCAGTCTCTGTTCATAGGCTAGCTCCTGCGCGTGTTTGCGCGTGCGTGCACTCACTGTCTGTAGTGTACACACACTCTATTTCCTTGTGATTACTACTTATTATTGTAACTTCTAGTTGTACTTCCTGACTGTTACTACTTACTTACTGTACTAGGGACACTCACTCAGTCTCTGTTCATAGGCTAGCTCATGCGCGTGTTTGCGCGTGCGTGCACTCACTGTCTGTAGTGTACACACACTCTATTTCCTTGTGATTACTACTGATTATTGTAACTGCTAGTTGTACTTCCTGACTGTTACTACTTACTTACTGTACTAGACACTCACTCAGTCACCTCGCCCACCAACCCACTCCATTAAAGTACCCCACTTTTCACCCGCCCTTTTAAAAAACTTTTGGGTTTACGCCCAAAACATCGAAGATATCTGGAAGTGGCAGCCAGCGCGGTTTGGGCAAGGGGAAGGGCAGCAAGGGAATCAGGAGGAGAAGGAGCAGCATTGTGGCAAGCCGCGGGCGCGGCCGCGCCACCATGCACAGTTCCGCAGCAGCAGCGTCAGTGGCTAACATTCCTCCTATAGCCACTGGCCGTGGACGCCTTGGGCGCCGCCCAGCAGGAGCATCTGCAACTCACACTGCAGAGACACAGCAGCAGCAGCGTGTAGCACCTGCTCCGATTTTCCTCCAGCCGGGTCGGAAACGTCCCATTGAGGAAAAGGATGCAGACACTGTGGTGCAACTGATGACGGAGGATGAGCAGCCCGCCATCAGCTCTGCATCCGAGGCCTCCACCCTCACCACCACCACCCCTGTTCGCAGCAGCCGCCCAGCAGGGCCTGGGGAGGAGGCCAGTTCACCGTCAGTCGCCGACCTGTCACTCAGCAGTCTTTTTACCCCAGGCACCATCAGGGTATTGTCTGCTGTTGTTGGCGATTTTGAGGAGGAGATGCTGATGGGCACTTTGGGGGAGGAGGGATTGGACAGCAAGACTGTGGCGACAGTCAAGCAGCCCATCCATGCATCAGGAGAGGAGTTTGGGGGGTCATCATCCCAGCAGAACATGTTTCAGGAGGGGGAGGATGATGATGACACGGTGACAGACAGAGACTGGGTACCACCAGCTCCAGGGGATGTCGTCATCAGCAGCTCTGAGGAGGAGGAGGAGGATGCGCTTGTGGGCCTTGCAAGGAGGTGCATCATTGCAAGCATTGGCAGCAGTAGGCAGGTCCCACAGCCTGCTGGTGTCTCAGGCTCAGCAGCAGCAGCAGCAGCATCTGCCAGTACCACCACCAGCCGCACCCAAGCCCCCCCCCCCAACCACCACAGGGAGACAGGCAGCAGCGGTTCCATGCTGTAGGGGGTTGTTTTTGTCACCAATCTGGCGATTTTTCACCATGCCCACAGTGTACAGCAAGTACGCCACTTGCAACCACTGTCAGCGGAAGTTGAGCAGAGGTGCAGACCCCTTAAAGTTCAGCACCAGCTCGCTCATCAACCACCTTGCTGCAAAACATTTCCACCAGCATGAGGAGTTCCAGAGGCTGAAGGCATCTGGTGCTGGCAGTGGCACCACACCCATCACTGCACAGCCTTCAGCAGCAGCAGCAGCAGCAACAGCAGCCACCCGCCCTCCTGCTCCTCCAGCAGCACCAGCAGGAGTGCGGAAACGCACTGCTCCTCCCCCCTCTGCAACTCCTGCCGCCGACACTGAGGCCTGTTCTGGCAGCCAGTCCTCAGTGGCCTCCTCTGCTGTGTCCGCTGATTCCCGTGCCAGCAAAAGGCCACGCCAGAGCCTTTTAAGCGAGTCCTTCCAGGGGGTGGTTAGGGCTCTGCCTCCCAGCAGCCGTCGCGTGCGGCAGCTGAACGGCTTGCTGGCACGGGCCATGTGCTCCCAACTCCTGCCGTACACGCTCGTGCAGGAGGGGAGCGACATGCGTGCGCTGCTTGCTTGTGCAGCCCCAGACTGGCAGCTCCCCAGCAGACACTTCTTCGCCCGCAAGGCCATTCCTGCACTGCACCGCTTTGTGATGGCCAATGTGGAGCGAGGGCTGGAGCTAGTGTTGGGCGAACAACTAGATGTTCGGGTTCGGGCCGAACAGGCCGAACATGGCCGCGATGTTCGGGTGTTCGACCCGAACTCCGAACATAATGGAAGTCAATGGGGACCCGAACTTTTGTGGTTTGTAAAGCCTCCTTACATGCTACATACCCCAAATTTACAGGGTATGTGCACCTTGGGAGTGGGTACAAGAGGAAAAAAAATTAGCAAAAAGAGCTTATAGTTTTTGAGAAAATCGATTTTAAAGTTTCAAAGGGAAAACTGTCTTTTAAATGCGGGAAATGTCTGTTTTCTTTGCACAGGCAACATGCTTTTTGTCGGCATGCAGTCATAAATGTAATACATATAAGAGGTTACAGGAAAAGGGACCGGTAATGCTAACCCAGCAGCAGCACACGTGATGGAACAGGAGGAGGGTGGCGCAGGAGGAGAAGGCCACGCTTTGAGACACAACAACCCAGGCCTTGCATGAGGACAAGAAGCGTGCGGATAGCATGCTTTGTACCACCATGCAGTCATAAATGTAATAAAGATAAGTGGTTCAATAAACAGGGACCACGCGGCAACGCTAACCCAGCAGCAGCACACGTGATGGAACAGGAGGAGGCGCAGGAGGAGAAGGCCACGCTTTGTGAGACACAACAACCCAGGCCTTGCATGAGGACAAAAAGCGTGCGGATAGCATGCTTTGTACCGCCATGTAGTCATAAATGTAATAAAGATAAGAGGTTCCATAAACAGGGACCGGCAACGCTAACCCAGCAGCAGCAGCAGCAGCAGCACACGTGATGGAACAGGAGGAGGCGCAGGAGGAGAAGGCCACGCTTTGTGAGACACAACAACCCAGGCCTTGCATGAGGACAAAAAGCGTGCGGATAGCATGCTTTGTACCGCCATGTAGTCATAAATGTAATAAAGATAAGAGGTTCCATAAACAGGGACCGGCAACGCTAACCCAGCAGCAGCAGCAGCAGCACACGTGATGGAACAGGAGGAGGCGCAGGAGGAGAAGGCCACGCTTTGTGAGACACAACAACCCAGGCCTTGCATGAGGACAAAAAGCGTGCGGATATAGCAGCAATGCTTTTTGCCGCCATGCAGTCATAAATGTAATACAGATGAGAGGTTCAATAAACAGGGACCGGAAACGCTAAACCATCCCAGATGTTCATCGGTCATGTTACTTGGTTGGGGTCCTGGAGTGTTGCGTAGTCGTTTCCAATCCAGGATTGATTCATTTTCATTTGAGTCAGACGGTCTGCATTTTCTGTGGAGAGGCGGATACGCCGATCTGTGACGATGCCTCCGGCAGCACTGAAACAGCGTTCCGACATAACGCTGGCTGCTGGGCAAGCCAGCACCTCTATTGCGTACATTGCCAGTTCGTGCCAGGTGTCTAGCTTCATGCCCGGTTTCAGGTCCAGCGGTGCCAGCCACAAATCCGTCTGTTCCTTTATTCCCCTCCAAATTTCCTCCCCTGTGTGTTGCTTATCCCCAAGGCAGATCAGCTTCAGCAACGCTTGCTGACGCATGCCAACAGCTGTGCTGCACTGCTTCCACGATCCTACTGCTGCTGGTGCTGGGTTAGCATTTCCGGATGAGGTAAACAATGGTATATAGTCTGGCTGAGCGGTGTACACAGAGTGTCAGTAAACAATGGTATATAGTCTGGCTGAGCGGTGTACACAGAGTGGCAGTAAACACAATGCTATATAGTCTGGCTGAGCGAGCGGTGTACTACTGTTCCCAGCAGACACAGAACAGTAAACAGAATGCTATATAGTGTGGCTGAGCGAGCGGTGTACCACTATTCCCAGCAGACACAGAACAGTGAACAGAATGCTATATAATGTGGCTGAGCGAGGTACACAGAGTGGCAGTAAACAGAATGCTATATAGCAGGGGTCACCAACCTTTTTGAGCCCGGGGCCCACTATCCCGACCAAACTTTTCTCCTGGGCCCGGGGGCATTTTTTTTCCAGATTTTGAGTGTAGTATATAGGTAAGTAGGTATCTAGGTATAGTTGCCCCCAGTATAGGTAGCTAACACAGTTGCCCCTGTATAAGGACTATAGTTGCCCCAGTATAGTTAGTTAGGTAGTATAGTTACCCCGATATAGTTAGTATAGTTACTCCAGTATAGCTAGTACAGTTACCCCAGTATAGCTAGTACAGTTACCCCAGTATAGCTAGTACAGTTACCCCAGTATAGCTAGTACAGTTACCCCAGTATAGCTACTACAGTTACCCCAGTATAGCTACTACAGTTACCCCAGTATAGCTACTACAGTTACCCCAATATAGCTACTACAGTTACCCCAGTATAGCTAGTACAGTTACCACAGTATAGCAAGTATAGTTAGCTCAGTATAGCAAGTACAGTTACCACAGTATAGCAAGTATAGTTAGCCCAGTATAGCAAGTACAGTTACCACAGTATAGCAAGTACAGTTAGCCCAGTACAGCAAGTACAGTTAGCCCAGTATAGCAAGTACAGTTACCACAAAATAGCAAGTACAGTTACCATAGTATAGCAAGTACAGTTAGCCCAGTATAGCAAGTATGGTAAGCCCAGTGTAGCCAGTACAGTTAGCCCAGTATAGCTACTACAGTTACCACAGTATAGCAAGTACAGTTACCACAGTATATCAAGTATAGTTAGCCCAGTATAGTAAGTATAGTTAGCCCAGTGTAGCAGGTAGTTACCCCAGTGTCCCAGGGTCAGGCTCCTAGTGACCGGCTTCCAGTGTCCCAGGGTCAGGCTCCCAGCGTCAGCTCACACCTCTAATGGCGCCCAATTGCATCTGTATCTGTGACCAAAGTCGCTGCCCGCAGTGATGCCGCTTGAGGAAGAGCGTGATTGGCCACAAGTATGGAGGGGGCGTGACTGAAGGCCTCCGAGCGCTGCGATGATTGTCCCACTAATGAAGGAGGCAGGACTGGCGCCTCCGAGATGAAGTTCTTCGCCGGTGCTTCAGGGGGGTTGATTGGCTACAGATTGAGGGGGCGGGACAGGCGAACTATGACGTGCACGGCCGCGGCCGTGCATAGAAACTAAAAATGACACTGAGAAAGTTAAAAATCAGTCTGAAGCCACGGCCCACTGTAAAATGTCCTGCGGACCACTAGTGGGCCGCGGACCACAGGTTGGGGACCCCTGCTATATAGTGTGGCTGAGCGAGCGGTGTACTACTATTCCCAGCAGACACAGAACAGTAAACAGAATGCTATATAGTGTGGCTGAGCGAGCGGTGTACCACTATTCCCAGCAGACACAGAACAGTAAACAGAATGCTATATAGTGTGGCTGAGCGAGCGGTGTACCACTATTCCCAGCAGACACAGAACAGTAAACAGAATGCTATATAGTGTGGCTGAGCGAGCGGTGTACCACTATTCCCAGCAGACACAGAACAGTGAACAGAATGCTATATAATGTGGCTGAGCAAGGTACACAGAGTGGCAGTAAACAGAATGCTATATAGTGTGGCTGAGCGAGTGGTGTACTACTATTCCCAGCAGACACAGAACAGTAAACAGAATGCTATATAGTGTGGCTGAGCGAGCGGTGTACCACTATTCCCAGCAGACACAGAACAGTGAACAGAATGCTATATAGTGTGGCTGAGCGAGCGGTGTACTACTATTCCCAGCAGGCAGCGACACACAATGACAGGGGGGACCCTGGCTAGCGTGGCTGGAGCGCGAACTACCCTGCCTGCCTACCCAAAGCTAAACCCACAGACAAATGGCGGAGATATGACGTGGTTCCGGTATTTATTTACCCGAACCACGTGACAGTTCGGCCAATCAGAGCGCGTTCGGGTCCGAACCACGTGACCCGTTCGGCCAATCACAGCACTAGCCGAACGTTCGGGGAACGTTCGGCCATGTGCTCTTAGTTCGGCCATGTGGCCGAACGGTTTGGCTGAGCACCGTCAGGTGTTCGGCCGAACTCGAACATCACCCGAACAGGGTGATGTTCTGCAGAACCCGAACAGTGGCGAACACTGTTCGCCCAACACTAGCTGGAGCACGCGGTTGGTGAAAGGGTCCACGTCACCATGGACTCCTGGAGCAGCCGCTTCGGGACAGGCCGCTACCTGTCCTTCACTGTCCACTGGGTCAGCTTGGTGGAAGGGGGTGAAGATGGGAGAGCAGCAGCGGGCACAGCAGCAGCAGCAACACAGTGGGTGGTGCCACCCCGCAGGGTCAGGGGAACTGCAGCAGGTTCCTCTGATCCTCTGCCATCCTCCGGCACACCTGGCCAAACCCCCCGCCTCAGCAGCAGCGTGAAGGCCCGCCACTGCCAAGCGCTGCTGCACTTGGCCAGCCTTGGGAAGACCAAGCTGACGGCAACCCATGTGTTGGCCAAACTCCAGGAGCAGGAGAGGATTTGGCTGACCCCCAGAGGCCTCAGAGTCGGAGAGGTGGTGGCCGACAATGGGGCCAATCTGGTTGCCACAATAGACAGGGGAAACCTGACCCACATCCCCTGTCTTGCCCACGTGCTGAACCTGGTGGTGCAGAAGTTCTTGCGCACCTACCAGGGGATGGGCGAACTGCTGGAAACGGCAAGGAACGTTGTGCGTCGCTTCCGGCGCTCGGCTGCAGCCTGTGCGAGCCTGGAAGACGTGCAAAAGGAGCTGGAGCTGCCACGCCATCGGCTGATCCTTGACGTTCCGACTCGCTGGAACTCCACCCTGGCGATGTTGGAGCGTCTGGTTGAACAGAAGCACGCTGTCAACCAGTACCTTGCCCTGGCCACTGTTTCCGCCGCTCGGAGAAGGGACAAGATCAGCAACATCCCGTCCATCGTCCCAGATGATGACTGGAGGCACATGCAGCAGGTGTGCTTAGTGCTGGCTCCCTTTCTGCAGGCCACTAACATGGTGAGCAGGGACCATGCTATGGTCTGCGAGTGGGTGCCCCTGGTTTGTCTGCTGAACAGGGCCCTCGATGCTTTGCTGGAACAGGGAGCGGCAGCCTTGGACCAGCAGGAGCGGCAAGCAGCTGCACAGTCCACCTCTGAGGGGGAGGAGGAGGAGGACTTGGTGGAGGTCCCTGACCTTGCTGCTGATGAGGGGGATCAGCACAGCGCAGCTGAGTTGGTGCGGGGGTGGAGAGAGGATGAGGCGGCAGAGGAGGAGGATGAGGACAGCAGCACTGCCATCGATGTGCCAGCACACGTGGTCCGCCTCTTCCCAATGGCAGCGCACATGCTGGCGTGCCTGCGCAGGGACCCCAGAGTGATCCAGATGAAGCAGAGGGAGGAGATCTGGATCAGCATGATGTTGGACCCACGCCTCAAGGGGAAGTTGAGCCAGTTCCTGCCGCCTGCAGGAGGAGACCCAGCGCAACAAATAAGGAGCTTGCAGCAGGCCCTTGTTGAGCGCTTGGAGGAAGCCTTCCCCCAGCCTTCCACCCCCACTGTCCAGCCAGCACAGAGGCAGCAGCAGGTGCCTGCATCCAGCAGCAAGCGCCCCACAGACCTGCTGTCTCTCAGCAACGAGCTCTACAGGACTGTAGAGGCTCCGGCAGCAGTGACTAGAGAGGAGGTGCATGCAGCAGCATCCTCCTCCGGTCACAGCCAGCGCCTGACCCGAATGGTGGCTGACTACATGGGGTCCTACAGCGGGCTTGACAGCGATGCCCCTGTTGATCCCATGGAGTATTGGGTCAAGCGCCTGGAGATCTGGAGCAAGCTGGCGCAGTACGCCCTGTAAGTGCTGTCCTGTCCCCCTTTCAGCGTGCTGTCCGAGCGCTGCTTCAGTGCAGCTGGTGGCGTGGTCACCGAGAAACGCTCACGTCTGTCTCACAAGTCTGTGGACAGACTGACGTTTCTCAAGATGAACCAGGCGTGGGTGGAAGGCAAGTTCCTGGCCCCTGTTGTCGGCGAGAGGGGGACATGAACTGAAGAACCATCGTTAATGTGCCTTACCACCCTTTACCACCTCCTGGCTCCTGCTCACTAAGCCAGCCTGGTTCACTTTGACTATTACGTCGCCTGCAGCCACACATTTTACACCTACAGTGGGCTGCTGTGTACTGCCCTTCTGCTGTCTGTCTGTGTTTCCCACTGTCAGGGTACACAGATTTACCTTCTGCTGCCACTCTGCCACCAGCTATTACGTCAAACAATAGCTATATATCTGTGTAATTTGTTTTACAAACAAAACCAAAAAACCATAAAAAAAAAGGTTTAATTTATCTGAGGTGCCCGGGTTGAAAACTGTGTTGTCCCAGTTGTGTATTGGACACAATGTGGGCTGCACGACCGCTGTCTGGGACCTCCTGTTGTGTTTATTTACGCCCTGGTATCACCGCTAGGTACCAGGGCTATTATGTCACGCTGCCTGCCTGCTGCCACACTCACAATACTCCTCCATTCCTCCTGCTGCTGCTGCTGTCTGTCTGTGTTTCCCACTGCCAGGGTACACAGAATTACCTTCTGCTGCCACTCTGCCACCAGCTATTACGTCAAACAATAGCTGCTCACATAATTACTCCTCCATTCCTCCTGCTGCTGCTGCTGTCTGTCTGTGTTTCCCAACGCCAGGGTACACAGATTTACCTTCTGCTGCCACTCTGCCACCAGCTATTACGTCAAACAATAGCTATATATCTGTGTAATTTGTTTTACAAACAAAACCAAAAAACCATAAAAAAAAGGTTTAATTTTTCTGAGGTGCCCGGGTTGAAAACTGTGTTGTTCCAGTTGTGTATTGGACACAATGTGGGCTGCACGACCGCTGTCTGGGACCTCCTGTTGTGTTTATTTACGCCCTGGTATCACCGCTAGGTACCAGGGCTATTATGTCACGCTGCCTGCCTCATTGACTGCCTGCTGCCACACACTCATCCTCCTCCTCCTGCTGCTGAATCTACCTCCTGCTGTCTGTGTGTTTCCACTGCCAGGGAGCACATACAATGGCGCTTCCAACATGCGTGCGCCACCAGCTATTTGTTACGCTCAAAAATAGCTGCATTTCTTTAAAAAAACAAAAAAATTATATATACTTTTTATTAATACTGTGTGATATTATTTTTAGAGGTGTCCGGGTTGAAAACTGTGTTGTCCCAGTTGTGTATTGGACATGATGTGGGCTTCACGACCGCTGTCTGGAACCTCATGCTGTGTATTTACGGCCTGGTACCACCGCTAGGTACCACACAGCCTATTATGTCTCGCTGCCTGCCTCATTGACTGCCTGCTGCCACACAATCATCCGCCTCCTCCTGCTGCTGCTGCTGAATTTACCTCCTGCTGTCTGTGTGTTTCCACTGCCAGGTAGCACATACAATGGCGCTTCCAACATGCGTGCGCCACCAGCTATTTATTACGCTCAAAAATAGCTGCATTTCTTTAAAAAAAATATAAAAGAGAAATAAGTGAAGAAGAAGAAGACGATATAGAAAAAGAAGGAGAAGAAGAAGAAGAAGAAGAAGAAGAAGAAGAAGAAGAAGATGGAGAAGAAGATGAAGAAGAAGAAGATGAAGAAGATGAAGAAGAAGAAGATGAAGAAGATGAAGAAGATGAAGAAGAAGAAGATGAAGAAGATGAAGAAGAAGATGAAGAAGATGAAGAAGATGAAGAAGAAGAAGAAGAAGAAGATGAAGAAGATGAAGAAGAAGAAGATGAAGAAGATGAAGAAGATGAAGAAGATGAAGAAGAAGAAAAAGAAATGAAGATGAAGAAGAAGAAGAAGAAGATGAAGAAGATGAAGAAGATGAAGAAGAAGATGAAGAAGGAGATGAAGAAGAAGATGAAGAAGGAGATGAAGAAGAAGATGATGATGAAGAAGATGAAGAAGATGAAGAAGATGAAGAAGAAGAAGAAGAAGAAGACAATATAGAAGAAGAAGAAGAAGATATAGAAGAAGATATAGAAGAAGAAGATATAGAAGAAGAAGATATAGAAGAAGAAGAAGAAGATATAGAAGATAAAAAAGAAGAAGAAGAAGAAGAAGAAGAAGTATATACAGTACTGAACAAAATTCTGGACACAACTTCTCTTTCCACCTTTTTTTTTTAAAGGAACATCCCCACATAATCACTTGCTGTTGTTACTTGGAAAAAAAGATGTTTCTTGCATCATTCACCCTCAAAACAAGTGTTGAAAGCTATTTAAGGCCAATTCGAATAGTCAGCTCGAATAATGAGCTCGAATACCGACTCGAATAGTGAGCTCGAAGTCCGAGGTCGAATCGAATAGTAAAAAATATCCGACTCGAATATTCGACTGAATTCGAATAATTTACTATTCGAATTCGACCAAACTCGAATAATAAAAAGGGGTATCCGAGCATCACTATTGAGGAGAACATAAAACAGTGGGATAAGAGCAAATGGAGTCAAAAGAAAGTCGTGGATCTGTTGTGTAATGATGCCAACCTGGAGAGCCCGAGTGATCATAGTGTCAACCTCCTTCTTAATGGTCGAAGTTGGATAGCCTGGAAGTTCAAGATAAACATCAGTATCATGGAGTTGACGTAACACCTCTCTCCTATAGTTCACTCTATCCATGATCATGGTAGCTCCACCCTCGTCGGCCGGCTTCACCACCAGCTCAGGATCTGCACATAATGATCGGAGTGCTTGTTGCTCTGTAGCTGAAAGATTGGTGTGAGATTGGTGGCTCGGCTGGCCGACAAGGTGGATATCATGTTTGACCAAATTAATAAAAGTCTTAACTGCATGGGAGGTAGTGGGTGGAAGCCACTTACTTTTTGCATGGCACATTGTCAAATTGATCTCAGATGGGAAGGGACTTGTAGTAGAAGAGGTAGGACGGGAGGCCGATTCTTGTCCACTAAAAAACGCTTTAATTCGTAAGGTCCTAAAAAAGTTAAACAGGTCACAGTCAAGTTCCAGACGGCTACCTTGATGAATGGGAACAAACCCTAAACCCCGTCTCAATACCTTTTTCTCGGTCTCAGTTAGTGTCCGAAAGGATAAACTCACAATTAGGTCCTCCCCTATGTCTGGCTCCTCGTGACCCTCTGCTCGATCGGACCGTTTCCTCCCTCTCCACGACTTTTTCCTTTTCTTCCCTTGCCCTTGGGGCGAGGCCCTAAAAAATCTGGTGAGCCAGTGGAGCCTTCACCCGAGCTATCTGAGGGAGGGGGTTACCCTGAGGATCCCACTGATATATTCTGCTCTTTTTGCTATAGACTATGTTGCTCTTCTAAGCCTGGCCGACGAGCGCCGCAATGCACAGATGCTGCAGCCATTGAGGGGTTGGCTCGTTTTCTCCTCTTCGCTGGCAGCTCTGAGCAGCGCCCGCCAGAACCGGAAGTGATGTCATGATGCCACTGTGATGATGCAATTTGGCAGTCTGATCGTATGCTTCTCCATTTGTATGCTGCATAACTCATTGTGACCATAGCTGAATGTAGATGCAGCTTGTGGGTTTCTGTCACTGAGTGACCATTGTGCATTTGCTGTATACCTTTGTCTCAGTTCTATATAAATTTGTATGATGTATTTTGCACTACTTTCTTATCTTGAATACAAATTTTTCAATACAAATGTTTGAGCATTATAAAGCCTGGTGTGTGAGTCGTTTTCTATGTTTATAGTATGTGTAGGGCTTTTAAAGTCCAAAATGTTGCATATGTGCTAGTTGATTGTTCTGGGAGTGCAGACCTTCTTGTAACTAGAGTGCCTTACCACCCTTTACCACCACCACCTCCACAACCTCCTGGCTCCTCTTGATTAATTATTACTAAGCCGCCTGGTTCACAATTTTTTTACAGTTGAGGTACCACCAAAACTACGTGCCATATACACATGCCACGTGCCACGTACATGTGCCACATGCCACGTCCGGCATGCCCCTGGCACATGTTACACCTGCTGTTGCTGCATTGCCCTGCTCCTGCTGCCTGTGCTGCTCCCACCGCCAGGTTGCCACAGGTGACTGCTGCTGTGCTGATATCACCTATATTTAACCCAAAACACAATTGCTGCATAATGTTTTGGAGGTGTCTGGGATGAAAACTGTCATGTCCCAGTTGTGCGGTTGGACTTTGGACACAATGTGGGCTGCACGACCGCTGTCTGGAACCTAGGTAGTGTTGGGCGAACATCTAGATGTTCGGGTTCGGGCCGAACAGGCCGAACATGGCCGCGATGTTCGGGTGTTCGACCCGAACTCCGAACATAATGGAAGTCAATGGGGACCCGAACTTTTGTGCTTTGTAAAGCCTCCTTATATGCTACATACCCCAAATTTACAGGGTATGTGCACCTTGGGAGTGGGTACAAGAGGAAAAAAAATTTTTGCAAAAAGAGCTTATAGTTTTTGAGAAAATCGATTTTAAAGTTTCAAAGGGAAAACTGTCTTTTAAATGCGGGAAATGTCTGTTTTCTTTGCACAGGTAACATGCTTTTTGTCGGCATGCAGTCATAAATGTAATACATATAAGAGGTTCCAGGAAAAGGGACCGGTAATGCTAACCCAGCAGCAGCACACGTGATGGAACAGGAGGAGGGTGGCGCAGGAGGAGAAGGCCACGCTTTGAGACACAACAACCCAGGCCTTGCATGAGGACAAGAAGCGTGCGGATAGCATGCTTTGTACCACCATGCAGTCATAAATGTAATAAAGATAAGTGGTTCAATAAACAGGGACCACGCGGCAACGCTAACCCAGCAGCAGCACACGTGATGGAACAGGAGGAGGCGCAGGAGGAGAAGGCCACGCTTTGTGAGACACAACAACCCAGGCCTTGCATGAGGACAAAAAGCGTGCGGATAGCATGCTTTGTACCGCCATGTAGTCATAAATGTAATAAAGATAAGAGGTTCAATAAACAGGGACCACGCGGCAACGCTAACCCAGCAGCAGCAGCAGCAGCAGCACACGTGATGGAACAGGAGGAGGCGCAGGAGGAGAAGGCCACGCTTTGTGAGACACAACAACCCAGGCCTTGCATGAGGACAAAAAGCGTGCGGATAGCATGCTTTGTACCGCCATGTAGTCATAAATGTAATAAAGATAAGAGGTTCAATAAACAGGGACCACGCGGCAACGGTAACCCAGCAGCAGCAGCAGCACACGTGATGGAACAGGAGGAGGCGCAGGAGGAGAAGGCCACGCTTTGTGAGACACAACAACCCAGGCCTTGCATGAGGACAAAAAGCGTGCGGATATAGCAGCAATGCTTTTTGCCGCCATGCAGTCATAAATGTAATACAGATGAGAGGTTCAATAAACAGGGACCGGAAACGCTAAACCATCCCAGATGTTCATCGGTCATGTTACTTGGTTGGGGTCCAGGAGTGTTGCGTAGTCGTTTCCAATCCAGGATTGATTCATTTTAATTTGAGTCAGACGGTCTGCATTTTCTGTGGAGAGGCGGATACGCCGATCTGTGATGATGCCTCCGGCAGCACTGAAACAGCGTTCCGACATAACGCTGGCTGCCGGGCAAGCCAGCACCTCTATTGCGTACATTGCCAGTTCGTGCCAGGTGTCTAGCTTCATGCCCGGTTTCAGGTCCAGCGGTGCCAGCCACAAATCCGTCTGTTCCTTTATTCCCCTCCAAATTTCCTCCCCTGTGTGCTGCTTATCCCCAAGGCAGATCAGCTTCAGCAACGCTTGCTGACGCATGCCAACAGCTGTGCTGCACTGCTTCCACGATCCTACTGCTGCTGGTGCTGGGTTAGCATTTCCGGATGAGGTACAGCTTTGAGATGCGTTGGAGGAGAAGGAGTCAGAGAGGTAGGTGCTGCTGTTGTTATCCAGCTGTTTGCGGCGTGGGCAACACCCGCGCCGTAGCAGGTGAGGAATCGCTGCCAGGCTCCACAAGGTTCACCCAGTGCGCGGTAAGGGAGATGTATCGACCCTGGCCGAACGCACTCGTCCAGGTGTCAGTGGTGAGGTGAACCTTGCAGGCAACGGCATTCTTCAAGCTTCGGGTTATTTAGCTGACCACGTGCTCATGCAACTCAGGCACTGCAGAGCGCGCAAAGTGGTAGCGGCTGGGAACCACGTAACGTGGGATGGCCACTGACATCATGCCCTTGAAGCTGTTTGTCTCCACCACTCGATATGGCAGCATTTCGCAGGCCAGAAGCTTGGCTATGCTGGCTGGCTGTTACTGCCACGGCCCGGGGGTCATTTGCTGGCAATTTCCTCTTGTGCTCAAACATCTCAGAAACAGACAACTCAACCGTAGCGCTGCACACCGAAGGGCTGTTGGTTGTTGTGTTTGATGAACACTGGGAGACCTCAAGAGCACTAGTCCGGAAAGTGACAGTGTCAGCATCGTCTGATGTTTGTGAATGTTGTGAACCACGCAATGGCTGGGCTACTGCTGCTGCTGAGGCGGGTCTGGTGGTGAGTCTGGTGAACCCAAGGGAGGCAGTGTTGCTGGTGGTACCCTGTCCTGCCGCGTTTGCCCACAGAGTGGGATGTTTGGATAGAATGTGGCGGCTCATGCTGGTGGTGGAGAGGTTGTTAATACTTTTCCCCCTGCTCAGGCGGGTCTTGCACACCTTGCAAATCGCCATGGTAACATCCTCAGTGCAGTCTTCAAAGAAAGCCCAGACTTTAACTGGCTGAGGACTCGGACCTCGTGCGTGATGTGCTGGTGCTGCTTAACCCACTGCTGGACGCTTGAGAGGTCATCCAAGTAATTATCTGGTCCTGTTCTTTTGGATCTGTGAGGGTTGTTGTCCTGGACAACATGGGCAGTATTGAGTGGGTTTTCTTGGGTGCTCCCCTGTGGCCTGTACGTGAACCGTCAGGGGAAACACCTCTTCCCTTGCCCCTCCCTCTTTCACCGGATTTCTTCCTCATTTCACTTATCCTTAAAGTACACGCTGACTGGCAGCAGTACAGTGGCAGTACAGAAATGCTATACAGTGGTGGGTGAGCGGTGTACCACTATTGTCAGCAGTGACACAGAGCACAATGCTATACAGTGGCGGGTGAGCGGTGTACTACTGTTCCCAGCAGACACAGAGTGGAAGTAAACACAATGCTATATAGTGTGGCTGAGCCGTGTACACAGAGTGGCATTAAACACAATGCTATATAGTCTGCTATATAGTCACCCCGAACAGGGTGATGTTCTGCAGAACCCAAACAGTGGCAAACACTGTTCGCCCAACACTACTGGGAGGGAACGCAGATTTTAGTACCTAAACACACGATACAACATGTTTTCCGGGGTCGGACTCTGAGGCACATACAGATGGTCCCGATCATCATCCTCATCATACAACTCTTCTCCTGAGTCTGACCCACCCACCACCTCTGCCACCCCAACATCCCCAGACACAGACCCCTCATCGTCCTCAACATTAACTTGGGATGCTGGCCTGAGCCAGACCTCCTCCTCCACATCAGGCCCCATCATCTCCTCAATGGCAGCCCTCATTAATCGCTCTGGCGACGGACTGATGGACACAACGTTCTCCTCCGGGGAGGGCTGCTGCTGACCACTGGCTGCTGGGGTGGATGTTATAGCTTGCGTGGGGCGTTGGCTGTTGCTGTTGTTGGGAGTGCTGCTCACAGCGGAGGTCTCTGGGGAACTCATGTTGAGCTCATATAGTGGTTGACGGTGAGTGGAGTATTACTGATCCCAGCAATATACACACTGACTGGCAGAGTACGCAATGCTATATAGTGTGGCTGAGCGGTGTACACAGAGTGGCAGTAAACACAATGCTATATAGTCTGGCTGAGCGAGCGGTGTACTACTGTTCCCAGCAGAATCAGAGTGGCAGTAAACAATGGTATATAGTCTGGCTGAGCGGTGTACACAGAGTGTCAGTAAACAATGGTATATAGTCTGGCTGAGCGGTGTACACACAATGCTATATAGTCTGCTATATAGTGTCAGTAAACAATGGTATATAGTCTGGCTGAGCGAGCGGTGTACTACTGTTCCCAGCAGAATCAGAGTGGCAGTAAACAATGGTATATAGTCTGGCTGAGCGGTGTACACAGAGTGTCAGTAAACAATGGTATATAGTCTGGCTGAGCGAGCGGTGTACTACTGTTCCCAGCAGAATCAGAGTGGCAGTAAACAATGGTATATAGTCTGGCTGAGCGGTGTACACAGAGTGTCAGTAAACAATGGTATATAGTCTGGCTGAGCGGTGTACACAGAGTGTCAGTAAACAATGGCATATAGTCTGGCTGAGCGGTGTACACACAATGCTATATAGTCTGCTATATAGTGTCAGTAAACAATGGTATATAGTCTGGCTGAGCGAGCGGTGTACTACTGTTCCCAGCAGAATCAGAGTGGCAGTAAACAATGGTATATAGTCTGGCTGAGCGGTGTACACAGAGTGTCAGTAAACAATGGTATATAGTGTGGCTGAGTGGTGTACACAGAGTGTCAGTAAACAATGGTATATAGTCTGGCTGAGCGGTGTACACAGAGTGTCAGTAAACAATGGTATATAGTCTGGCTGAGCGAGCGGTGTACTACTGTTCCCAGCAGAATCAGAGTGGCAGTAAACAATGGTATATAGTCTGGCTGAGCGGTGTACACAGAGTGTCAGTAAACAATGGTATATAGTGTGGCTGAGTGGTGTACACAGAGTGTCAGTAAACAATGGTATATAGTCTGGCTGAGCGGTGTACACAGAGTGGCAGTAAACACAATGCTATATACTCTGGCTGAGCGAGCGGTGTACTACTGTTCCCAGCAGACACAGAACAGTAAACAGAATGCTATATAGTGTGGCTGAGCGAGCGGTGTACCACTATTCCCAGCAGACACAGAACAGTGAACAGAATGCTATATAGTGTGGCTGAGCGAGCGGTGTACCACTATTCCCAGCAGACACAGAACAGTGAACAGAATGCTATATAGTGTGGCTGAGCGAGCGGTGTACTACTGTTCCCAGCAGACACAGAACAGTACACAGAATGCTATATAGTGTGGCTGAACGAGCGGTGTACTACTGTTCCCAGCAGACACAGAACAGTACACAGAATGCTATATAGTGTGGCTGAACGAGCGGTGTACCACTATTCCAAGCAGACACAGAACAGTGAACAGAATGCTATATAGTGTGGCTGAGCGAGCGGTGTACCACTATTCCCAGCAGACACAGAGTGGCAGTAAACAGAATGCTATATAGTGTGGCTGAGCGAGGTACACAGAGTGGCAGTAAACAGAATGCTATATAGTGTGGCTGAGCAAGCGGTGTACTACTATTCCCAGCAGACACAGAGTGGCAGTAAACAGAATGCTATATAGTGTGGCTGAGCGAGGTACACAGAGTGGCAGTAAACAGAATGCTGAGCGAGCGGTGTACTACTATTCCCAGCAGCGACACACAATGACTGGGGGGGACCCTGGCTAGCGTGGCTGGAGCGCGAACTACCCTGCCTGCCTACCCAAAGCTAAACCCACAGACAAATGGCGGAGATATGACGTGGTTCGGGTATTTATTTACCCGAACCACGTGACAGTTCGGCCAATCAGAGCGCGTTCGGGTCCGAACCACGTGACCCGTTCGGCCAATCACAGCGCTAGCCGAACGTTCGGGGAACGTTCGGCCATGCGCTCTTAGTTCGGCCATATGGCCGAACGGTTTGGCCGAGCACCGTCAGGTGTTCGGCCGAACTCGAACATCACCCGAACAGGGTGATGTTCTGCAGAACCCGAACAGTGGCGAACACTGTTCGCCCAACACTACCTGTAGCCTCCCTGGCGTTCTGATTCCCCAGGATTTCCGTGCAAAAAGTGGTTCAATTAATTTCCAATAATTTTCATCCTTTTTTTTTTTTCCAATCAATTTTTTAAAAATATTGAATTCAATACAGGTTATTGTATTGAATTCAACTTAAAAAAAAATGTTTGCAGTGAGATGTTGACGCTGTGTGACCCTGGTGTCATCAACGCCGATCGGCGGGGGACATGTCATCGCTGAGGGAGAAGCAAAATCCGTACACGGACATGGAAGACGGCACTGGGGAAGCTATCAGAGGTACGTGACGAGGGATCAGCACGCCAATGGTGAGTATAAGACCCAGATGTGAAGGCAGGTGTATAGGGAGCCACATGTAGCCAGGTGTCAGGGTAGCCAGGAGTGTAGCCAGATGTCAGGGTAGCCAGGAGTGTAGCCAGATGTCAGTGTAGCCAGATGTCAGGGTAGCCAGATGTCAGGAGTGTAGCCAGATGTCAGGGTAGCCAGGAGTGTAGCCAGTTATGGGTAGCCAAGTGTGTAGCCAGGTATATAGGGTGCCAGGTTTAGCCAGTTATAGGGAGGTAGGTGTAGCCAGTTATAGGGTGCCAGGTGTAGCCAGGTATATAGGGGAGCCAGGTATATAGGGTGCCAGGTGTAGCCAGGAGTATAAGGTGCCAGATGTCCCCTCCCTCCTGATCTCCCCCCCCTCGATCCTCACTTTTGGGCTGGGGGATCCCCCTCTGCGGGTGGGGGGATCCCCCTCTGCGGGTGGGGGATCCCCCTTCTGTGCGGGGTATTTTGGGCTGGGGGATCCCCCTCTGCGGGTGGGGGGATCCCCCTTCTGTGTGGGGTATTTAGGGCTGGGGGATCCCCCTCTGCGGGTGGGGGGATCCCCCTTCTGTGCAGGGTATTTTGGGCTGGGGGATCCCCCTCTGCGGGTGGGGGGATCCCCCTTCTGTGCGGGGTATTTTGGGCTGGGGGATGCCCCTCTGCGGGTGGGGGTATCCCCCTTCTGTGCGGCGTGCGGGTGGCCTCTACCCCTCCCCCCCCATCCTCGCTTCCCCCCCCCATCCTTGCTTCCCCCCCCCCTTCCCTTTCTAAGCCCTTTGAGCAAATAGACCTACTCACCCAGGGGCCCTCTCCAGCGCAGCACTTCTTCCTCCATTGCAAAGTCCTGTCTGTTTACAGTTACATTACCAAGTCTCGTAATGTAACTGTAAACAGACGGGACTTTGCGATGGAGGAAGAAGTGCTGCGCTGGAGAGGGCCCCTGGGTGAGTAGGTCTATTTGCTCAAAGGGCTTAGAAAGGGAAGGGGGGGGGGAAGCGAGGATGGGGGGGGAGGGGTAGAGGCCACCCGCACGCCGCACAGAAGGGGGATCCCCCCACCCGCAGAGGGGGATCCCCCAGCCCAAAATAACCCGCACAGAAGGGGGATCCCCCCGCTCGCCCTAGCACATTCTCTCCCTAGGGATTTCCTAGGGAGAAGCATGCAGCAGCCTTCAGAGGCTGCTGCAGCGCTGCTGATCACAGCATGAGGGGAAAGTGCAGGACGAGCTGAGCTCGTCCAGAACATTTCCAGCAAGTTTTCTTTGGACGACCTCAGCTCGTCCAGAACGCTAGGCAGGTTAAGTAAATGATCTTTATATAAAAGATCTGTAAATATATCTGTTTTTTACATTAATTGAACGTGATTATCCATGTATTTCTATATTTGCGTGGAGGTGTGTGGACAATCAGTTTAAGAAAATGATGTCGTTTAAAATTCAATATATTTTCATCCCTTCTTGACTAATGGTGGGGGGACAGGTAAAATAGTTTGTATGTATGTGATTTTATCTGCTCATTGATTTATGTTTTTATGTGTTTTAAGTTTAATTCAATAAAACCTGTAATATCTTTTTAGTATTTTTTATGTGCTAGAAATATTTTTTGCATCGTTGTTCTATGAAATGGGTCTTAATACTAATTTCCAAAGCATTGTAGCCAAACAATAGAGCAACAGGTATGCAAAAGAGTCCATTACCATGGACATAGTCACTGAACTACCTCAAACAAAAGACATCCATGGCAAACCAAAATATAAATATATATCACACCATGAAGTATAAACAAATATCTTTATTAAGGGATATATCTCATAAAACCAAATTAAAACCACAAGACACGGCAGGTGGGAATACAGCCGAGGTAACAAATAATGTAAACACTATATTTCAGATAGTAGACACCCGTAGGGTGTAAGGTCACACCATATAGCAATGTATAATAACACAAGTACCTGCACAGCAGACCAAATAGTGCTGCAATGTGGCCGCTGTGCAGGGCGGATAAACTGCATAAATAAGTAGTGACAGATTGTCAACCAAAATTGACTCACTCTGGGATGGGGACAAAACCGCACACCAAGACTGGACAACCGTGTCTGAGCTCATGCGGATGGAACACTGTCCTTCATCGGAGATAGCTAATCGCAACTAAGGTGTCCCTAAAAAACTGGGAGAACGGTGAGTTCCAGTGGGCGTGGCCACACCCTTTGTGAGACCCTGCCGCGCATAATGACGCGCACACAGGATCTTACATATAAGTCCAAGCCTTGTTGTCAGGCCGGCCCAATCCCAGGGTGTTCATTGTTAGATAATATGAATAATATGAATGTGATACAAAAATTATATAAATACAATCAAAGAATATATCAAATTTAATAAATATGCCAAAAAATAAAAACAATAATTGCTGAAACGACCACAAACAGTGCCATCTAGTGGCCAATAAGTACACCGCTCATATATATGAATAGGCCTATAAGCCAGAAAAAAATCACAGTTTCTCAGAAATCTATCCAAATCTATTTCTGAGAAACTGGGAGCTGTGGGGTAATAACTATGTTCAGTAATATGTTAAGGTTAATAGATAATCCAGACTGAGTGACAACTAGGATTAAGAGAAATTCTGGACTGGATTGGCCTGCTGATAGCAGAATTAGGGTGGGGCTATATCATGTCATAATAACATAGTGTCACGGCAATACAGTGATAGTTGCAGAATTAGGGTGGGGCTATATCATGTCATAATAACATAGTGTCACGGCAATACAGTGATAGACTAGGATACTCTGTGTTATGTATTGCCTCATTATTACTTACTTTTTCCTTTTCTTCTTTGAAGATAATTCCTATTGGTATTGCTACTGTTACAGTTATTGTTCTGTGTAGTTTTACTTTCAGTTGTTTGGAATTTTGTGCTGGCTTTTTTCTTTTAAGCATTATTAAGACCCCATACAGGGGTACTTGTTGACTAAACACTGAGAGTACTTAAAAATAATTTTCTAAATGCGGTTGTATACTCAACGCCATTAACATGGTTTGTTTAACATGTCTTCCGCTAATAAAAAATGTTTTGAAAACAGAAAAAACACAGTGAATGAAGATGACATCTAGTGTTCAAATAACATATTGCACCACATAATAACCATATGCTAAAACCCAGAAATACAAAAGTCAATCATTGAATTATATACAGTTAATGTAATCATGTGTCCACTCCCTCATAAAATAAATATACAGTAAAGGCCAAAAGTTTGGACACACCTTCTCATTCAAAGAGTTTTCTTTATTTTCATGACTATGAACATTGTAGATTCACACTGAAGGCATCCAAACTATGAATTAACACATGTGGAAGTATAGTACATAACCAAAAAGTGTGAAACAACTGAAAATATGTGATATTGTAGGTTCATCAAAGTAGCCAACTTTTGCTTTGATTACAGCTTTGCACACTCTTGGCATTCTCTTGATGAGCTTCAAGAGGTAGTCACCTCTTGTAGTCATCCACGGTGGAATGCAGGCAGGTATGTGTATCTGCCGCTGCCTGCCGCCTGCACAGACACTGATAATAGATGCTGGAGGTTCCTAGTTATGCCCCTGCTTAAGATGTCCCAGTGTCTGGATAGAAGTTCTTGTAACTGTGTCCACAGTGTGTTGTGTGAAGATATTTGTTTATAATTAATAAAGTAATATACATTATTACATATATTTTGGTTTGCCATGGATGTTTTCTTTTAGAGGTAGTTTATTGCCAAAGCATTATCGATTAAAATACACCAAAACAGGGCTCATCAAAATGGTTTATCCCATTTATTCAATCAACAGAGCATACAAAAATGTTTTGGGACAGAAGACTGAGCATCTGAGGGAGGGAGAGTGGCCCAAAACCTTGTGTCAAGCTTCCTGTACTTTCTTTTCATTAAATAATTGTGCTAGCCCCAGTTTTTCTGTTTTTTCACTGGTATATCTGGGTGTGGTGGTACAGGAGTGCTGCTTGGCCGAAGCGAATCAAGCAGATGCGCACCCACAGCAGGTAATGAAGATCATTTTGGTGCTCGCACTGTCCCGCTCTGCAGCCTGACCTGGGCACTGCCATGGACATAACATTGTTATATCCATGTCCGCGCAAGGGTAATTCGGTTATCTGATGATCGCTGGACCCCAAATTACTTCTCCCTCTGAGTTGCTATGACTCGGAGGGGGAATAGTAATTAACACCACTGGGAGATGCCATTCTGCTCACCCTGTGCCAAAAAGTTTGGGCGGCAAAATGCCATGTATGCCACAGCAGGGGCCTCCCGTGCTGCCATTACTGCTCTGTCTGTTACTTGTATGGCTGCTGCTGCCTCTCCATCATTCATACACAGACCTCAGATCAGCAGTAATGTGAACAGAGGGAAGAGTGGACCAGCGGAAGTGAGGTCATTGCTCATTTCCTGCATTTTATGTGTGTCATATGGTTACTGAGTGCTGCATCACTTTGAGTCACGGCTGATCTGCAGGTCTCTGAGTGTTGGAGAAAGGGAGGTTGGGTGGGGATGGGTGGAAGGACAGCTTTGGCTACTAATTAATGATTTATTTAATTATTTATATATATAATGCCGACATATTATTCAGCACTGTACAGAGTGTATTGTCTTGTCACTAACTGTCCCTCAGAGGAGCTCACAATCTAGTGCCTACCATAGTCATATGTTTATGTATGTATCGTGTAGTTCATGTATCATAGTCTAGGGGATGCCAATAAACGTATCTGTATGTGTGAGGAAACCTGAGTGCTTGGAGGAAAGTTATGAAGACCTGGGGAGAACATGCAAACTACTTGCAGGGGGTGACTATATATGCAGGGAGTGCAACTTTGACTACCTACCTATACTGAAGGGCTACCTATTGGGGAGGGGGCACCATTGGCTACCCATTACAGAAGAAGGACCTTTGACTGGCACCGGGGAGAAGGGCCACAAATGTGCCATGTGGAGCCACAAAAACCATAGCAGCTACCCTGTGGTGGTAACTGTACATACATATTTATGCATACAGAAAAAAATATATATGTATATACTAAATAAATAAATAAATAAATATATATATATATATATATATATATATATATATATATATATATATATATAATTCCTAGCAAAGGTATAAGGGACAAATTTATCCAACTGATTTTACAGTAGCATCTACTGTACCACAGCTGCATACTATAGTAACATAATACACATCCTGTGGGTCAAGTGATGTTAAAGGAAGAATCATTGTGTATTTCTTTTTAATTGTTGGTGGGTTTTTTTTTACCATCCATGTTAGCCCTGTATGCTGGGATACAAGGCTTAGTGCAGAGATCGCTGACGGACTTTGGGAGCTCTCTAAATAAACAAATAGTCCGTAACTGTGGCGATTGGACTTCTGAGAAGCTCTGGCAGCAGAAAGCTACCTTGGTGATTGCAAAGGTAAGGGGGAAGTGCGAGAGTCTTTTGATGTGTGTGCGAGCCCCGGGAGAAACAGCACGAGTGCTCCCAATGATTTATATGATGGAGGGTGAGGGAAAAAAAGAGTGTTTGTTTATTTAGATAGCTCCCAGAATCCGTCAGCTCAGCGTCAGCGTCCGCACTGAGCCAGCATACAGGGCTCACGCTCATGTTAAAAAATCCACTAACAATTAAAAGGAATTACACCGTGATTCTTCTGCATGTATGCAGTAACTACTGTGGGGGTACTTAAAGGGGCACTACAGCGAATAATTGTAAAATGTAAAATATGTGCAAACATATATAAATAAGAAGTACGTTTTTTTCCAGAGTAAAATGAGCCATAAATTACTTTTCTCCTATGTTGCTGTCACTACTCACTTACAGCAGGTAGTAGAAATCTGACAGAAGTGACAGGTTTTGGACTAGTCCATCTGTTTGCAGGAGATTCTCAGGGATTTATTTATTTTGAAAAGAACTTAGTGAATGGCAGTTGCTCCGTCCAACTGCCAAAAAACTGTGCAGCTAGCAGGGAAGCTGGCCAGCATCATTGTTTAAATCCTTTTTAGGGAATACCTTTATAAAGAATAAAAGCCTTGCTGAGAATCCCCTATGAAGAGATGGACTAGTCCAAAACTTCTGTCAGATTTCTATTACCTACTGTAAGTGACAGCAACATAGGTGAAAAGTAATATATGGCTCATGTTACTCTGGAAAAAATGTACTTCTTATTTGTATATGTTTGCAAATATTTAACATTTTACAATTTTTTGCCATAGTGCCCCTTTAAAAACAAAGTGTTTCACGAGAGTGGTCCTTTAAGAAGATTACATTGCATGTTTACATTCACAGGTAGGGTGTTGACACTGGGAGAAAACTCATTTACATCAAAATAGTACATTCCAAAAAATATTAAAAAAATATTTCACCACTTCAGCCTATCTGGATGGATATACTCATCCAGATAGGCTGCACTAACTGCCACAGCTCCCATTCATTGATCTATGTCTCCGTATGAAAGACTGATGGCTTCTCTGAAAAGCCACGATTTTTCTAAGTTTCACGTCTTCCCTTCACTTCCTGTGAGCAAGAGCTCTCGCTTACAGGATGAAAAACAAAAAAAATTACTGAGGCCATCTTGTGGTCAAATAGTAAAACTACATCTACATACATTTTTTTTTTAAAATATACTCAATCAATTACATTTAAAATTATCTGTGTACCTCCTCACTCCAAAAAAAAAAACAAAAAATGTTTTAATAAAAAAATAAATAAAAAAATACAATAAAAAAACAACATAAATAGTTACCCAAGGGTCTGAACTTTTTAATATGCATGTCAAGAAAGTATATTACTATTCTTTGTTTTAAATTATAAGCTTGTATATAGTGATGGATGCAAATTGAAAAAATGCACCTTTATTTCCAAATAAAATATTGGCGCCATACATTGTGATAGGGACATAATTAAAATGGTGTAATAACCAGGACAAATGGGTAAATAAAATATGTGAGTTTTAATTATGGTAGCATGTATTATTTTAAAATTACAATGCCTGAAAACTGAGAAATAATTATTTTTTTTCAATTTTTTCTTAATATTTCCGTTAAAATGCATTGAGAAAAAATAATTCTTAGCAAAATGTACCACCCAAAGAAAGCCTAATTAGTGCTGAAAAAACAAGATATAGATCAATTCATTGTGATAAGTCGTGATAAAGTTATTGGCGAATGAATGGGAGGTGAAAGTTGCTTGGATGCTTAAGGTGAAACAACAAGTGGTTAAAAGTTGCTTGGATGCATAAGGTGAAACAACAAGTGGTTAAAACACCAGAAGTGTAGGTAATCAATAAAGCACTTAATACTTACTGTATTTTTTGATGTATAAGATGCTCTGGAATTTAAGACGCACCTAGGGCAAAAACCAGGAAACAACAATATACTAAACCTGGTGCGTCCATGTTCCAGGAGCATCTTGTGGATGTTTTCCCCCAATTATTGTGTCCTTCTGTGTCAGGCAGCCTACTGGCCAATAAAAGTGCGGGGATCACGTCCTTTAAAATGACTGGAGTAGGGCGCCCATTATTGGCAGATAGTGGACATAAATGATAATAATAATTAAAAAAAATACAAATGTAACAATAACAGTAAACTCTATATTGTTATCAGACTCATCATACATGCTCATGATATATTGACTATGCTCCCAGTTCTACATTTTGACTACTAGAACAGCAAGAAACAGCACTTATCAGTTTTACTAATCTGGCTAAGCTTTAAGACTCATTTTTAAACATATCATAACCATCGTTCCCCCCCCCCCCCCAAAAAAAAACAAATGCATGTCCCTTTTGAGAAATTTTTTACTCATATTCTCAGTTTGTATTCATTATTTGGATCACTTCTGAAATAGTCAGTGTTGTTTTGACAAACCCTGCCTATTTGGTGATCCTAGCATGTATGGGGACTTTGCTATTAACTGCTTAATTCAGCGGCCATTGACATTTCTTTAAAAAACAAAATTAAAAAGCATTTACATAAAATATGTCTTTATAGTCGACTATTTTGCCCTTGATTTCCTTCTGCCATGCCTCTGTCTGGGTTTTTGGACACTTTGTACTGCTTTTTAAAAGAAATCCTGGTTGCAGAGATGCCCTGAAGGTTTTAGAGGTTCGCCTGCCATCATTGGGGCTCACTGCGGACAGTCGATTCACAAATTGTTGCAATAAAATGTACGATCTACAAGTGTTCTTTTATGATGTTTGTCCATCATTACCTAGGGAATAGGTTTATATCTCTGCAGGTGACAGTTATAGTGTGGGTATATGCATCCTAAGGATTAGCTGTTCCAGAAATGTAAATCTACTTGTTACCTTGCATGAGCAGTGCATAAATTAAATGCAGAGTGTTCTTTTCTTATTGCTGGCATTAGACACAGCTCTCTAGCAGAGAAAGGAGAGGAATTTGTAGATCTTAAAAGTTTCTTTATTCAGTTTATATGCAGATGTTGTTTCTCCAAACAAGCTCAGGTGGAGCGTTTATGTAAAATAGACATTCACCACATACTGGGGACTATAGTGTATCAATGGATCCTTAGTGAATGTAAATAAACAAGGCCTTTGTGTGTGATGGTGTAAAGCTCTCACTTGAAGGGAATTCTTATGCTGGGAATACACCATGCCCCAAATGCAATTCATTTTTTCTCCTAAGTTTTCTCCTCAGTGATATTTTCAAACTTGTCAATAAAATTAATTTTACACCACCTGCAAGCAAAAGAAAACTCCAAATAATTTTGAGAAAAACTTTTTTCACCTACATTTTGGTACTTTTTCCATTGCAAAGTTCTAAAAATGTGCTCTAAATCGAAGATGAAAAATTATCTCCTAGGAGATAACTCAGGAGAAAAAGTTAATTGCATATGGGCCCATGAGTTTTTTTGGCAGATAGATGGCTCGATAGATATTTTCCAACAGGTCTGATCTGAGTTAGATCTTTTTTAGATCGATTTTCTCATAGAAGTAGATGGGATTCGATTGGAAAATCAATTGACCAGTAAATCTGCTGAATAACTCATCATGTATTCCAAGCATTAGGGCTTGTACACACTTCCAATGCATATTGCCTGTTGGAGATGAGCACCTGATCCCCTTGGGGAACATTGCTGAGCAGGGCTGCACAAACGTGTGTCAGCTGTGCTATGAGGGTGGGTGGGCAATAAAGGGAAAACAAGCAGTGCAATACATGACATCACGTGGTGGGCGGGGGAGTGGCACAAACAATTTTCGTAGATCGCTCCCAGGATGGGCATCGGGGGTAGCTGGGTGCTGTACAAACTCCTGATTGTTGGCTGAGATAGTCGTTATCGACCACCTCAGCCGACTTAAGGGCTGGTTCAAGTGGATGTCTGCCGAGTTTTTGCTCAGCATGGGGTTCAAATGCTGGCATTTAACCACCAGCTTTTGAAGGCTTTTGGGAAGCTTTCAAGGCTTGCGGTTCAAGTCCCTACACTGATTTCCCAGCGTGTACCGCCTCCGAAAGCTGCATGTTTCTTTCGAGACCAGTCGCGATGCCGGGATCAACTGCCAGGCTTGCATGAAAGCCTGCAAAAGCCAGCCCTAAACGCTCCCATTTACTTTTATTGGATGGCAGAGTATACCCGAAAAAATCTGAAATGCCACAAAAGCATCTGTGTGAACCAGCCCTTAGTCAGGCGTGTGTGAAGGACTTTTAAAAGCCAGTGTTAGGTCAGTACTACCTGGGATGAGTCAAATACTGTTTGTTCATGTAATATAAATATTAATTTCCTATCAACTATCTTAAATTCTGAATTTGGTTTCCCAATTATTTTATAAGAATAATGTTTAAATTATATTTATGCAGTGCTGAATCACCCATAGATTTGCCGTAGGTGCTGGCGGCTATGGCAGTCTGGTGAGCAGAGGTGATGAGGTGGCGGGCACTGATTGTGGGAGATCAACGGCCATTTTGTGTCCTTCTAGGCACTTGGTCACGCTGCGTCAGCATATTCGGGAAGTGCTGCACATTTCTGAACTACTCTGCTTTGCAGTTCTTTAGACAGTATTTAGTCATGGGACTAACTGCCCCTTTGAGGAACTCAGAAGCCAATCACTATACTAGTCACTTAGTCACTGGGCTTGATTCACTAAGCTGCACTGCTACAGCAGCGTGTGGTAATAATCTCCAGCACAGGCTATGCAGCCATAGCATGCCCTGCTAAGTTATGCTATGCTCATATAGTTTAACGAGCACTTTGTTAGACTTAACGAGCGCTCCACTGAACCCGCCCTGAGCCCCGGCAGGTCTAATGGCTTCAAAGGACAAGTTTCCTGCACTTTGATTTACCCAGTAGGCTGCCTGTCACTTGGCATGCATTTCATTTTAACAATCGTTATTTTTTTTTCTAAAATTTCTAAAACCGACCGTAAGCTGAAAATATTCTTTAGTGGAGCCTCAGCTGCAATACGCTCTGTACTCTATTTAAGGAGCTGTTATGATGAGACCCTCCAGAAATTCCCTTCTTGCCACAAAGGCAATTAGCTGCACAGGGGAAGAGTGTTTGGAACTAATTTTCAACACCCAGACTAGTCGTTTCACTAGTGGAAAAAATTGAAACTCCTACCTGCCAGTTTCTGTTAGAAGCACTGTGAATTCCTTATGTTTTTTTTTCAACCCATACAAAGTGATTAAGCTGAAACACTGTTTGCCTTCAATATATTGAGATAACCTGAAGAAAGCCTTTTTCAACACATGTAAAATGTTTCACATTAATCCATGTAATACACAGAGACAATCTAAAAATATTGAATTTATCCTCAACAAAAGATAAATTGCCCTTGTCATTTCCAGAGAAGGTCTTTTGTGCAAACTGTATTCAACAAGAGGACCTGTGATATTAGATTTAGCACTACAGTATTTATTACAAAGCAGTAAAAAAAAATACTGCAGAATATAGATGCGCATGATTAAACAATAGTTAAACTATCTGCCTTTTCAAGGTGCAAAAGGAAGCCTAAAGAAGAAAATGTAATGTTCATTATTTTTGTGGTGAACTTTAGCAGTTTTTTGCTAAGACAAGTTTGCACACAAATTTGAATTTTACAATAATGAAAATACTAAATTGAACCAGAAAAGATAAACAATTACTCATATTTTAGAATTTTAAATAAATTGCAAAGTATAATTTAATGTGAATTAAACTGATCAGTTTTCTACACCATAATGAAATTTATTTTAGTTGTATAGAATGAAAACTGACTCAAATATATAAATAACATCAATATACAGCACAGCTAGCAGGGAATATGAAACAGTGCTAATTAGGGGAGGTCATCTGATAGAACATACACAGAGTAAACAAATTAAGTTAAATTAGAAATTATAATCTTGTGCTATTGTATACTAGTCATTTACACATTCAAATATCAAATATATTTAAATATCAAATAAAAAAAATAAAATAAAAATAAAATAAAAGTTCCATTTAAAGATACACATATACCACTATGATTCTAAGAGAGGTTTAGAGGAGAGTACTTTCTAAATTTGTGAGTTTAGTTCTGAACTTTTTTTCTGTATGGGCAGAACACTGAAACTGTCCATCCTCTATTGACCTATACATTGTATTCATCTATTGTTATGTTAGTGATAGATCTTCATTTTAGATAATTTCTTCAATTTGCCTTTTGTTTATACTGTGAAATGTTAATGAAATTAGCACTTGGCTGGATGGAGGCAGGTTTAAATAAAGAAGTCTGGAAACTGTCCTTTCATACCTCTGCAAATAAACCTTTTGTTGTTAACAATAAGCCCTTTTTAGCCAATCCCAAACCACTTTATGTTGGTAAATGGAGGAGAAGTAAATATAAAATGGGTCAGACCTCAGTCAGGCAGAAGGTTCACAGAGACCTCAGTCAGGCAGAAGGTTCACAGAGAGATCACAGGAATAAGGGGGCCAATACTACTTTCTACCAGGTAACTATAAACATACTGATTACCTCACCTGTAATATTAATCTAAATACATTCTAGTTAGGATTGTATTGTGTTATTTTGACTTCTTTAGATTGTACTGTTAAGAGAAATAATCAATTATGTAAATACATTTAATATTATACAGAAAAGGTTTTTTAATGTGTGACCACTATAACTGGATGGCACATGTCTGATTTTACACTGTACAAAAGTGAGTGAGGGAAAATACTGATGCTGCCAGTCTTAGGCCTGGGCAGTACAGGAAACAAAACATGATATATGCCAGATCCGTCCGCAATAAACTTACAGCAGTCCACGACCTCTTCCTCTCCAAATCCCTCACCATCCTCGCACTCACTGAGACATGGCTCACCTCCTCTGACTCTGCCGCAGAGGCTGCCCTCTCCTACGGGGGGCTTCACCTCAGTCACACCCCCAGACCAGACAATAGGACCGGGGGAGGGGTGGGTCTGCTCCTCTCACCATCCTGCACCTTCCGTGTCCTCACCCCACCTACCTCTCTACAATTCACATCATTTGAGGCCCACACCATCCGCCTCTACCACCCTCTCCCTGCCATTGTTGCGGTCTTATAACGCCCTCCGGGCTCCACCCCACAATTTCTTGATGACCTTGCCTCCTGGCTCCCTCACATCCTCTCCTCTGACCTCCCCACCATCATCCTTGGGGATTTCAATATTCCCATCGATGAAGCCCAGAGCTCCGCTGTGACCCGGCTACTCACCATTGCCAACTCACTTGGACTAGTACAACACGCCAACACCTCCACTCACACTGCAGGTCACACTCTCGACCTTATATTCACTAAATCCACCACCATTGCAGACCTTGACATCGCACCCTTTCCACCCTCAGACCATCACCTTCTCACCTTCAACCTCCTCACGGAAAGCACCTCCAAATTACCCACCCACCCACCTGGTCGATGGCAGCGAGACCTACGCAAGCTCAACCCTAGTGTCCTTGCTGACCCCCTCCATGCCCTCTCCTCCACTCTCCCCACCCTAACCTGTCCTAATCTTGCTGCAGCTCAGTATCGCCAAACTCTCTCATCAGCCCTAGAGAAAGCTGCTCCACCAATATTTCGCCGCCACCGACCCCCTAACCCCCAGCCCTGGCGCACTACCCATACTCGCAACCTCCAGAGGAAAACACGCGCCACTGAACGGAAATGGAGAAAAACTAGACTTAACCAGGATTTCCTACAGTACAAGACCAATTTGCTGCAGTTCCACAATGCCCTTGCTCATGCGAAGCAGGAATACTTTACCAAGCTCATCGGAGCACAAGCTTCCAATCCCCGGCGTCTTTTTGCCACTTTCAACTCCCTGCTTAAACCCACCCCCCTCACCCTCCGTTTCCTCCCTCTCTGCCACAGATTTAGCCACCCACTTCACCAACAAAATTGTCTCCATCCGCCAAGAAATATCCAATCTCCAAACTTCACCTCCCACCCCCTCCCAACCAGCTCCTCCTCCACCCTATCCTCCCCTCACATCCTTCACCCCTACTACCACCGAGGAAGTCAACCACCTACTGCAGACTTCCCATACCACTACTTCGCCCCTTGACCCCATCCCTTCTGATTTACTCCAGCCTCACTTCACGGAATTGGCCCCAGTCCTCACTACCCTGTTCAACCTCTCCCTATCCACAGGCACCTTCCCATCAGACTTCAAGCAGGCCACTGTACTACCACTGCTCAAGAAACCCTCCCTCGACCCCTCGCTACCCTCCAACTACCGTCCTATCTCCCTCCTCCCCTTTGCCTCAAAACTCCTGGAGCGTCTGGTTCACAAACGCCTGACCCAGTACCTCAATGCCAACTCACTCCTAGACCCACTGCAATCTGGATTTCGGCCTGCCCACTCAACCGAAACTGCTCTCACCAAAGTGGTCAATGACCTTGCCTTAGCTAAAGCTGAAGGTAAATACTCCATTCTCCTCCTCCTTGACCTTTCAGCAGCTTTTGACACAGTAGATCATCCCCTACTCCTCCAGTCCCTCCAGTCCTTGGGCATTCACGATCTCGCCCTGTCCTGGCTTTCATCCTACCTCTCCAACCGCTCCTTCACGACCGCCTTCAATGAGTCCTCGTCCACCCCCAACCACCTCTCGGTGGGAGTCCCCCAAGGTTCGGTCCTTGGCCCCCTACTGTTCACCCTATACACATCCTCCATTGGCAAGGTTATCTCCTCCATGGGTTTTAACTATCATCTGTATGCAGATGACACCCAGATCTACCTCCACACCCCTGACATATCCACCACTACCATGGACAAGGTCTCCTCCTGCCTATCGGCCATCTCCTCCTGGATGTCCGCTAGGTTCCTGAAACTAAATCTAGACAAAACGGAATGTATGATCTTCCCACCCCGGCCATCCACAAACCTCCCAGATGTGCATGTCACTGTTAACCACACTACCATTCGCCCTACATCTCAAGCCCGTTGTCTGGGTGTCACCTTGGACTCCGCACTCTCCTTTACTTCCCACATCCAAATCCTCACAAAGTCCTGCAACTTCCACCTTCGTAACATCTGTAAGATTCGCCCTTTCCTGACCTCTGCCACCACCAAACTCCTCATCCATGCCCTCATAATTTCCCGCCTTGACTACTGCAATGCCCTGCTGTCTGGTCTCCCTATGACTCGAACAGCCCCACTGCAGTCCATCATGAATGCGGCAGCCAGAATTATCCACTGCTCCCATCGCTCCACCACGGCAGATCCCCTCCTAGAATCCCTCCACTGGCTTCCTATCCAGTCCAGAATCAAATTCAAGATACTGTGTCTGACCTACAAATCTGTCCACAAAACCTGTCCAACCTACATTTCCGATCTTACTCAGAGGTACACACCTAGCCGCTCACTCCGCTCTTCCAATGAACTTCGCCTAACCGCCCCCCGCATCACCCAGTCCCATGCACGCCTCCAGGACTTCTCAAGAGCTGCTCCAACACTATGGAACTCCCTACCTCCACCCATTAGGGCAGCCCCGTCCTTCAACATCTTCAAGAAAGCCCTCAAAACTCACCTTTTCACTCTGGCCTACTACCCCTCACAAGTGCTCTAAACCTACAGCTGAACTCTGGTCCCCTACCGTTCGTGTCCTTACCTCTCCCTCTAGATTGTAAGCCTTTGGGCAGGGTCCTCCTCCTTTTGTGTCCTACCTGATCATGCACCTCCATTACTGTGAACCCATGCTATGCATCTGAGTGAACCTAACTTGCCTAATCTCCATGCTCTCCTCCAGTGACTGACTAAGCATTACCTTGTACTCATACTGTGCTGTGTGATCTGGTTTTCTTGTATTCTGTATTGTCGTATTGCTGTATGACACCCCTAAATATTGTCTGTAACCTAAATTAATGTTCAGCGCTGCGTAATATGTTGGCGCTTTATAAATACAATAAATTATATATATATATATATATATATATATATATATATATATATATATATATATATATATATATATATATATATAATGTTTTGTTTCCTGTACTGCCCAGGCCTAAGACTGTCAGCATCAGTATTTTCCCTCACTCACTTTAGATTAACTGCATTAAATTAACTGCATGCTTGTTTCTGGGCCAAATAGATCAGCAGGTCTGTCCTTTAAAAAAATAATAAACAAAGTTGACATCACAAGCAAAAAAAAAAAAAATATATATATATTTATTATTATTTTTTTTAAAGGACAACTGTAGTGAGAGGTATATGGAGGCTGCCATATTTCCCATTAAACAATACTAGTTGCCTGGCAGACCTGCTTATCTATTTGGCCCAGAAACAAGCATGCAGTTAATTTAATGCAGTTAATCTTGTCAGATGTGACAATAATGTCAGAAACACCTGATCTACTGCATGCTTGTTCAGGGTCTATGGCTAAAAGTATTAGAGGCAGAGGATCAGCAGGACAGCCAGACAACTAGTATTGCTTAAAAGGGGAAAAATATGGCAGCCTCCAAATCCCTCTCACTACAGTTGTCCTTTAAGATTAATTGTAAATAAAATTGTGCATAATGAGTGTAATTCAAATCACAACTGCAAAATAGAAGATGCTACAGATGAAGAAATGGTCATGGAACAATGCCTTGTTTTGTTTATGTTCTGTTGTTGATTACCCATCTTTGATTTGTGACATATGTTATGTAAGCACAAGTTTACCCTGTTTAACCCACTTGATATAATATCCTTTAAGAGTGCTCCCTGGCAAGGGCCTATACAAAGATGTCAGCCACAGCCAGCCTTCCTACTCATGCCAAACTACTCTGGCAGCTGGAGAGTGCATTCTGCATACATTTAAAAGAAGTGTGAGTTTCATTGAGTACATTGATTGCTGTTATTTTGAATATCATTCAAGATACTGTAATATTATTTAAGCATCAGTAATTTGTGTGCCATTATTGCCACCACTTAATCATCTCTAACATATCCTAATGTTGAATTTACCCATACTGCCTAACACTATCATATCTAACCTTTTATTAACCTCTCTCAAACCTTCCTATAAATAAGCCTAAATCTAACATTCAACCCCATCCCTTAACAGTCATTAACCCTGCTATAACTAAGCCAAACACAAATCTCTTGGCCAAGCTCTTCAACCAGCATCCTACATGGCAGCCAATAACAGTACTCAGCTATATTTTTATTGAATAACAGTATTTGGCTATACCTGCACTGCGTTAAATCTAGAGTTTGGCGATATAACACCCCAACACTGATTTTGCACTCCTATGTCAATAAGCAGAGTTCAGTTGCTTAATTTGATTGTTTGGCACACCATAGTCACAAATTTACATTGAGGTTTATAGCAGCACCAAATTTAACAAATTGTATGTGCATCCACATTAACTGCTTTGGGGCACTTCTTTTCAGGGAGTGCTTTTGGAAAAAAAGGAAATCTTGAGAATACCCCATGAGGACTTGGACAAGTCTATAACCTGTTGGCAAAAAGTTCATGGCTGTAAGATAATAATACCTACGGTAAGTGACAGCTTCATAAGAAAAAGTCATTTACACCACTTTTTGTACAATTGTAGCGCTGATATGCATGTATATATTTTTAAGTTTTTTGTTTTTTTTACTAGTGTATCCAAGCCACATTTATCAATGTTTGTTTTTTCTGCATATAGATTTGTGATGCAGCCACTGATGTGAAATATGTTGGAACTTTCCAAATATACCATGACAATAGTGAAAGTGTTATTAAAAACAATGGTGCATGAGCCAGCCTGGGGCCCCGGGAACTCTCACTGCCCGGGGCCCCAGAACCAGCATCTAACACCATATATGAGCGCAGCCAAAACCTTGGAGCTGCCACCTCCAAGGCCTGTCTCCTACTGCTCTAAAACTTACCAAACACACAATTGGAGAAACTCACTCCCAAACAGTTCTCTGCTGCTTTATAAAGCCTGCAGGCTGCTTATAAGCCAATGAGAAATGCACACATATGTAACACCTAGCTTGCAGTGATTAATCAAACAGAAGCTGAGCAAGTCAGCCAGTCAGTAGGAGAGGGCTTCAGTTGCATATAGACAATGGCTATATGACCAGCAGGGGGCACCAGCGTGCAGGATATTCCCTCTCATCTGCCCCCCTCCTAACTAAACTGCATGGGATACTACAATAATTAAAAACAATGGTGCATGAGCCAGCCTGGGGCCCCGGGAACTCTCACTGCCCGGGGCCCCAGAACCAGCATCTAACACCATATATGAGCGCAGCCAAAATCTTGGAGCTGCCACCTCCAAGGCCTGTCTCCTACTGCTCTAAAACTTACCAAACACACAATTGGAGAAACTCACTCCCAAACAGTTCTCTGCTGCTTTATAAAGCCTGCAGGCTGCTTATAAGCCAATGAGAAATGCACACATATGTAACACCTAGCTTGCAGTGATTAATCAAACAGAAGCTGAGCAAGTCAGCCAGTCAGTAGGAGAGGGCTTCAGTTGCATATAGACAATGGCTATATGACCAGCAGGGGGCACTAGCGTGCAGGATATTCCCTCTCATCTGCCCCCCTCCTAACTAAACTGCATGGGATACTACAATAATTAAAAACAATGGTGCATGAGCCAGCCTGGGGCCCCGGGAACTCTCACTGCCCGGGGCCCCAGAACCAGCATCTAACACCATATATGAGCGCAGCCAAAACCTTGGAGCTGCCACCTCCAAGGCCTGTCTCCTACTGCTCTAAAACTTACCAAACACACAATTGGAGAAACTCACTCCCAAACAGTTCTCTGCTGCTTTATAAAGCCTGCAGGCTGCTTATAAGCCAATGAGAAATGCACACATATGTAACACCTAGCTTGCAGTGATTAATCAAACAGAAGCTGAGCAAGTCAGCCAGTCAGTAGGAGAGGGCTTCAGTTGCATATAGACAATGGCTATATGACCAGCAGGGGGCACCAGCGTGCAGGATATTCCCTCTCATCTGCCCCCCTCCTAACTAAACTGCATGGGATACTACAATAATTAAAAACAATGGTGCATGAGCCAGCCTGGGGCCCCGGGAACTCTCACTGCCCGGGGCCCCAGAACCAGCATCTAACACCATATATGAGCGCAGCCAAAATCTTGGAGCTGCCACCTCCAAGGCCTGTCTCCTACTGCTCTAAAACTTACCAAACACACAATTGGAGAAACTCACTCCCGAACAGTTCTCTGCTGCTTTATAAAGCCTGCAGGCTGCTTATAAGCCAATGAGAAATGCACACATATGTAACACCTAGCTTGCAGTGATTAATCAAACAGAAGCTGAGCAAGTCAGCCAGTCAGTAGGAGAGGGCTTCAGTTGCATATAGACAATGGCTATATGACCAGCAGGGGGCACTAGCGTGCAGGATATTCCCTCTCATCTGCCCCCCTCCTAACTAAACTGCATGGGATACTACAATAATTAAAAACAATGGTGCATGAGCCAGCCTGGGGCCCCGGGAACTCTCACTGCCCGGGGCCCCAGAACCAGCATCTAACACCATATATGAGCGCAGCCAAAACCTTGGAGCTGCCACCTCCAAGGCCTGTCTCCTACTGCTCTAAAACTTACCAAACACACAATTGGAGAAACTCACTCCCAAACAGTTCTCTGCTGCTTTATAAAGCCTGCAGGCTGCTTATAAGCCAATGAGAAATGCACACATATGTAACACCTAGCTTGCAGTGATTAATCAAACAGAAGCTGAGCAAGTCAGCCAGTCAGTAGGAGAGGGCTTCAGTTGCATATAGACAATGGCTATATGACCAGCAGGGGGCACCAGCGTGCAGGATATTCCCTCTCATCTGCCCCCCTCCTAACTAAACTGCATGGGATACTACAATAATTAAAAACAATGGTGCATGAGCCAGCCTGGGGCCCCGGGAACTCTCACTGCCCGGGGCCCCAGAACCAGCATCTAACACCATATATGAGCGCAGCCAAAATCTTGGAGCTGCCACCTCCAAGGCCTGTCTCCTACTGCTCTAAAACTTACCAAACACACAATTGGAGAAACTCACTCCCAAACAGTTCTCTGCTGCTTTATAAAGCCTGCAGGCTGCTTATAAGCCAATGAGAAATGCACACATATGTAACACCTAGCTTGCAGTGATTAATCAAACAGAAGCTGAGCAAGTCAGCCAGTCAGTAGGAGAGGGCTTCAGTTGCATATAGACAATGGCTATATGACCAGCAGGGGGCACTAGCGTGCAGGATATTCCCTCTCATGTGTGCATTTCTCATTGGCTTATAAGCAGCCTGCAGGCTTTATAAAGCAGCAGAGAACTGTTTGGGAGTGAGTTTCTCCAATTGTGTGTTTGGTAAGTTTTAGAGCAGTAGGAGACAGGCCTTGGAGGTGGCAGCTCCAAGGTTTTGGCTGCGCTCATATATGGTGTTAGATGCTGGTTCTGATGCTGGCAGTGAGAGTTCCCGGGGCCTCAGGCTGGCTCATGCACCATTGTTTTTAATTATTGTAGTATCCCATGCAGTTTAGTTAGGAGGGGGGCAGATGAGAGGGAATATCCTGCACGCTGGTGCCCCCTGCTGGTCATATAGCCATTGTCTATATGCAACTGAAGCCCTCTCCTACTGACTGGCTGACTTGCTCAGCTTCTGTTTGATTAATCACTGCAAGCTAGGTGTTACATATGTGTGCATTTCTCATTGGCTTATAAGCAGCCTGCAGGCTTTATAAAGCAGCAGAGAACTGTTTGGGAGTGAGTTTCTCCAATTGTGTGTTTGGTAAGTTTTAGAGCAGTAGGAGACAGGCCTTGGAGGTGGCAGCTCCAAGGTTTTGGCTGCGCTCATATATGGTGTTAGATGCTGGTTCTGGGGCCCCGGGCAGTGAAAGTTCCCGGGGCCCCAGGCTGGCTCATGCACCATTGTTTTTAATTATTGTAGTATCCCATGCAGTTTAGTTAGGAGGGGGGCAGATGAGAGGGAATATCCTGCACGCTGGTGCCCCCTGCTGGTCATATAGCCATTGTCTATATGCAACTGAAGCCCTCTCCTACTGACTGGCTGACTTGCTCAGCTTCTGTTTGATTAATCACTGCAAGCTAGGTGTTACATATGTGTGCATTTCTCATTGGCTTATAAGCAGCCTGCAGGCTTTATAAAGCAGCAGAGAACTGTTTGGGAGTGAGTTTCTCCAATTGTGTGTTTGGTAAATAGTGAAAGTGTTAGTCATAATCTTTGCATTTTGTTTCCTTATCTTTACAATGTTAGAATTGTTTTTTCTATGAAAAGGCATTATCAATGTGTTTTTTATATTTGTTGTGTTGTTGATTTTAGGTTAAATTGTTCCTTTAGGCTAGTTTCCAGGTGGTCAGTTGAATAACACACCCTGTACAATGTTTTATAATGAGTGTGAACTGCAATGGAGGCTGGACATAGAATATAACACAAAGCCTGCATGCAGTGAGTTAGAATAAAGCAATCAGTTACAATGCAGTACTGTGAACAGCCCCATAGAATTGTATAGGCAGTGAGTTGGCATGTAGAATTATTATGCAACAAAACTGAGCACTGTGAACAGGACCTCAATGCAAACACCATAATAATTTTTCGTTTTTACTGTGTGAAAGTAATCCTATTATATGATAATATTGTATCTGTTCTTGTGTTCTGGCTGTTAAGACTTTTCTTTTTAACTTGAGTGATGAGAACATTGAGTGATGAGGACATTGAGTGATGAGGATATTGAGTGATGAGGATATTGAATGATGAGGATATTGAGTAATGAGGATATTGCATGATAAGGATATTGATTGATGAGGATATTGAGTGATGAGGATATTGAGTGATGAGGATATTGAGTGATGAGGATATTGAGTTATGAGGACATTGAGTGATGAGGATATTGAGTGATGAGGATATTGAGTGAGGAGGACTTTTAGTGATGAGGACATTAAGTGATGAGGATATTGAGTGATGAGGATATTGAGTGATGAGGATATTGAGTGATGAGGATATTAAGTGATGAGGATATTGAGTGATGAGGATATTGAGTGATGAGGATATTGAGTGATGAGGATATTAAGTGATGGGGATATTGAGTGATGAGTACATTGAGTGATGAGGATATTGAGTGATGAGGATATTGAGTGATGAGGATATTGAGTGATGAGGATATTAAGTGATGAGGATATTGAGTGATGAGTACATTGAGTGATGAGGATATTGAGTGATGAGGATATTGAGTGATGAGGATATTAAGTGATGAGGATATTGAGTGATGAGGATATTGAGTGATGAGGATATTAAGTGATGAGGATATTGAGTGAGGAGGACATTGAGTGATGAGGATATTGAGTGATGAGGATATTGAGTGATGAGGATATTGAGTGATGAGGATATTAAGTGATGAGGATATTGAGTGATGAGTACATTATGATTTCTTAGGAACACTAACATTCAAATATTTCTGAAAACAATATCAGCATGTGCAATGTCAGCATTTATTTGGAGCAAATTCTTCAAATTGCATTTTTCTGAGATGACAATTTTTCTGTGTAACTCTTGAAAATGATGATCTAATGAGAAACAAGCTGCATTATAAGCTGCCCCATGCTAATTTTAAATGCCTGACATGATTATTATAGGACATACAGAGTACCTAGCAAGCTCATGGTGAACCAGATTTCCTAGGAGTGTGTAAGGGGCTACAAAGGGCCTAAAAGCCCTCTTACTAAAATGTTATGGCAAACAAAATATTTGCTTTCTGTTAAGAAACCAATCTTTTGATCTTTATATGAAGACTAGTTTTATAGAATACACACACACACAAAACACACACTGTATATATATATATATACTGTCGGAACTTCTCGTAATATAGTAAAATTAACATTTAATTATTTAATTGCAGGTGTGATAAAAAGCTGAATTCCTGCTCTACTCTGAAATATCTGACAACAAAGTGGATCTCCAGCAGCCCATGATGAGTCACAGAGGAGATAAGCCGCATCACTGCTCAGAGTGTGAGAAAAGCTTCACTCGTCCATCAGAGCTTATTAGACACCAGAGGAGACACACCGGGGAGAGGCCATTTTCTTGTGCTGAATGTGGGAAATGTTTTGCCTGGAAATCATACCTGAAAGATCATCAGAGGATTCATACTGGAGAGAAACCTTTTTCCTGCTCTGAATGTCAGAAATGCTTTACCCTGAAATCAAACCTCTTAGCTCACCAGAGGACTCACACAGGAGAGAAGTCGTTTTCTTGCTCTGAATGTGAGAAGTCCTTCAGAACTCAAATCAAGTTGAACATTCATCTCCGGATTCACACAGGAGAGAAGCCGTATAAATGCACGGAATGTGACAAATGCTTCGCACAGGAGGGAAATCTTACTCAGCATCAGAGAGCTCACACAGGAGAAAAGCCATTTAAATGTACAGAATGTGATAAATGCTTCACACATCATGCAAATTTTACTCAGCATCAGATAACTCACACAGGAGAAAAGTCATTTAAATGTAAGGAATGTGATAAATGTTTCTCACAGAAGATAGCTCTTACTCGGCATCAGAGAACTCACACAGGAGAAAAGCCATTTAGTTGCTCAGAATGTGTCAAGAGCTTCTCACGCCAGTCATCTCTGAGAAGTCATCAGAAGATACATGAGAGTGGATGTGAGCCTGTAAACTAATTTCAATGAACATATTTGTTATAATATCACAGGATCAGGATTTTTAATTATAAAAGTTTCATTAACATATCCATTTCTGAAGCTTATGTAACTTCACAGAACGTGGATACACAGAAAGTACATGTTTTTTTTAGTGATTTATTATAAATACTGCAGATAAAGTGAACTTTGATCAGCTACTATACGAAAACCTGTATAAAAAAAAAAGAGAGAAGAAAGCACCGCTATGGTGCAATACCTTTAATTCAGTTTGCAAATGAAATGCACGTACAAGATTGCATACATTTGCAAGCATATCTCTGGAAAGGAGAAAAACAAGGATGTTGGCCAGCCTCCCTACATGTTTGTGCACTACACTGGTAGCTGGACTGAGCACCTGCCATTCAGTTAGTACTTTTGAAAATAAAGAAAAACATACAAATTTAACAGATCTGACGGGTGTGGGACTAATCCATTCCCTTATAGGGGATTTTTATGGTTTTCTTTATTTTCAAAAGTACTAACTGAATGGCAGGTGCTCAGCCCAGCTACCAATGAAGTACACAAACATGTAGGGAGGCTGGCCAACATTCTTGTTTATCTTCTTTCCAGGGAATGCTTTTGTAAAGAATAAAGGAAATACTTAGAATCCCACATGAGGAGATTAAATAGTCCAAAACCTGTCAGATCTGTCAGATTTGAATTACCTACTGCTAGCGACAGCTATTGTACTTCTTATAAGTATAAGTAAAGTATGTGTTTACTTTAAATCTAACTTTTGGCGATAGTGGTCCTTTTAAGTAAATGTCCTTTATGTAAAAGATCTATAAATGTATTTTTCAATCTTACATGAATTGAACGTTATTATTCATATATTTCTATATTTGTGGGAAGTGTGTGGACAATCGGTTTAACCAGTTGTGGTTCTTGGATGCAAATTTCTTTCCAAATTTGACCCATTGTAGGTTTCTGGACATGAGACTTACATGCAGCACTAAAATCTGCTGCCGTTGCGAACGTGCGCATGCATGCGTGCGCCCGTCACTCGTGCATCTGCTCGTGCACTAATCCCATTGTGAATGACTGCTGCTAGCAGCAGTCATTCACATAAAGTTACAAAAAAAAAATCCAATTTAATGTGACAGTGTAAAATAATAAAATAAAGTGCTTTTTTATGAACGAATTAACCCTATACTTGGCCTTAAGATTTGTAGACACCTGACATGTCTGCTGTTTATAGCGATCGGATGCGATCACTATGGCGACAGCTCGGGGGAACCAATGCTGTATAGATGCACTGAAATGTTGTTGCCTAGCAATGCATCTATACAGCACTGGGGTACCCATATTGTGTGCCCTAGCAATCGCATGGAACCTCTACAGACGCACAGGCTGGCGATAATGGTGCGCTACATGCCCGACTAGCGATGAAATATGGCACGTATGGTATCAATGCAACCTGGACAAGCCAAATAAAGTACTTTGAGGTGTTTTAAAGCTCTGGCACTTGTCATGCAAAAGTCAGGAGGGTGGAAACACGAAAACAAATTGTAATTTTTTTGTTTACATTTAATTTTTCTCAATTAATTTCCTGTGAAATTAAATACTTCAAAAAAAATATTACGCTAAGAAAGCCTGGAATGGCCTAAAAAACAATATATGTATCACTTTGACGGCATAGGTAATAACAAGTTATTGCTGTATCAAAAGCGACACCGCCAATATGCAACATTGTCAGGAACCTTAAGGGGTAAAAACCCCGGAATCTGAAGTGGTTTAGAAAATGATGTCATTTTACAGTTATTTTTTTCTTTCGTCGTCCCTACTTGACTAATGGTGGTGGGCGTAGTTAAAATAGTTTGCATGTATGTGATTTTATCTGCTCATTGATTGATGTGTTTATGTGTTTTAAGTTTAATTCAATAAAATCTGTAATTTATTTAGTATTTTACTGAGCTGGAAATCGTTTGCATTGTTATTCTATGAAATGGGCCTTAAGACTGATTGCCAAAGCATTGTCTTTTAAAAATACACCAAAACATGGTTCACCAAAATAAAATGGTTTATCCCATTTAATCAATCAAAAGAGCATACAAAAATGTTTTAGAACAGAAGACTGAGCATCTGAGGAAGAGAGAGCAGCCCAAACCCTTGTGCCAGTCTTCCTGTTCATTCTTTTCATTGAAAAATTGTGATAGCCCCAGTTTTCAGTTTTTTTCACTGGGATATCTGGGTGTGGTGGTACAAGGGTGCTGCTTGGCCCAGGAGAATCAAGCAGGTGTGCACCCACAGCAGGTGAAGAAGATAATTTTGGCTCGCACTGCCCAGCACTGCACCTGACCTGGGGGCTGCCATAGACATAATGTTGTTATGTCTATGTCCACGCAAGGATAATTCAGTGAACTGATGATCGCTGGACCCCAAATTAGTTACTACGACTCAGAGGGGGAATAGTAATTAATGCCACCCAGACTTTGTGCGGCAGCAGGGTAAGCTGTCATTTGGCTCACCCTGCGCCAAAAAGTTTGGGTGGCAAAACGTCATGTATGCCACAGCAGGGGCCTCCTGTGCTGCCATTATTGCTCTGTTTGCTATTTATAGGGCTGCTGCTGCCTCCCCATCATTCATACACAGACCTCAGATCGGCGGTAATGTGAACAGAGGGAAAAGCAGCGCAGTGGAAGTGAGGTCATTGCTCATGTCCTGCATTTGAAGTGTGTCACACGGTTCCTGTGTGTTGCATCACTTTGGGTCATGGCTGATCTGCAGGTCTGCGAGTGTTGGGGAAAGGGAGGTTGCAGGAGCCTAGAAATCCCCACTGAGCCACTGACCCCAATGTATGGGGATGGGGATGGGTGGAAGGACACCTTTGGCTACCTATTTATTTATTATTTATTTGTGTATATATATAATGCCAACATATTACACAGCGATGTACAGAGTATATTGTCTTGTCGCTAATTGTTTCTAAGGTAGACTCACAATCTAGTCTCTACCATAGACATGTCGCTGTATGTATTGTGTAGTGCATGTATCATAGTCTAGGGTCAATTTAGGGGGAAGCCAATAAACTAATCTGTATGATTTGGGATGTGAGAGGAAAACAGAGTGCCTGGAGGAAACCCACACAGACACAGGGACCCCTGGCTTGGATTCAAACCAGTGACCCAGCGCTGCAAGGCGAAAACATTAACCACTACGCCACCATGCTACCTATACTGGAAGTGACTATATATGCTGGGGGGTGCAACTCTGACTACCTACCTATACTGAAGGGCTACCTATAGGGGAGGGGGCATCATTGGCCACCCATTACAGGGGAAGGGCAGCACGGTGGCACAGTGGTTAGCGCTCTCACCTTGCAGCACTGGGTCTCTGGTTCAAATCCCAGCCAGGTAAAACATCTGCAAGGAGTTTGTATGTTCTCCTCGTGTCTGCATGGGTTTCCTACAGGCACTCTGGTTTCCTCCCACATCCCCAAAACATAGGCTTCTCCCTAAATTGGCCCTAGACTATGATACATGCACTACACAATATGTATGTATCATGTAGTGCATGTATCATAGTCTAGGGATTAACTTGTGAGCCCCTCTGAGGGACAGTTAGTGACGAGACAATATACGTATATATATATATACACACACACACACACACACGCACACACACACATATATATGTTTCTAATATAATATATAATTCCTAGCAAAGGTACGATGGACACTTGTGTCCAATTGATTTTACAGTAGCCCCTTCTGTACCACAGTGCCGGGCACAGAGGGTGTAATTTCATCTGGAAAGCTGCACACTATAGTAACATAATACACATCATGTGGGTCAAGTGATGTTAGGAAGATTGCATTGCATATTTACATTCACAGCTATGGTACTGACACTGGGAGAGAACACATTTATATCAAAATAGTGCATTCAAAAATATTTAAAACATCACAAGTTTGGGTAACCAATAAAGCACTTAATACTCACCGAATTTTTGGTGTATAAGATGCTCTGGAATTTAAGATACGCCTAGGGAAAAAAACAGGAAATAACAATATACTAAACCTGGTGCGTCCATGTTCCAGGAGCGTCTTGTGGATGTTTTCCCCCAATTATTGTGTCCTTCAGTGTCAGGCAGCCTATTAGGCCAATCAAAGTGCGGGGATTACGTCCTTTAAAGTGACTGGACCTGAAGGGGCAAAGGGCTGGATGAGTAGGGTGCCCGTTATTGGCACATAGTGGGTGTAAAGTTACTAGCACTTGCTATACTGCACTGCAGCAGCACAGTGTGCGTTCCTGTCACTGGGGTTAATTACGCATGCTGCGCGGCCACTAGCGCTTGTAACATGCAGAATCTTCACATTAATGCACGCTGAGGAAATAGCAGAGTAACAGGAGGCTTCTCATGCTATTTCTGTTAGTGAATCAACCCCCATCTGTGTCTATTATGATGATAAAAAAAAAAAAAAAATAAACATATAACCATAACAGTAAACTCCATAGTGTTATCAGACCCATCATACATGCTCATGATATATTGACTATGCTCCCAGCTCTGCATTTTGACTCCTAGAACCAGTGGTGCTCATCTGGATTCCAGATATCCGAACTACCCAGATAATCCATACTTTTTCCACTATCCTATTCTGGCTTTCTTTGCAAATCTGAATAGCTCAAAAATTTGTATTGAAAAAATTGTATTCAAGATAAGAAAGTAGTGCAAAATACATCATACAAAGTTATACACAACTGAGACAAAGGTATAGAGCAAATGCACAATGGTCACTCAGTGACAGTAACCCTCAAGCTGCATCTACATAAAGCTATGATTACTATAAGTTATGCAGCATACAAATGGAGAAGCATAAGATCAGACTGCCAAACTGCATCATCGCAGTAAAGTATGCAAAGAGTTCGACACTGAATGAATAGTGGTGGAAAGTCCATTACCCTGACAGCGCCATTTCGGACCTATAGTCCTTCGTCAGAGGGTGGTGTAAGAATGGCTTCCTGTGCCTGCTACAGTACAATCCAGCTTCCAACATTGTTTAAATACACTTGTCTAATCAGTGACACCCGCACTGGACACTGGGGCTGGCCCTAATGATGCGAATGACCTCACGCCGCGGCATCATGACATCACTTCCGGTTCCGGCGGGCGCCGCTCAGAGCTGCCAGCCAGGAGGGGAAAGCAAGCCAACACCTCAATGGCCGCAGCATCTGCGCATTGCGGTGCTTGCCACCAAGGCTGAGAAGAGCAAAATAGCAAAAAGAGCAGCATATATCAGTGGGTCCAGGAGGTGGAATTGTCATTGCAGTGTCCAGTTGAATCACTATAAAAAAGAATAAAAACACCAGGACTTAGTGAAGCAGCATAAATAGGAAAAAATACCAAAATCCTTTGGTCAGAAAAACTGTTAAAACCACCAATTTAAACATAAATCAGAGAGCACAACACATGCGCCCCTAAGTCAACACTAAATCAACGGAGAAAGAGGGATAAATCAGCATCTTCATTCATCCCCTTTGGTGAAATGCTGTTGAGCTTGTACATCCAGTATAGCTCATGCTGGAGAAGTTTTTATTCTATGTTTCCTCCCCTGTAGGGGGGATGCACCACCTCTACCACCCTGTACCTCAACTGAGTGACATTATGACCTGCTGTCATAAAATGTCTTGCAACAGGCGAGTCAGCGTCACTGCAGCGAATGTTGCTGCAGTGCTCACTGATTCTTACATGTATCTCCCTTGTGGTCTGCCCCACATAGAGCTGACCACAAGGGCTTAGAAGGCAGAATATCACATTTTTTGTAGAACAATTGGCAAAGCCATATAAAGAAATCCGTGCTCCCGTACGCGGGTGAGGAAACGACTCACCCCGGTGCACATAACTACATTGGGCACAATGTCCACATAGGAACATTCCTCTCGGTTTAGGTAAATCGGAAAGCCAATTACCCTGTGTGACGGGTGGAGAGCTTTTACTCCTAGCGTGAACCAATGAGTCGCAAAGATTCCTCGACCGTCGGAATACACAGATCGGTTGTTTTAGAAAAATGTGAGAAAGGGAAGAGTCACTGCCCAAGACATGCCAGTGTTGTCTCACAATTCTTTGTGCCTGTAAAGAAAGCGGAGAATATGTCAAAACCATGAGGATGCGTGACTGTTCTCTCCTGGGATTGAACTGTAACAAAGAGGACCTATCATGGCTAGCTGCTTGTTACAAGGCCCTGTTAAGAGTGTCATGGTCATAAGGAATTGGCCATAGGGGTGCCCCTTCTTTAGTCTCTGGGGGTGGTAGCTTCTGGCAAACAAGTATGTGTTTCTATCTGTTGGTTTCCTATAAGGGGCAGTATGCAGATTCCCCTCCCTCATCTGGACCAAGACGTCCAAGAAATGGACCTCTGTGGTACTGTACTCCAGACTGAAAGTAATGCTCGGGAAACAATGGTCCAAGTCATCTTTGAAGGAAATTATACTCGTTTCAGAGCCTGTCCAGATAAAGAAGATGTCATCTATGTACCTCAGCCACCACAAAGACTGACTGAGGTACATAGTATGGGAATAGACAAAAGTTGACTCAAAAGAATTAATAAATAAATTAGCATAGCTGGGGCCACATTGCTCCCCATAGCTGTGCCTCGCTGTTGCTGATAAGACACATCTTCAAAGCAAAAATAGTTTCTCGTCAGAACCATGTTTAACAACTCCAGAAGGAAACTGGAGAGTTCAGGAGATAGCGACATATTCGTAAGTACATCACGCGTCACTTTGATGCCATCAGAATGGGGAATGGAAGTGTAGAGTCTGGTGACATCCATAGTGCAGAGGAGAACAGGAGTATGGAAAGAACCAAACCCGGAAATGTTGGAAAGAAAATCAGTGGTGTCAAGCAAAAAAGACCGCATCCCAGAGACCCTGAGCCTGAGGTCAAGAAAAATAGCAAGTGATTGGAAGATAGAACCAGTGCCTGCCACTATCGGTCTACCTGGGGGGTTAACCATAGATTTGTGAATTTTGGGGAGAACATAAAACAGTGGGATAAGAGGAAATGGAGTCAAAAGAAAGTCGTGGATCTGTTGTGTAATGATGCCAACCTGGAGAGCTGAGTGATCATAGTGTCAACCTCCTTCTTAATGGTCGAAGTTGGATTGCCTGTAAGTTTAAGATAAACATCAGTACCATGGAGTTGACATAACACCTCTCTCCTATAGCTCACTCTATCCATGATCACGGTAGCTCCACCCTTGTAGGCCGGCTTCACCACCAGCTCAGGATCTGCACATAATGATCGGAGTGCTTGTTGCTCTGTAGCTGAAAGATTGGTGTGAGATTGGTGGCTCAGATCATGTTTGACCAAATTAATAAAAGTCTCAACTGCATGGGAGGTAGTGGGTGGAAGCCACTTACTTTTTGCATGGCACATTGATCTCAGATGGCAAGGGACTTGTAGTAGAAGAGGTAGGACGGGAGGCCGATTCTTGTCCACTAAAAAATGCTTTAATTCGTAAGGTCCTAAAAAAAGTTAAACAGGTCACAGTCAAGTTCCAGACGGCTACCTTGATGGGTGGGAAAAAACCCTCAACCCCGTCTCAATACCTTTTTCTCAGTGTCATTTAGTGTCCGAGAGGATAAATTCACAATTAGGTTCTCCCCTGTGTCTGGCTCCTCGTGACCATCTGCCCGTTTCCTCCCTCTCCTCGTCTTTTTCCTTTTCTTCCTTTGCCCTTGGGGCGAGGCCCTAAAAATCTGATGAGCCAGTGGAGCCTTTACCCGAGCTATCTGAGGAAGGGTTACCCTAAGGATCCCACTGATATATGCTGCTCTTTTTGCTATAGACTATGTTGCTCTTCTCAGCCTGGCCGACGAGCGCCACAATGCACAGATGCTGCGGCCATTGAGGGGTTGGCTCGTTTTCCCCTCCTGGCTGGCAGCTCTGAGCAGCACCCGCCGGAACCGGAAGTGATGTCATGATGCCACTGTGATGATGCAGTTTGGCAGTCTGATCTTATGCTTCTCCATTTGTATGCTGCATAACTCATTGTGACCATAGCTTTATGTAGAAGCAGCTTGTGGGTTACTGTCACTGAGTGACCATTGTGCATTTGCTGTATACCTTTGTCTCAGTTGTGTATAACTTTGTATGATGTATTTTGCACTACTTTGTTATCTTGAATACAAATTTTTCAATACACATTTTTGAGCATTATAAAGCCTGGTGTGTGAGTCATTTTCTATGTTTATAGTATGTGTAGGGCTTTTAAAGTTCAAAATACTGCATATGTGCTATAGTTGCAACCCAAATGTTGCCTATGTGCTAGTTGATTGTTCTGGGAGTGCAGACCTTCTTGTAACTAGAGTGGCTTACCACCCTTTACCACCACCACCACAACCTCCTGGCTCCTCTTGATTAACTATTACTAAGCAGCCTGGTTCGCAATTTTTTTACAGTCGAGGTACCACCAACACTACGTGCCACGTACATGTGCCATGTGCCACGTACATGTGCCACATGCCATGTCCAGCATGCTCCTGGCACACGTTACACCTGCTGCTGATGCATTGCCCTGCTCCTGCTGCCTGTGCCTCTCCCACCACCAAGTCAACATTTACCACCCAAAGAAAGCCTAATTAGTGATGTTAAAAGCAAGATATAGATCAATTAATTGTTATAATTAGTGATAAAATTATTGGCGAATGAATGGGAGGTGAAAATTGTTCGGATGCATAAGGTTAAAAAACGACTGAAAGCTGAAGTGCTTAATAATCTTAATTAACCATAAATACTTACATTTCTTAATTCACATGGCAGTATCCTCAGAAATGATCCAGTGCCACAGGCGTTACAATAGGGGATGCGATCTCTGCCCCCGCGGGGGCGCTGGGGCCCTCCTAGGGCCCGCTCAGGGACTTTTGGGGGGCAGGAGGGGTTGAAACATAAGAGGAGAGCGTGGCCGCAGATCAGTGGGGAGAGGGGACATTCCCCCCCCCCCCTCACCTCGGGCTCTCCTCTCAGCGCTCCCCTCCTGCAATCAATCATTAGTGGCAGTGGGCGGTGGCAGGCTGAATACATACCTCCTTAGCACCGGAGGTTCCCATCAGTAAGTGCTTCATGTTACTTCCTGTGTAAACAGGAAGTAGCATGAAGCTATTAAAGATCGGAGACCTCCTGGTATGTGTTCAGCCTGCCACCGCCCATTGCCACTAATAATTGATTGCAGGAGAGGAATGCTGAGAGGAGAGCCCGAGGTGAGGGAGGGGGGGGGGAATGTCCCCCCCCCCCCACCAATCTGCGGCCACGCTCTGCTCTTATGTTGTGACCCCTCCTGTCCCCCAAATGTCCCTGAGCAGGCCCTAGGGGAGGGGGGGAGCCAGATTTTTTTTGCAGGGGGGCACGAGGATTTCTAGTTATGCCCCTGTCCAGTGCAATATCCTTTTGATACCCAATGAATGACAGAGAATCCCTGCCCTGATGATCGATGGACAGTACCACACACATTGATCCCATTCCCAGCCCTGGACTTGCTATACTAAGTATGGCAAGCCCCAGAGCAATGACATTCTGAGTTATGCTGCAGAATGTCACTTTGAAATATTCAAAATCGATATTCTCAAAAACTACAAGGTCTTTTTGAAAGATGTTGTTTCCTTTTGTTCTCACAGTTCTCCACATTTAACAGGAATGCACGGAGTGGTATATCACACTGCGTGCACTCACGTAGGTGGGTGGGTGCACTGAACACAACAGCTATGTATATGCAGTAATGAGGTGGGTTTACTGAACACAACAGCAAGGTATATGCTGTGATGAGGTGAATTCACTCAATACAAAAGGTAGGTATATGCAGTGATGAGGTGGGTTCACTGAACACAAAAGGTAGGTATATGCAGTGATGAGGTGGGTTCACTGAACACAACAGCTAGGTATATGCAGTGATGAGGTGGGTTCACTGAACACAACAGCTAGGTATATGCTGTGATGAGGTGGGTTCACTGAACACAAAAGCTAGGTATATTCTGTGATGAGGTGGGTTCACTGAACACAACAGCTAGGTATATGCAGTGATGAGGTGGGTTCACTGAACACAACAGCAAGGTATATGCTGTGATGAGGTGGATTCACTCAACACAAAAGGTAGGTATATGCAGTGATGAGGTGGGTTCACTGAACACAAAAGGTAGGTATATGCAGTGATGAGGTGGGTTCACTGAACACAACAGCTAGGTATATGCAGTGATGAGGTGGGTTCACTGAACACAACAGCTAGGTATATGCTGTGATGAGGTGGGTTCACTGAACACAAAAGCTAGGTATATGCTGTGATGAGGTGGGTTCACTGAACACAACAGCTAGGTATATGCAGTGATGAGGTGGGTTCACTGAACACAACAGCTAGGTATATGCTGTGATGAGGTGGGTTCACTGAACACAACAGCTAGGTATATGCAGTGATGAGGTGGGTTCACTAAACACAAAAGGTAGGTATATGCAGTGACGAGGTGGGTTCACTCAACACAAAATGTAGGTATATGCAGTGATGAGGTGGGTTCACTGAACACAAAAGGTAGGTATATGCAGTGATGAGGTGGGTTCACTGAACACAACAGCTAGGTATATGCAGTGATGAGGTGGGTTCACTGAACACAACAGCTAGGTATATGCTGTGATGAGGTGGGTTCACTGAACACAAAAGCTAGGTATATGCTGTGATGAGGTGGGTTCACTGAACACAACAGCTAGGTATATGCAGTGATGAGGTGGGTTCACTGAACACAACAGCAAGGTATATGCTGTGATGAGGTGGATTCACTCAACACAAAAGGTAGGTATATGCAGTGATGAGGTGGGTTCACTGAACACAAAAGGTAGGTATATGCAGTGATGAGGTGGGTTGACTGAACACAACAGCTAGGTATATGCAGTGATGAGGTGGGTTCACTGAACACAACAGCTAAGTATATGCTGTGATGAGGTGGGTTCACTGAACACAACAGCTAGGTATATGCTGTGATGAGGTGGGTTCACTGAACACAACAGCTAGGTATATGCTGTGATGAGGTGGGTTCACTGAACACAACAGCTAGGTATATGCTGTGATGAGGTGGGTTCACTGAACACAACAGCTAGGTATATGCAGTGATGAGGTGGGTTCACTAAACACAAAAGGTAGGTATATGCAGTGATAAGGTGGGTTCACTCAACACAAAAGGTAGGTATATGCAGTGATGAGGTGGGTTCACTGAACACAAAAGGTAGGTATATGCAGTGATGAGGTGGGTTCACTGAACACAACAGGTAGGTATATGCAGTGATGAGGTGGGTTCACTGAACACAAAAGCTAGGCATATGCTGTGATGAGGTGGGTTCACTGAACACAACAGCTAGGTATATGCAGTGATGAGGTGGGTTCACTGAACACAACAGCAAGGTATATGCTGTGATGAGGTGGATTCACTCAACACAAAAGGTAGGTATATGCAGTGATGAGGTGGGTTCACTGAACACAAAAGGTAGGTATATGCAGTGATGAGGTGGGTTCACTGAACACAACAGCTAGGTATATGCAGTGATGAGGTGGGTTCACTGAACACAACAGCTAGGTATATGCTGTGATGAGGTGGGTTCACTGAACACAACAGCTAGGTATATGCTGTGATGAGGTGGGTTCACTGAACACAACAGCTAGGTATATGCAGTGATGAGGTGGGTTTACTGAACACAACAGCTAGTTATATGCTGTGATGAGGTGGGTTCACTGAACACAACAGCTAGGTATATGCTGTGATGAGGTGGGTTCACTAAACACAAAAGGTAGGTATATGCAGTGATGAGGTGGGTTCACTCAACACAAAAGGTAGGTATATGCAGTGATGAGGTGGGTTCACTGAACACAAAAGGTAGGTATATGCAGTGATGAGGTGGGTTCACTGAACACAACAGGTAGGTATATGCAGTGATGAGGTGGGTTCACTGAACACAACAGCTAGGTATATGCAGTGATGAGGTGGGTTCACTGAACACAACAGCTAGGTATATGCTGTGATGAGGTGAGTTCACTCAACACAACAGCTAGGTATATGCAGTGATGAGGTGGGTTCACTGAACACAACAGCTAGGTATATGCAGTGATGAGGTGGGTTCACTGAACACAACAGCTAGGTATATGCTGTGATGAGGTGGGTTCACTGAACACAAAAGCTAGGTATATGCTGTGATGAGGTGGTTTCACTGAACACAACAGCTAGGTATATGCAGTGATGAGGTGGGTTCACTGAACACAACAGCAAGGTATATGCTGTGATGAGGTGGATTCACTCAACACAAAAGGTAGGTATATGCAGTGATGAGGTGGGTTCACTGAACACAAAAGGTAGGTATATGCAGTGATGAGGTGGGTTCACTGAACACAACAGCAAGGTATATGCTGTGATGAGGTGGATTCACTCAAAACAAAAGGTAGGTATATGCAGTGATGAGGTGGGTTCACTTAACACAACAGCTAGGTATATGCTGTGATGAGGTGGGTTCACTGAACACAACAGCTAGGTATATGCAGTGATGAGGTGGGTTCACTGAACACAACAGCTAGGTATATGCTGTGATGAGGTGGGTTCACTGAACACAACAGCTAGGTATATGCAGTGATGAGGTGGGTTCACTAAACACAAAAGGTAGGTATATGCAGTTATGAGGTGGGTTCACTGAACACAAAAGGTAGGTATATGCAGTGATGAGGTGGGTTCACTGAACACAACAGCTAGGTATATGCAGTGATGAGGTGGGTTCACTGAACACAACAGCTAGGTATATGCTGTGATGAGGTGAGTTCACTCAACACAACAGCTAGGTATATGCAGTGATGAGGTGGGTTCACTGAACACAACAGCAAGGTATATGCTGTGATGAGGTGGGTTCACTCAACACAAAAGGTAGGTATATGCAGTGATGAGGTGGGTTCACTGAACACAAAAGGTAGGTATATGCAGTGATGAGGTGGGTTCACTGAACACAACAGCTAGGTATATGCAGTGATGAGGTGGGTTCACTGAACACAACAGCTAGGTATATGCTGTGATGAGGTGAGTTCACTCAACACAACAGCTAGGTATATGCAGTGATGAGGTGGGTTCACTGAACACAACAGCTAGGTATATGCAGTGATGAGGTGGGTTCACTGAACACAACAGCTAGGTATATGCTGTGATGAGGTGGGTTCACTGAACACAAAAGCTAGGTATATGCTGTGATGAGGTGGTTTCACTGAACACAACAGCTAGGTATATGCAGTGATGAGGTGGGTTCACTGAACACAACAGCAAGGTATATGCTGTGATGAGGTGGATTCACTCAACACAAAAGGTAGGTATATGCAGTGATGAGGTGGGTTCACTGAACACAACAGCAAGGTATATGCAGTGATGAGGTGGGTTCACTAAACACAAAAGGTAGGTATATGCAGTTATGAGGTGGGTTCACTCAACACAAAAGGTAGGTATATGCAGTGATGAGGTGGGTTCACTGAACACAACAGCTAGGTATATGCAGTGATGAGGTGGGTTCACTGAACACAACAGCTAGGTATATGCTGTGATGAGGTGAGTTCACTCAACACAACAGCTAGGTATATGCAGTGATGAGGTGGGTTCACTGAACACAACATCTAGGTATATGCTGTGATTAGGTGGGTTCACTCAACACAAAAAGTAGGTATATGCAGTGATGAGGTGGGTTCACTGAACACAACAACTAGGTATATGCAGTGATGAGGCGGGTTTACTGAACACAACAGCTAAGTTGGTATATGCAGTGATGAGGTAGGCTCACTGAACATAACGTATACACAAAAAACACACAGCGCTTAGGATATTTGTGATCAACCACTACCAATATGGTTTACAGACAAATGAATGCACATATATTTAAATCAATATGATTAAATAAACCGGCCAATGTGGTGTATATTTTTTCAAAATGCAAAAGTCTAGGGAGTTGTGACCAAAAATCATACAAAGGACCTAGTAAAAAAAAAGGTGCGCTGCTGTTCCTAGGAATGAGTCAATTCCCCCTCTCAAACATATACTCAAAGTCAGCCAAGCGCTTCCTTCATGTGCTATATGACCTCCTCCTTTAGCACACTGCCATGGTCCACTACACCTCCAGCAGGGTCACCCTGTGTGATCCGAACTCACCAAATATGGTGGGCCATATATTACAGTGGCCTTTCACAGTTCTGGGGCATTAACAGGCTCCCCATGCCCTCGAATTCTCCTCTTCTTAACCACTTGCCGACCGCACGCTTATACCGTGCGTCGGCAAAGTGGCAGCTGCAGGACGAGCGACGCAGTATTGCGTCGCCAGCTGCAGGCTGATTAATCAGGAAGCAGCCGCTCGTGCGAGCGGCTGCTTCCTGTTAATTCACGGCGGGGGGCTCCGTGAATAGCCTGCGGGCCGCCGATGGCGGCTCGCAGGCTAAATGTAAACACAAGCGGAAATAATCCGCTTTGTTTACATTTGTACGGCGCTGCTGCGCAGCAGCGCCGTAAGGCAGATCGGCGATCCCCGGCCAATCAGCGGCCGGGGATCGCCGCCATGTGACAGACCACATCCTGTCACTGGCTGCACAGGACGGATAGCGTCCTGTGCAGCCCAGATCTCCCGGGGGAGCAGGTAGGAGAGGGAGGGGGGAGAATGTCGCCGCGGAGGGGGGCTTTGAGGTGCCCCCCCCCCCGCAACATGCCACCAGCAGGAGCGATCAGACCCCCCCTGCACATCATCCCCATAGGGGGGAAAAAAGGGGGGCGATCTGATCGCTCTGTGTGCACCCTGATCTGTGCTGGGGGCTGCAGAGCCCACCCAGCACAGATCATAACAAACAGCGCTGGTCCTTAAGGGGGGGTAAAGGGTGGGTCCTCAAGTGGTTAAAACACCATCAGCCCACTTTTCTTCAATAATCAGCAGCATAAATTTCCACAGGCATATACCTCAATGACAATAAAACGCTTTCATTGTGCAGTATAGTTAAAAACAGTGTACTTTATTCTGATGTTACACTCACATTTAGCAGGATTTGGTCAGGCATGTGGAGTTACTAACGGGCTCCCCCCCGTGCGGCCTCCCGGGCTGACCGCCGTGTTGCTGTTAACCAGGGTGCGCGTTCGCTTCCACAGCCAGCCTCCCTCCGCTAGACGCGAGACTTCTTCCACATGTTGCTCCTCCCAACTAGTTGGAGGAAGGATGGAGCTTTCATGCGGTATTACGCTTATATGCAGTGCCCTCAGCTCCGCCCCGCCAGACGCATCCCCTCCGTGTCACGCGTCCCAGAGCCCGGAAGCCCACACTATCCACCATAAAACTTTATTAGTATAAAAGCTACTCCATTACAAAATTATTATATCACATTTAAAAAATTAAGTAAAATTACATATATTCACAAAAATACATTCTTATCAGTACATCACAATAAAACTAACATTGTCATCATGAAGTTTGACATTATATTCAACATACAGCCAGACGTGGTGAGCAGGACATCCACTACCAATTCAAAGTTGGTCCAATCATTATTAATTTCTTATATATTCCCATTAATTACATCCACCCCCTTCTTATTACCCTTATTAATTTAAATGGCATTTATCCCCATGCATGCTTAGGGGTGGGGAGTTCATGAAATAGGGATTCCTCTTGGAGTGTGTTTTGGACTGGGGGGCTGGACTCCAGGTTTTGCCATTTAAATTAATAAGGGTAATAAGAAGGGGGTGGATGTAATTAATGGGAATATATAAGAAATTAATAATGATTGGACTAACTTAGATTGGTAGTGGATGTCCTGCTCACCATGTCTGGCTGTATGTTGAATATAATGTCAAACTTCATGATGACATATTATGATGTACTGATAAGAATGTATTTTTGTGAATAAATGTAATTTTAATTGATTTTTATTGTGGTATAATAATTTTGTAATGGAGTAGCTTTTGTACTAATAAAGTTTTATGGTGGATAGTGTGGGCTTCCGGGCTCCGGGACGCATGACATGGAGGGGATGCGTCTGGTGGGGCGGGGCTGAGCGCACTGCATATAAGCGTAATACCGCATGAAGGCTCCATCCCCTGAATGAGTCGTGTGACCGTGACAAAACTAGTTGGGAGGAGCCACATGCGGAAGAAGTCTCGTGTCTAGCGGAGGGAGGCTGGCGGTGGAAGCGAACGCGCACCCTGGTTAACAACAACATGGCGGTCAGCCCGGGAGGCCGCACGGGGGGGGAGCTCGTTAGTAACTCCACATGCCTGACCAAATCCTGCTAAATGTGAGTGTAACATCAGAATAAAGTACACTGTTTTTAACTATACTGCGCAATGAAAGTGTTTTATTGTCATTGAGGTATATGCCTGTGGAAATTTATGCTGCTGATTATTGAAGAAAAGTGGGCTGATGGTGTTTTAAGAAGAGGAGAATTTGAGGGTGTGGGGAGCCTGTTAATGCCCCACAAGTGTGAAAGGCCACTGTAATATATGGCCCACCATATTTGGTGAGTTCGGATCACACAGGGTGACCCTGGTGGAGGTGTAGTGGACCATGGCAGTGTGCTAAAAGAGGAGGTCATATAGCACATGAAGGAAGCGCTTGGCTGACTTTGAGTATATCACTGAACATAACAGCTAGGTATATGCAGTGATCAGGTGGGTTCACTCAACACAAAGCTAGGTATATGCAGTGATGAGGTGGGTTCACTAAACACAACAGGTACTAGGTATATGCAGTGATGGGTATTACAATGTGCACCTGCTGTCACACACATAGGTAGCCACTGAATGTGCTGGGCCTGGTAGTGACACACACAGTATGAATTAGCAAGGCTGTCTATGCAACACAAGTGTCAGTGGGACACACAGAAAAAAAAATTGATCACAAGAACAAGATTAGCTCTCAAAAGAGCGGTTGTGGGGTGCTATTTTAGCAATAAGAATCATCCAGGAGCAAGCTTTCAAGCCTATAACAGCCTAACTAATCTTTCCCTATGAGAGTCTGCCAGCAACTGTCCCTTCTCTCACTATTGCAGGCACACGAGTGAGTGTAATGGCTGGCGGAGCCTGCCTTATACAGTATAAGGGGGGGAGTGGCTCCAGGAGAGAGTGTAGCCTGATTGGCTACAATGTGCTTGCTGACTGTAATTTACAAAGTTGACCCTAATGGTGCACTATGGGGGCGAACCGAACTTCTGGAAAAGTTTGCGTTACATGGCGAACACGACCCACCGTAAGTTCGCCTGGAACCGTTCGCCAGCGAACCGTTCGGGCCATCTCTAGTTTGAAGATCATGGATTATGGCATTAATATTGAGGTGTGAGATAACTGTATGAGATGATTCCAAGCACATATTTTATACCTTATCCAATTTAGTCAATTGAGCTCTAGACTGATATGTAAGTTTATAAAGTCGTAGCTGGCATTTCCCACATTAATCCAATCACATAATGTAGGGGTAGGGAAGACTGTTTCCATCTTGACTTTCTTGCATAGAATAGTATGATCCTAATAAGCACCATTTTATACCACAGGCAATATCTCCCAGCATGCCTAGCATGTAGACTTTAATGGGTACCTGAGGCGACGTGTGACATGATAAGATAAACATGTGTATGTACAGTGCAAAACATATTAATAACAAGGCTGTTTTCATTTCTTTTATTTTGCTGCTGGAGGGCTAGTTCACAGAGCTCAGTTGTGTTCCAGAATAAATCTGTCAGCTCACTGCCCATACAATTCTATGAGGCTGTTCACAGAACTGCGTTGTAACAGATCATGTTATTCTGATTTTAGTTTTTTATACCAAAGCCCCCATACATGCTTGAATCACCAAATATGAAGGGTATGCTAAGGAGAATTACGGGAACAAGAGGAAGAAAAACATATTTTTTTTCAAAAAGAACTTGTAGTTTTTGAGAGTATTGATTTGAATACTTCAAAACAAAAAAATGTTTTTAAAGTCAGCAAAACAACATTCATTTTGCAGCAGAATTCAGAATGTCATTGCTCTGGGGCTTGCCATACTTAGTATAGCAAATCCAGGGCTGGGAATGGGATAGACGTATGTGGCCCTGTCTGTCAGTCATCAAGGCAGGAATTAATGCATCTCCGTCGTTCGTCGGGTATCGAGAGGATATGACACTGGATCGTTTCTGTGGATACTGTCAAGTGAATAATGAAAAGAAAGTTATGGTTAATTAAGTTCATTAAAGGGCTTTTTAATGGTTGCCTTTTTACTTCATATTAAGTCTTTGTGAAAATGTTCAGAGTGTGGGAAATGTTTTGGCGATAAAGGAAACCTTGTCAAACATGAGAGAACTCACACTGGTGAGAAACCACATTCATGTGCTGAGTGGGGGAAATGGTTTGCACAGAAATCCCAACTTGTTACACATGAGAGATCTCACACTACTGAGAATCCCTTTTTTGTGCTAAGTGTGGGAAATGGTTTGCTCACAAATCAGAGCTTGTTTCACTTGGCGGCTTTCACACTGGGAATACACCCTTTTCATGTTCTGAGTGTAGGAAATTTCTTGGGCATAAATCACTGATGATCAGACGTGAGAAGTCTCACACTGGTGAGAAGCATTATTCATGTAGTGAGTGTGGGAAACGTTTTGTACAGAAATCAATTCTTGTTGCATATCAGAGGTCAGGGCCGGTTCACACTTGTTGCTAATGTATCCCTATGGGATCATTCTCACTGCAGTATTTGTGATTTGCATGAATTGAAAACATGCTGCATGCAGTGCTCTGGGGGATCATTGCGATGAGATTCACATTCTGTTGAATGGGAATCACAACACAAATTACAGCAAAATTGCAATCATGTTTGCAATTGCGATTTGGGTTCAGAGTGTGAACTAGCCCCACACACTGGTGAGAGGCCATTTACATGTGCTGAGCGTGGGAAATGTTTTGGTCAGAAACAAAACCTTATAATACATGAAAGATTTCACACTGGTGAGAGGCCCAATTCATGTTCTGAGAGTGGGAAATGTTTTGGGGGCAAATCAAACCTTGTCATGCATAAGAAGTCTAACACCGGTGAAAAGCCCTATTCATGTTCTGAGTGTGGGGAATGTTTTGGCCAGAAATCAGACCTTGTCGCACATGAGCGATCACACACTGTTTACAGGACCTATCCATGATCTGAGTGTGGGAAATGCTTTGTTTCAATTGGCATTCAGAGTGTGAACTAGCCCTCTCACACTGGTGAGAATCACTATTCATGTGCTGAGTGGGGGAAATTATTTGCACAGAAAGCAGTTCTTGTCACAGATGAAAAGTCACACACTGGTGAGAAGCCCTATTCATGCACTAAGTGTGGGTAATGTTTTGGTCATAAACAAAACCTTGTCATACATGAGAGATCTCACGCTGGTGTGAAGCCCTATTCATGTTCTGAATGTGGGAAATGTATTGGGAGCAAATCAAACCTTGTCATGCATAAGAAATATCATACTGGTGAAAAGCCCTCTCCATGTTCTGAGTGTAGGAAATATTTTGTACAGAAATCGGACCTTGTCACACATGAGAGATCACACACTGGTGAGAGGCCCTATCTATGAGCTGAGTGTGGGAAATGCTGTACAAACATTTCCCACACTCAGCACATGAAGGTGATTTCTCACTAGCGTGAGTTCTCTCATGTTTGACAAGGTTTCCTTTACCAGCATAATATTTCCCACTCTCATTTCCACAAAGACTTAAAATGAAATAAAAAGGCAACCACAAAAAAGTCTTTTAACCATTTTCACCTTTTGCATGTAGCTGCAACGTCCAAAAGGCTGCTACTATGCTACTGTGCGCTCCTGCCGTCCGTTAGCCCAGAGGTCAATGAATGGGGACACAGTTCCTATTCATTGATCTAAGTCCACATTAGAAAGACTACTTTCAGAATCCGTGCTCTTTCTAAAGAAAAAAAGTTTCCAGTCCTCCCTTCACATCCTGTAAGTGAGCGGGCACTGAACACAACAGCTAGGTATATGCAGTGATGAGGTGGGTTCACTGAACACAACAGCTAGGTATATGCTGTGATGAGGTGGATTCACTCAACACAAAAGGTAGGTATATGTAGTGATGAGGTGGGTTCACTGAACACAACAGCTAGGTATATGCAGTGATGAGGTGGGTTCACTGAACACAACAGCTAGGTATATGCTGTGATGAGGTGGATTCACTCAACACAAAAGGTAGGTATATGTAGTGATGAGGTGGGTTCACTGAACACAACAGCTAGGTATATGCAGTGATGAGGTGGGTTCACTGAACACAACAGCTAGGTATATGCAGTGATAAGGTGGGTTCACTGAACACAACAGCTAGGTATATGCTGTGATGAGGTGGGTTCACTGAACACAACAGCTAGGTATATGCTGTGATGGGGTGGGTTCACTGAACACAACAGCTAGGTATATGCAGTGATGAGGTGGGTTCACTGAACACAAAAGGTAGGTATATGCAGTGATGAGGTGGGTTCACTGAACACAACAGCTAGGTATATGCTGTGATGGGGTGGGTTCACTGAACACAACAGCTAGGCATATGCAGTGATGAGGTGGGTTCACTGAACACAACAGCTAGGTATATGCTGTGATGAGGTGGGCTCACTGAACACAACAGCTAGGTATATGCTGTGATGGGGTGGGTTCACTGAACACAACAGCTAGGTATATGCAGTAATGAGGTGGGTTCACTGAACACAAAAGGTAGGTATATGCAGTGATGAGGTGGGTTCACTGAACACAAAAGGTAGGTATATGCAGTGATGAGGTGGGTTCACTGAACACAACAGCTAGGTATATGCTGTGATGAGGTGGGTTCACTGAACACAACAGCTAGGTATATGCAGTAATGAGGTGGGTTCACTGAACACAAAAGGTAGGTATATGCAGTGATGAGGTGGGTTCACTCAACACAAAAGGTAGGTATATGCAACGATGAGGTGGGTTCACTGAACACAATAGCTAGGTATATGCAGTGATGAGGTGGATTCACTAAACACAACAGCTAGGTATATGCTGTGATGAGGTGGGTTCACTGAACACAACAGCTAGGTATATGCTGTGATGAGGTGGATTTTACTGAACACAAAATGTATGTATATGCAGTGATGAGGTGGGTTCACTGAACACAACAGCTAGGTATATGCTGTGATGAGGTGGGTTTTACTGAACACAAAATGTAGGTATATGCAGTGATGAGGTGGGTTCACTGAACACAAAAGGTAGGTATATGCAGTGATGAGGTGGGTTCACTGAACACAAAAGGTAGGTATATGCAGTGATGGGTGGGTTCACTGAACACAACAGGTAGGTATATGCAGTGATGAGGTGGGTTCATTGAACACAACAGCTAGGTATATGCTGTGATGAGGTGGGTTAACTGAACACAACAGCTAGGTATATGCTGTGATGAGGTGGGTTCACTGAACACAACACCTAGGTATATGCTGTGATGAGGTTGGTTCACTCAACACAAATGGTAGGTATATGCAGTGATGAGGTGGGTTCACTGAACACAACAACTAGGTATATGCAGTGATGAGGTGGGTTCACTGAACACAACAGCTAAGTTGGTATATGCAGTGATGAGGTGGGTTCACTGAACATAACACCTAGGTATATGCTGGGATCAGGTGGGTTCACTCAACACAACAGGTACTAGGTATAAGCAGTGATGGGTATTACAGTGTGCACCTGCTGTCACACACACAGGTAGTCACTGAATTCGCTGGGCCTGGTAGTGGCACACACAGTATGAATTAGCAAGGCTGTCTATGCAACACAAGTGTCAGTGGGACACACAGAAATAAAATAGATCACAAGAACAAGATTAGCTCTCAAAAGAGCTGTTGTGGGGTGCTATTTTAGCAATAAGAATCAGCCAGGAGCAAGCTAACAAGCCTATAACAGCCTAACCAATCTTTCCCTATGAGAGTCTGCCAGCAACTGTCCCTTCTCTCACTATTGCAGGCACACGAGTGAGTGTAATAGCCGGCGGAGCCTGCCTTATACAGTATAAGGGGGGAGTGGCTCCAGGAGAGAGTGTAGCCTGCTGACTGTGATGTACAGGGTCAAAGTTGACCCTAATGGTGCACTATGGGGACGAACCGAACTTCTGGAAAAGTTTGCGTTACATGGCGAACACGAACCACCGGAAGTTCGCCAGCGAACCGTTCGGGACATCTCTAGTTTGGAGGTCATGGATTATGGCATTAATATTGAGGTGTGGGATTACTGTATGAGATGATTCCAAGCACATATTGCATATATTATCCAATCCAATTTAGTCAATTGAGCTCTAGACTGATATGTAAGTTTATAAAGGGGTAGCTGCTGGCATTTACCACATTAATCCAATCACATACTGCATGGGTAGGGAAGTCTGTTTCCATTTTGACTCTCTTGCATAGGTTAGTATAATCCTAATAAGCACCATTTTATACCACAGGCAATATCTCCCAGCATGATGAGCATGCAGACTTTAAAGGGTACCGGAGGCGACATGTGACATGATGAGATAAACATGTGTATATACAGCGCAAAACATATTCATAACAAGGCTGTTTTCATTTTTTTTTATTTTGCTGCCCGAGGGCTAATTCAGTACTTAATTGTGTTCCAAAATAAGGCTGTTCACAGAACTGCGTTGTAACGGATCATGTTATTCTGATTTTAGTGATTTATACCAAAGCCCCCATACATGCTTGAATCACCAAATAAGCAGGGTATGCTAAGGAGAATTACGGGAACAAGAGGAAGAAAAAAATATTTTTTTTCAAAAAGATCTTGAAGTTTTTGAGAATATCGATTTTGAATACTTCAAAACAAAAAAATGTTTTTAAAGTCAGCAAAACAACATTTTGCAGCAGAATTCAGAATGTCATTGCTCTGGGGCTTGCCATACTTAGTATAGCAAGTCCAGGGCTGGGAATGGGATAGACGTGTGTGGCCCTGTCTGTCAGTCATCAGGGCAGGAATTAATGCATCTCTGTCGTTCATCAGCTATCGAGAGTATATGACACTGGATCATTTCTGAGGATACTGTCATATGAATAATGAAAGAAAAGTTATGGTTAATTAAGATCCTGAGGGATTTTAAGCCTTTTAGAACCTTTTATCCTGCTGGCACCTCTGTTCACTCTTACATTAATCTCACCAGTGTGAGTTCACTCATGTTTGACAAGGTTTCCATTATCGCAAAAATATTTCCCCCACTCTGAACATTTTCACAAAGACTTAAAATGAAATAAAAAGGCAACCATTAAAAAGTCCTTTAATTATCTTAATTAAGCATAACTTTCCTTTCATTATTCATATGACAGTATCCACAGAAATGATCCAGTGTCATATACTCTCGATACCCAATGAACGACAGAGATGCATTAATTCCTGCCCTGATGACCGACAGACAGGGTCACACAAGTCTATCCCATTCCCAGCACCTCCTGGGGGATTTTAAGCCTTTTAGAACCTTTTATCCTGCTGGCGCCTCTGTTCACTCTTACATTATCAATATCCACCCCTGGTGGAGGGGTGTTGCCCCTTATTTCCTTATCTACAGAGAGCGACTTTTAATCCTGAGTGAGGACAGGTCTAATCTCCTCACCTGCCTATACAGTGGTTACCTGGGAGGTAACCCACGTTTGCTAGTATATACATTATATACTTTTCATTTCCAACCCCTTGTTTTGCATACTACACTATATTGGGCTCTCGGTATTTCCTTTGTCTTTATCATCACACTGGTGAGAAGCCACATTCATGTGCTGAGTGGGGGAAATGGTTTGCACAGAAATCCCAACTTGTTACACATGAGAGATCTCACACTACTGAGAAGCCCTTTTTTGTGCTGAGTGTGGGAAATGGTTTGCTCACAAATCAGAGCTTGTTTCACTTGGCGTCTCTCACACTGGGAATACACCCTATTCATGTTCTGAGTGTAGGACATTTCTTGGGCATAAATCACTGATGGTCAGACGTGAGAAGTCTCACACTGGTGAGAAGCACTATTCATGTGGTGAGTGTGGAAAATGTTTTGTACAGAAATCAATTCTTGTTGCATATCAGAGGTCAGGGCCGGTTCATCCTATGGGATAATTCTCACTGCAGTATTTGTGATTTGCATGAATCGAAAATATGCTGCATGCAGCACTTTGGGGGATGATTGCGATGTGATTCACATTCTGTTGAATGGGAATCACAACACAAATTACAGCAAAATTGCAATGCAAAATAGCAATCATGTTTGCAATCACAATTTGCGTTCAGAGTATGAACTATCCCTCACACACTGGTGAGAGGCCCTATGCATGTGCTGAGTGTGGGAAATGTTTTGGTCAGGAAGAAAACCTTATAATACATGAAAGATCTCACACTAGTGAGAAGCCCAATTCATGTTCTGAGAGTGGGAAATGATTTGGGAGCAAATCAAACTTTGTCATGCATAAGAAGTTTTATACTGGTGAAAAGCCCTATTCATGTTCTGAGTGTGGGAAATGTTTTGCCCAGAAATCAGACCTTGTCACACATGAGAGATCACACACTGGTGAGAGGCCCTATCCATGAGCTGATTGTGGGAAATGCTTTGTTTCAATTTGCATTCAGAGTGTGAACTAGCCCTCTCACACTGGTGAAAATCACTATTCATGTGCTGAGTGGGGGAAATGTTTTGCATAGAAATCAGTTGTTGTCACACATGAAAAGTCACACACTGGTAATAAGCCCTATTCATGTTCTGAGTGTGGGAAATGTTTTGGGAGTAAATCAAACCTTGTCATGCATAAGAAATATCACACTGGTGAAAAGCCCTATCCATGTTCTGAGTGTGGGAAATGTTTTGCCCAGAAATCAGACCTTGTCACACATGAGAGATCACACACTGGTGAGAGGCCCAATCCATGAGCTGTGGGAAATGCTATACAAAACATGTGCTGTACAAAACATTTCCCACACTCAGCACATGAAGGTGGTTGCTCACCAGTGTGAGTTCTCTCATGTTTGACAAGATTTCCTTTATCACCAAAATATTTCCCACACTCAGTTCCAAAAAGACTTAAAATTAAATAAAAAAGTAACCACAAAAAAGTCCTTTAACCATTTTCGCTTTTTGGACGTAGCTGCTACTTCCAAAAGGCTGCAACTATGCTACT